>NC_053120.1:10876596-11221596 GCF_010015445.1 Perca fluviatilis
TTTTGCCTGCCACTTTTGGATACCTTTGCCTGTGAGTTTATTCTGACTTTTGCAATAAACATTTGCAAATACGTACCTGAGTTGTGTATTGTGGGTCCATACGTTTGTGTGCCTGATAGATTTCAATTATACCAGTTTGATATTATCTTTCTTGTGTCCAGTTAATGTCCTAAGCTCAAATTTAATATTTTGGCACATCCTTTAAGTGAAATTTAAGAACAGATGGCTCAGAAAAGTTGAAACTGTTGCAGAAACTCAGAGGATGAGAGAAGGTGAAAGAAAAGAAAGCTGTGTGATTTGTGGCATTGTTAGAGAAAGAGAGCGAACAGAGGAAGGTAGGGAGACCGAGTTGTGCCTTAAAACAGGAGCTAACCTTTGCAGAGACATTGCCAGAATCCATCCAGCTGCAATTTCATTTCTACTTTGGATGCTGCTGGCATCCCTTATTCAAAGTGTGTGTGTGTTTGTGTGTTAGTGAGTGATAGAGGGAGGGAGAGAAAGCAAGAGCTATGGGAACCTGATTATGAAGAAACATTGGAGGTGATGGAAAAGGCTGCTACAAGATAACAATACTGAGGTGTGTGTGTGTGTGTGTGTGTGTGTGTGTGTGTGTGTGTGTGTGTGTGTGTGTGTGTGTGTGTGTGTGTGTGTGTGTGTGTGTGTGTGTGTGTGCCCGCACACATATTTAAAAAGAAAAAGTGCTGAGTCAGGGCAAAGCATATATCCATGGCGCCCAAACAGCAGATGGAGGGATTTTTCCCCTACAGAGCGCACATATACACACACACACACACACACACACACACACACACACACACACACACACACACACACACACACAAAATAAAACAGCCAGCCTAAAGAACGCTTGAGATTGCCAAGCTAATGTCATGCTGACAGGAGGCAGACACAAATCAATATACGACAACACTTCAGACACACAGCCTGAAGTGGATACATTCCCTCATCTCATCACTGGACACGTTCCCTCATCTCATCACGTCTATTATAAAGCTACTTTATTCTGAAATAGCAAATTATCATAACACAACCCACCGTGAACCCCATTAGGATTGTTCCACATAATATGCTATGAAAGTGGTGTAGGGCGACAGTTGGTAATGGCAGTCAGTTTGAAATAGAGGGAAATATCTCAATGACTTTTCACGGCAGACATTTTTATTTATCACAGTATTGTAGTTGTAACACGGCTCGGTACCATTTTGTGTCCCTGTAAAAAAAAAAGTCCAATGAGCAAGTGTCCACAATACCAACACCCAGGAACTGTACCACCTAAATAGAACGTAGAGCTGCAACAATTAATAGTTGGGAATCGAGCAGTGTGTTAAAACACTGTCTTTTAAAGAAAGATCTCAGAGCATGTGACCTCTGAGACAAAGGAAACCACATGTCCCACATGCGGCCTGTGAGCGCCCTTTTCAAATAGCCTAAAAGTCACACCTCCATGAGAAAAGATGTCCGGAGGTCTAAAAAAACTACATAGTTGTAGTTCACACCTACATGTTACCTTCAAGAACTCTAATTCCCTATTGGCCAGGGGTCTCTGAACGCAGCAGGGGTCCGTGCCCAGGTGACCCGGGGATATAAATACTCAGGTCACCCACTTGTCATTGTCACCCAATGCACGTGAAAGCTACAAAAGGGTGCTCTTCTAAGTGCTTTTCGATTGCAACCCCATTGTGGAATGAAGGCACAAACGTTTGTACGAGAATAAATAGTATCATTTCGCTGGTCGAGTGAGCCGTTTCTGTATCCTTTGTGATACAAGGGATCCTGCCGAGCCACTGAAACTCAGTGTCTCACCGAATCTGCAGAGAGGGTAATCAACCCCTTTTTTCGAGTAAAAGGAAGGACATCACGCTTTGCTTTTCTTCAAAGTCGACTGAACTGTTCCACTCCACTGCCCTGGAAGGAACTGTTTCGTTAATCACTGACTAGTGAATAACCCCGTTTCTGTTCACCGCGAAGAATCCGCCGGACGAACCAACGGACTGCAACACACAAAGTAAGAGGCTTATAGTTCTGGGCAGATGTAGTAAAACAGTGTGTTTTATTAATGAGTAAGTGCTACTGCTGCAACTATCTTACTATTAGTGCTGTCAAACGATTAAAATATTTAATCGCGTTAATATCATAGTTAACTCACAATTAATCGCACATTTGTATCTATTCTGAATGTCCCTTGATTTCTTCTTGTCCCATTATTTTTTCTCATTTTTAATGCTCTTATCAACATGGAAAAGTGGATCGGCTTGCTTTGTGCTTTTGTCGCCTGGCTTTGACGAGGGGGCGGAGAATTCGCATTATATTGTAGCCCTGTGTTAGATGAAAGGTTTGCTTATTATCGCCGCAAGAAGTCAGCTGTTAGCTCACCAGAGGCAGAGAAATAAATACTCCCCTCGTTCTCAGACCCCTGCCGTAACTTAACGATAGGTCAGAGCCCTGAATGAACGAGGAGAGTGGTTATCACTTCCACAAGATTTCAAGTGTTTGTTCTTCTTCTCAATCGTGTTTCCCTCCTGTTTCTTCTCTCCCTTTTCTTACCTACACACACACACAACCACGCACACCACTTTGAACAGCTGGCCTTGCCAGTAGTCCTAGTCATGTGAGAGCGTAACAGAGCTTCACAACCGCCATTATGGCACCATAATAACACTCTGTGGTGTGTTCCCTTTTGTCTGTAACACATGTTGAAATATCACGTTCCCCGCCATTTCAGCGTTAGGAGTAGCCATTTTGTGCCTTTGTACTAAAACTACAAATAGCCTGAAATCACGCGGACCCCCGACTGCCATCTTGGATCTCGTGTGGTTAGCCTGACCATGTGACCCCACTACTCCTACCTCTTTTCCCTCCTCCTGTCCTACACACACACACACACACACAAGCTTGCTTGCTGCTTTGTTTTGCTAGAATTGTATCAAGCCAATAGAGTTTGATGATTGAAGAATTATTGATTGGCGATCAGTATTTTTGAAGTTAAATAAATCCTATTAAACTTTAACAAGAAGTTGTCGTGTGGTTATTTGGGTACATATTGTAATAACAACTGGTTATACAGGTCAGTGCTCGATTTTCACCCTTCTTTGTTCCTTTTATAGATATGAGATAAATTAATCAAATTAATTACTATTACTACTATTAGTATTACTATTTTAAATAGAACACCACCTTTGAGACTGTTTTCACGGATCAGTTCTTGGCCCCTGAGTTCAGGGTGGTGCCCCGTTTTAATTGTTTATCAACTTGATAAAGTTATTCATAACTTTATTAATATTGATAAAACATCTTTAATAAATTACTAATAATTTAATCTGTACCTACCAAATTCCCAACATAATGAATGAATCAATTGCAAAGTCTTATCTATCCAAAGAAAAGAGTGTGTAGTGACCATTACAGGCTCGAGGGGCATGGTTATGAAGTTTTAGTCTTGTTGAGCCATAATATTTATATGCAGTATGCACTTACAAATGTACAAAAACATGTATGCATTTAAGCCCACTTGGAAATTTTGTTAGTTTCACATTTTCCACTTCTAGCTGAAAGGGGATGTTTAGGTAAATGGTTTTTGATTGATTAATAGTTTCTAGAACTTAACTCTGTCTTTGGGGAAGGAAACAGATTATATTTATATACAGTTTTATATTAACATGATTTCTTTTGGTGTATTACAGCAAAGTATTACACTACTATCTACCTAAACACTTTTGGTGGCAACACAATTACAATATATATTGTCAACACCACTAATAAACATTGCAAATGCAACATGATTTTATCTTTCTATTTTTAAACCTTTAAAGTGCTCATATTATGCTTTTTGGCTTGTTCCCTTTCCTTTATTGTGTTATATATCTTTTTGTGCATGTTATAGGTTTACAAAGTGAAAAAGCCCAAAGTCCACCCCAAAGGGACTTACCATCTCCAACAGAAAACACTGTTCACAAACTGCTCCAAACAGCTCTGTTGTAGTCCAGCCTTTACTTCAGAGACAAACATGCGTCATTTTGTAACACACGGTATAATGCTCGCCTAGCTGCTAGCGTGGTACTCCCTCATACTCTGCTTCTGACTGGCTAGTAGTCCTTACCTAGCTACTGCACATGTGCGACTCCCAACAAAGATGGAATAGAAGTGAGATGCCTCACTCTGTAGCTAAAACAGAGAGCTCAACACACAGGGTGAAAAGAGGAGCTGCAGCAATGTGCAGTACAACAAAAATATGGTGTTTATTGAAGAAAAAAAATTAAACCACATAAACCTATTCTGGTACAACCTGAAAATGAGAATAATATGAGCACTTTAAAATAAAACCAAAATAATTGATAGGAAATAGATGTGAGATGAATTAGCTGTGTCTGAGGTTATATTGTGTTTTTTTCCTCCAGCAGGTGTTTCAGTGCTGTGCTGCCTGCTTATTAGGGCAGCAGCTAAAGGCCAGCGCTAATAAGTGCTGCAGTAACAGACATGAACACTGACAGCACAACAGGAGAGAGCAGGCACACTGACCTTTACTCATTATGGCTGGATTGGAGAGGAAAGAAGTGAAGAACACAGACAATATAAAGAGTGATGGGGAGAGAGAGAGATAAACAGATAGAGAGAGAGAGAGAAAGAGGAGAGAGAGAGAGAGAGAGAGAGAGAGAGAGAGAGAGAGAGATAAACTGACATCTACATGATTGGAGAGGAGGTAATAAGAAGAGAGGGAGAAAAGAAAAGAGAGATAGGTAAATACCTCATCAGGGACTGGTGAAGAAAATAGAAAGAGCCAAAAATGAAGGAGTGCTGTGTGGAGAAAATTATTCATCTATCATGTTAGTCACGCATCCCTTGTTTGATCACCAAAACAATAGTGTCTGTCATGCATGCCTGTCAGTTCTGATCCAGTAAATCTGCTGGTTTTCTACATCACTGTCTGTACTGTAATGACACCAATGCATTTTTTTCCTCCATTCAGGAAGGTAATTGAGGTTAATAACAGGTCAGGAACATTGCATTGCCGCTCTGCTGGACAGTCAAATTAGCATCTTACCTCAAGGAATTAACCAGTCAAGAGGCTGTGACTTTTAGGGACAACCACATCAGAAGACCAAGCGACCAAACAACCATTGAGAGGAAAAGTGTGTGTGAATAATGCTCCTTTGCACACAAATTAAACATTTAAAGGTCCCATGACATGGTGATCTTTGGATGCTTTTATATAGGCCTTAGTGGTCTCCTAACACTGTATCTGAAGTCTCTTTCCCGAAATTCAGCCTTGGTGCAGAATTACAGCCACTAGAGCCAGTCCCACAATGAGCTTTCCTTAGGATGTGCCATTTCTGTGTCTGTAGCTATTGAGGAGGAGAGAGGGGGGACAAGGGGGAGGGTGGGGTGTGGCCTTGACCAACTGCCACTTTGCTCGTTTTAACGCCATGATGTCTCTCTCTCATGGGTGGGCCAAATTCTCTGGGCGGGTAAAAAGCAGAGAAAGGGGAGGTAACGTTGCTCCTTATGACCTCATAAGGAGAAGATTCCAGATTGGCCCATCTGAGCTTTCATTTTCTCAAAGGCAGAGCAGGATACCCAGGGCTCGGTTTACACCTATCACCATTTCTAGCCACTGGGGGACCATAGGCAGGCTGGGGGAACTCATATTAATGTTTAAAAACCTCATAAAGTGAAAGACCAACTTAGTACTAGATTGTTTGGTCAAATACATTTAATAGGAAACGTAATTGCTGCCCAGATATTATAAAGGCAACCAGCCACGTAGCCAATCCTTAAAAACAATAATAGGAGATCATTTTATTTAAACGATATTGTTGGAATTAAGGGATTGATTGATGAATTAGTTCATTTAACTTTTGTGAGAGGCTGCTGCACCTTCTTATGCAAGATGCAAGAATGTGATATTCTTGAGAAACCAATTTACAGTACGCATGCAATGCATTTGTGATTTAGCCTGTAATACCACAGCATTACAGTTATACTCAGTTACATGTTTCTGCAAAAGACTTTCATAGTACCATGTAACATTTATTTATACAAACCCTGTTTTCTTGTTTTACAAAAGGAACCCAAAAACATTCCCTCATTTTAAATATTGTGCAAAAATCTGCTTTTTATTGTCTCTAAATAAAACAATTCTGAAACTGGAAAGGAAAGTGTAAACAAGTGAGCCCTATCGATAAAAAAGATAAAGCATTTTTCCGGTTTGAATAATTGGCCTATTGTCGAAGCAAAAGTTCTTTCTAACCACGAGTGTGACCTTATTTTCCGAGGATGTGTATGTATGTGCTGGTAGATGGGAGACAGCTTAAAGGTCCCATATTGTAAAAAGATTTCAATGTCTTTTTTTTATTTTAAAGCAGATTGAGCTGCTATATAAATACTGTGAAAGTATCAAAAAACTCAATCCAAGGAGAAATGCACACAGACTGAATTTTACAGTCATTCCCCGGCTGCAATGAGGGTGCAGAGACTCCGAGAGTGTAGATGCAAAAGACTCCGAAATGCTGACCAATCAGAGCAAACCGGACTTTTTCGTAAGGGGGGCTTAAAGAAACAGGCGCTAAAAACAGAGTTTCAGACAGAGGGTGAAAACAGGTACGAGAAAAATAAAGTGTTTTTTGAACATTAAAACATGTAAAAAAATTCTAGTAGAAACCCAAAATACAACATGAAACTGAAAATGAACATAATATGGGACCTAAAAATCAAATACAAGTTTGATTAGTACATGGTTGCTCAAGAGAAACAGATTTTAAAATAAACCTAGCTAAATTGCAGTCCACTGAAAAGAAATGGTCAATCCTACGCTAATCTACTGATGATACCTGGATGGTTTTGATGTCCATGTTTTCATTAACTTAAGTGTTCCAACAAGTCCAAAACAGGTCACACAAAAAGAGTGCTTTCCTCCAAATAAGTAAATATGTGTCATTGCTGCAAATCAAACATGGATTTATTTGGGCTAGAATGAAAGCATCAAAGGGAATGTTATTTTGGATGCTTCCTCCTGGCACAGTGTTAGGATATAAGCCAAGGATGTGTGGTGTCAAGTCTGGATTATGACTTTTTTATTGGCGGCAGGGGTGGGAGATGGAACAGAAACTCAGAGATAACAAGTTCAGATCCCACAGCAGCCAGTTTGCGCCCATCAGAGACCGCATACGTTTTACAAGTGTCCTTGATGTACTCCGGATAAGAGCAACATCTCAGTGCCTAACGTCATTTTAAGTCAAAATAAGAATCTGCATTCGTGGAACCAACTGGGAAACCTCCGTGTGCCACTGGGATTATTTTAAATGTGAAGCAGATCTTAGTCAAGAACTTTGTATCGATCCACATGTCACTCTACAATCTATGTTAAAGACAACAACAACAAAATTGTGAAACTGGAAAATATTTTATCTTAAGCCCTTCAACCTTTTTTTTAAAGATAATTTTTTGGGGCTTTTTCCCTTTATTAGACAGTGGATAGATATGAAAGGGGGAGAGAGATTTGGAATGACACGCAGCAAATGGCAGCAGGTCAGATTTGAACCCTGCACTGCTGCAAGACTCAGCCAACATGGGGCGAATGCTCTTACTGGGTGAGCTAGAAGCTGCCCCAGCCCTTCAACCTTTTTAACCCATATATGTACAGTGTAGCACATGTATGGTACTACTTAAATGTCAAATGATGGCATTTCTGGGTGGCCTAACCTCGCCTGATATGGAGATATATACCTGGCTGAAATATAAAGTGAGTACAATCATCCAAGACAAAAGATTGTAAAGTACGAGCAAAAACACAGAGAGACCCTTCAAGCTATCAGCCAGTTCCTGTAACACCGCACCTTCAGCTAGTCCCTCCTGGTGTTAGACAGAGCTATCTCCACAAGGAGAATTAACTTCAGCCCTCGTCTCTCTTAAAATGACAGTAAAAGAACACAACACCCGGCACATTATTTCTATTTGTTCTGTTCTAATTGCAGTCTCCTCCATATTAGTGTTGACTGGGAAATAGAGACTGACACAGTGTTTGTCAGGGCAATGGCTTCACAAGTCGCAGTGGATGTGTACGCCAAATAAAAGCAATGTTTGGTTAGAACTGATGTTACTGTTGTTCCATCCAGTAATGGGTGAAGGAAAGGGGAAAACACTTAGGACGACAGGAAGACATAGAAAGGTGGGGCAAATTGCAGGAGGAAAAATATCCCCCGAGTTTTAAAGGGAGGCGGTAAGACACAGACAGCCAAGCAGAGAGACAGACCAGGTCAAGATTTGTAAATGCATCTGTGTGGGCTTGGGGGAATTTAAGAGGGATTTAAACTGATTTGAGTTGGAGAGTCATAGTTGCTGTGGCTTTAAGGTCGAGCTTAAGGTGTTTTTCTGACAACATGGGAGATAATATGCTTCTATTTATAAAAAAAAAAGACTGCACTAGAGCAAACAGCCATATTAACATGCTCAGAGATGGGAAGGAACAAAATAGGAACTTAGTCAGAAAAGGAACGTTTTTTAACATTGCAGGCCACTGGACCATGTGTGTGAGGTAATTAAAAAACCTTCAAAACAGGTACAGCAATGAAACTAGTTTTAGGGGTCCTGCAACAGAGTAAAATTAGGACCGGGCCCTGGAGATACTGGCTTTGGGGAATTTAAACAAAATGTGCTAGGCACATGGAAAATTAAGTAACAGCGTGTTTGGTGTTTTAAAGTGATGGTTCGGAGTAATTCACCCTAGGGTCCTTTGCACCATGACCTCGAGCCAAACACCCCCCCAGAAGCTTTTTTCACCTGGGTCTAACATTGGGAGAGTTAGCTAGAGTAGCGTTATCAGCTGAATAGCTTAGCGCGGGGCTAATGGACCCACGTTTGTATCTCGTAAGTTACCCCACTAATAATGCCCGAAATGATACCAAATGTCTACAAGTAGTACAAATAGGTTATGCTCTCATAAAACAATGGATTGGAAAGTTTGTAAGTACACCAGAAGTTTATGTAAATAACACTTGCCTGCTTGCTTCTGCTCTCTGCTGTTGTTGTTGCTGCTGTAAGACGAGTGCTTAGGGCCGTCTACAAATTACAACACCGAAAAGAGATGCAACAAAAATATTTTTTAATTTAACTTTTTTTTAAGTAAGTGCTGTAGTATAACTAGCAGGAGACAAGTAATAATTGAGGTAAGTTTGGAGACATTACCTTATTTAATCATTAAATTAATAAATATTTTTGTTGTATCTCTTTTTGGTGTAGTAATTTGTAGACGGCCCTAAGCACTCGTCTTACTGCAGGTAGCAGCAGCAGCAACAGAGAGCTGAAGAGAGCAGGCAAGTGTTCATAAACTTCTGGTGTACTTACAAACTTTCCAATCCATCGTTTTATGAGAGCATAACCTATTTGTACTACTTGTAGATGTTTGGTATCATTTCGGGCATTATTAGTGGGGTAACTTACAAGATACAAACGTGGGTCCATTAGCCCCTGCGCTAAGCTATTCAGCTGATAACGCTACTCTAGCTAACTCTCCCAATGTTAGACCCAGGTGAAAAAAGCTTCTGGGGGGGTGTTTGGCTCAAGGTCATGGTGCAAAGGACCCTAGGGTGAATTACTCCAAACCATCACTTTAAGCCCGCAATGTGGTTTATAGGATTAGGCAATGGTTAGGGTTAGGCTTAGGTTTAGGGTTAGGTGCCTTGAAGTCGACCGTCGCAGCGCTGCCTTGAAGTTGACGTTGGGGGCTTAAAACAACATTGAGCAACAGGATTACTAAGTAATGGGACTTAGACTAACTTTACAGTTAGTAGTTTCATAAAGGAGAACAAATCAATCAAGTTTGCAGGTTGCGGAGGCATCAACAGTGTTTACTTGGCAAAGCTGATGGCAGTGTCATACAGAAACATCAACTCTATTATTATAGCTAAAGGACAAAATTTTAAAATAGAGAACTTGCGTCTTCCAAAAGAACCACATGAACCTTTTAAAAAATGGTTCATGCTTACTCGAGAAACAATGTGAAAATGTAAAGCTAAAGTACAGTAGGTATGGTGCCTTATTACATCTGCTTTTCTAGCAGTAAAATGGACAGTTATTGATCTGGAAAACACAGAAAAAGGCCTGAAACTGGCTCAAAGAATATATGACATGAATTGAGTGAGGAATATAGAAGCAATATAAAAAGCTGAGAGGTTTTTAGCTGCATTTTGTCTAGGAATCAGGCCATATTTACACATATAATTAGATTTAGGGAGAGAGTGACTACCTCAGATTAAGAGGATTTGAGCACAGGAGCTGTGTTATTTAACCAGATAAGGTGTTTAAGAGGAGCATTAAATGGGCACCTGGAGAGGCAGAGGTGGCGCATAAACATCACACAAAAATCAATACCTCATGCTATGGTTCCCTCCACATAGTTAATTTCAACCTACAGCCTCCTGCTGGTGTTTAAATCCCTTTTTAAAATCTAAATTAGCTCCAAGAAAATAATTACGAGGGATTGATGAAGTGTTCCAAGCCTATTTTAGCGTAATTACAGTGGTTCTAATATGCAATTATCAGTATGGCCCTCTGAAAAACCAAGCACACTTAGGTGTTAAATACTGCCATTAACATTTGCCTATAAATGTTAAATGCTGTCATTAACATTTGGCTATAAGATGGAATGAAGTTAACTCAATGTTTTCTTGCCAGCCCATATGGCGCTGAGTTAAAATGACAATTACAGCAGACCACACCTCACAAGGAGTATAACAAGAAGGTGAAAATACAGGAAACGGCTATGAAAAGAAAGAGTGAAGGTAATAGTAGATGGAGGGGAAAGGTTAGAGAAGGGAAGCAAAATGACAAAGTAAAAGGTGGAGGAGAGATGGGAACACTTGAACAGCAAAATGGGGAGTAAAACATCCAACAACCTGTGTCTTTTAAAAGACAAATTCACATCCACTATGTGTCTATAAGGTCCCTACTTGATGTCAGATTCATTGTTCAGCTACTCATCTCTGCATGCTAAACTTTGCACATAGGCATGCAGCCAATTAGGATATGCCTAATCAACCCTGTGGGGAATGCCCTTCAACGCTTATTTTTCAACACAACAACACAGCCAAAGATTAGATTGCTGACTGACTCAGTTGGATTATTGAACATCAAGTGAATCACCGAGACTTCAAGTGTCTTGGCACAGACCTAGCTGCCACTGGGACGCATGACAAGGCAGAGTGTAAGGACTGATGGGCTTTGCAGAACAACTGCAGCACTATGAATATTTCCATTACTACTTTTATTTGGAGCTTCATTTTGCTTATTTTACATTGCTGTTACTGAAGACCAAATACTGAAGGCTTGCAGAAGCACTAATCAGCTTGTATAAAGAGCGCTTGTTGCTAATTTATTAACCTTTTTGTGAGGAAAATCAGGTTGCCACTGTGAAGGACATTTTTAGCAATTGGCCTCATTATTTTGTATTTTAAGGAATGACATGGCACAGTTAAGGCCCAATAATAGTGGAGGTACCACATCCTACTGTAAATGCTTATTTTTCTGCTCTTTTTGATGTGATATAGAAGCAACCTCACTTAATGTGACTTTGCTATGTCTTGATTAGGTTTGGTATCATTACCTGCTGCCAAGTGTATTAGTGTATTATGCTTCTGTTGCCAGTAAGGTCCGTTTCGGAGCATCAGAGGGCAGCACTGACATTTTGGTAGCACCGAAATGAGGCACCGAAATGGGATTAAATGCTCATAATGTGTGAACATTCCTGTCAATGCCAGGCCCCATGGCCAGCCAACATGGGACTAACTGGCAGCCCCGAGGGCCACGTAGGCATGTGGGAGTTTTGTGACCTCCACACCCCAATGTGTCATTTGGCTTCTGATAGAGATTTGATTATCACTAATAATCTGTTATAACTACTTTGTGATAGACGAGACACTTTGACAGGCTATCTTCCGTTTTGCTTTTCTCTGTCCTTGTTCAGCAGGGTGGGGAGTCAGAGAAGTCTCCTCCTGGTGAATACTAGGTGAATGACTATGTTGTCTGGGTCAACATACATAATTTGACATATATTGCTGGTATTTTCTGGTTCTGCAATGCACAAAGACACACCATATGCTGATACTGTATACTAGAGGCTAGTGATTCCTAAGCCTTTTTAGACCACAGCACCCCTTCATGTCATGGCTCCCCAAGCCACCCAAAACCCCAATATCACATACTGTATGTACACAAATGCTTAACAATTTTATATTATAAATTAAAAGTACGGCCCATTCTCAATCTCTCAGAATAAAAACCAACAGGTGCCCTCCAGATTTACAAATAAATATTGAATTTAAATAAACGATGAAGAACATGGCAACCCGCAGGTCTGACTCCGCTGACAGGGATGACGGAGCCATATCACACATGTATATGATGTTGGGAACGTGCAACACCAGAGTGAATGTGCTTTTGGAGAATGATGGATATTCGTCTTCCACAAGCAGCCAAAACCTGTCCGTTCAGCCATTAGTCACGTAGTGTTCAGTCGGATTTTAGTTTTGTTGTTGTCTCAGATTCAGTTGTCTGTGTTGAGGGCTGAGATGTGTCAGCGTTTCTTTGATCTCTGATTACTGTATGAAATCTTTACATGGCTTGCTCTGACGGTGACTATTGTTTTGACTGCTGAGCATCTGAAATACTCCTGAGTTAGAAAGCATGTTGTGTTACTATGACAACCGGCAACCGTGAGTTGTCATGTCGTTAGCTACTGTATGTCATTAGCTGTAGAGAGTTTTCAATATGGTGTTTTTGATAGTTCTTGCTTTTTTATTCAGTTTTGATATGTTTGAAAACCTAATATAAAGCAATAAATGCACAATAAATGAGCAATGATATGATAAATCCTGCGGCACTCTTGGTCCGTCCTGAAGGCACCCCACTTTGTGAACCATTGCTGCAGGCTGCTGGAATGGGTCCAGCTGTATGATTGGCTTTATGTTTCAGCGGTGCCTACAGACCGATGAAATGAGCACACCAGTTTTGTTTTGATATCAATTTCCTGCAATGTGTTGGAATGTCTTTACAGGGGAAAAAACTGTGCAGCCGTCACAATTAAACTTCATACAAGTAATGGGAAAAGAAATCCTCGACTCCCGGGTGACTCTGGCACCATAGTCAGCAGCTAAGCTATATGGAGAAACCTGCAACCGTTCCCTCCCAAAAGCTCCAAAACCAGCCATGATAGCCCCTCCCCACACACACACACACGCACACACACACACACACACACACACACACACACACACACACACACACACACACACACACACACTCCAGTATAGCGGTCCCTCTTGAATTTTCATTGTGGTGGGTGAATGATAACTCTGGTTTATATGAGGTGGCCCTGTGGAGAGTTTTTGATGTACTAGTCTAATAAAATTTCAATGCATTTCTATATACAATATAGATGGTTGGCAGTAACGGCTGTCCTTTTAATCTATCTATCTATCTATCTATCTATCTATCTATCTATCTATCTATCTATCTATCTATATATCTATCTATCTAATCTATCTATCTATCTATCTATCTTTGTATTTATCTCTGCCTCCCTCTCTCTATTCCTTGCCTCCACAGAGGTACTGTGTCTCTCAGACTGTGTGAATCCAGCTGAGGTTTGCCTTTGATGTTTGGTGCTCTGCGTCCTGTAGAGAGGCAAAGACTCCCTCCTGCACTGAGGGGGAAATGCACCACTGAACAGAAAAGAACGCATTTCACTAAAAAGAGGGAGATTCAGTCGAGGGACTTTGCTTTTTCTTCCGTCTGCTCCCAACATTTCACTGGCATGAAGGTGCTTCTTGACAGTTGATGTCAACAACTAACTGAGTGCATAAGGTTTAGAGCTGTGCAAGACTAAACTTTTTATGGAGAATCGGCCCCCCAGACCACTCACTGTTTATTCTTTGAAACACAACTGTGAAAAAATGGAAATGGTCGCAGCTGTAACAGGAAAAGGGTAGAGACAAGTGTTAACCATGGACCTTGAGCTAGGGGAACTTCTTATATGTATCCCTTTTCGATCACATACTTCCAGGAACTATGCTATCAGAGGAACTAAACTTGAAATAATTTTACAAATAACCATTTGTGTTTTCATTGCATCTCAACAACTGTGAAGATTAGGTAAATTAGAACAATCAAGGGTTTTGAAAAAACACGCTAGCATTTGAAATGCAATATTCACACACAAGGAAAAAACATAGTCACACTGATGTCCGTTTACTGTCGTGTGACTCTGATGTTTGAATTGGATGTAATGAATGAACACAAAGGAGGGATACAAAGATGAAAAAGGAGACTAAAACTCCACAAAGTTTGTCTCTAAAGTAAACAATCTAGTACTGAGTGGTCTATGGTAGCTGTGATTTAGTACGTAACTGCCATTTAAAGGTGCCCTGCCACACGTATTTCATTACTTTGTGGTAATGTCTGAAGTTCTACCATGGATTCTGTAACATTTTTTGTGGAAAAAATGCCTTGGTTTCCTTGTTTCAAGTCATTCTAGCGTGGTATAGAAAGCCTACAGGAAGACTCAGCTCGATTTCTGCCAGTTCTCATTAATAATAATTCTGTTTGAATCTGATTGGCTAACAGCTAGCCAATGAGAGCCTGGCTGTCAGAATCCTTTACCCAACCCAACTGGGCGAGCTAATGAATAGTAATGAGCTCAGGCAATATGATGTCAGACTGACCAGCTTTTGTAATTGGCCTGATTTCTCTGCTTATTTCTTTTCAGTGTCTAGAGCTGACAAAGGAGGTAGCAGTTCATTTTCACGTTCACAACATAACACAAACACATATGGACCTAACATATTTCAAAAAATGCAAGTAAAAACGGTTTTGTATGGCAGGGCACCTTTAAGCTTTCAGCATATAATGTTGTGTTTCTCTTGTTCACTCGCTAGCTCTCTCAACCGCTGCATTCTCTCTTTCCCACTCTTTCTCACTCTCTGTCTCTCTAATGCTTTCATCTCATGCACTCTTTCTCTCCCTTTATATCACTCGTTTTTACACAGCTGATTTAAAACACGAACCAACAAAACAAACTTGAAAAATATCACTTTAGTTACAGGTCCAATATCGTCACCTTCCTAAAATAATTGCCTAAGTCATTTTTTCAGGTTTTTCAGAAAACACAAAAAATAAAACTGCCTAAGTCACATGCTTGACATAGGCAATTATACTAAAGGTGTAGAATCACATGACCTGTTCAACTGAGGATTTAGGCAACAAAATCAATTTTGTTAAAAAATGACTTAGGCAATTATTTTAGGAAGGTGATGATATGTAATATATTTACTGTAATAAATCCAAAAATGACAACAATGCGTCATCAGATATTAAGGAAACATGCTAAGTCTTTTCTGACAACAATGCTAATGCCAGTATTTTCTCCTAATGAAATTTCCATTCCGTGACGGAATTTCTGTTTGTGTTTTAGCCTGTGTGTTGTTATCAACGGCCCAGTTTGACATCCAGGCCGGGTTGCCAGATATGTAAAAACGTAAACCCAGCGCGCTACAGCTGTAGCATTAGTACAGCCATGAAAGCAGCAAACAAACGAACAGGATCAATGGAGATAGATTCTACCCGACATAAAAAAAAACTGCATGTTTGTAACAGTTGCATGACCAACAAACAAACCTCGGGTAAATATTGGAGATGTATTTGAAAGATGGAGATAGCTTAGAGCCCAAAAGGATGCTGAGTTGGCTAATTTCATCCTGAACAGGTAGCTAAGCATTAGCTTCAGGCTAATTTATAATAGCTACAAGGGATGGACATTTTATGTCATTTTAACATTTGTGTACTCACATTGAATTATATAGCTAGAGTACCCAAGTTGGTTATTCACAAAAACAATTGAGACACAGCTATGCTAACCCTGCTAACTGCTAACATTACCAGAGGACCAGGCAAGCGGGCCACGGCTGTTTACAACGTGTAGCCTGTTCAGCGGCCGTAGCCGACAATGCTAAGTTATTTTAAGCCAAGAGAGGGGGGCTGTAAATCGGGAAGAGAGGACCGTGAGTTTGCAGTGTGTTTAGCGATTGTTGCTGTAATTCTAAGCCAATAAATTGTGTTCAGTCAGGTGGAGAGGACGGCAAGATAGTGTTATTTTTAGCGGCGGCTACCGTCCTTCTAAGCTGAAAAGGTGTGTCTGTCAGTTGGGTACAGAGCTCCGCGTGAGCACTGGCTTTTATGACTGTAAATATAGCCAGCATCTAATGTTAGCTACTCCGCTGTGCTGTGAAGTAATGTCTGGCTATGTGAGACAAGCGCTTAGCAACATTTTTGTGGATGCTGCGGTCTCAGCCTGGCAACCTCCGTGAACTTCGAGACTGGGGAGGAGGGGGCAGGGGAGACGACTCTCGCAGTATTTTGAATTTGTACTGCAGTAACTATTTTAAACACTAGCTGTCAGTATTACATATTGCACCTTTAAAGTTAAAGTGCATGATATGATATAGAGGTGTATCTCTTACTAGCAAAGAGAAAATAGTCTAATAAACTGCAGTGAGTGAGCTCCTTTCCAGGGAAAAACCTGGATTCACCAACAATGACTGAACATTAGACAACATTTATGTCAAAGGATTTTACTGCTAGATTAACTCTGAGTAATTCTGGGTAATAAAGTCCCTCAAACCTTTAAAACTTAAAACACTCGGGTTTGCCAAGGTGTAAAGCTTTTTAGTGTAGCTTTAAATATGAGACACTGAAACAACATCCTGCACCAAGTAAAGTATTTACCATGGTCAATGTCTGGATCAGCTCAGTCATTATTTATGACAATAAATCTGCCTCGAAATGTGCCGCCACTGCAAATTGTAAAATATTTAAGCTGGACAATGGAAACAGCAAAGAATGATTCCTCACCTTCTCTCCTGTTGACCTTAGCAAAGACCGGCCCATGGCTGCTGGTTAGCTGGGAGGAGCTTCTGAATGATGACAGCGGCAGATTGGCCACCAGTGGGCTGTCACATACCTCTGTTAACCAATCACAAAGAAGAAAAGATAGTTTAGAATCATTGATCGTGTCATTGAACCTATGGATCAATATGTCACAGTGTCACTTTAATGTCGGTGGTAAGCAGACTGAAGGAAGCGAGGAAGAGTTCTTCTAATAGTTTAACCTTTAACTTGAAGCTCTCTCAAGTACCCGGAACAGATAATTGAAGGTTGGGGCAGATAATGGGTCACACAGAGCAGGAACATGAATAAGAGAACTTGGTTTCAGAGTGAGAGGAAAGTCAGCGGAGACCTTTTAATGCCTCATACACTTTGAAAAAGTATGTTCTATTCGTAAACACTTTTCCTTGATCTTGATGGAAAACGTCATGAGATCTAGGAAAGATGTGAAGGAAAATGCATGCAAGGACTCAGGAAAAGACAACAGCACTGGTAAGAGAATCCAACTGCACTTACACTAGGCTACCTTATTATGTGAACGACGGATGTTATTGATGTGAAACTAAAATGTTCCAAAGATGAACTATTAAAAGTGTGTCTTAGATTCTTTGCCCTGTGCCTTCATACCGTGTTGTTTCATACAGGCTATTATTAACGTGGACAACCCACTCAAAAAATATTACTTCATCACCAAGTTTTGAATTAAAATTTGAATTCATCATATTTTACTACAATTGGAAAATATATGCAAGATATTGTTTGTGTTCATTAAGGAATTGTGGGGCAGCATTTTTTCTGGTCCAGTGTAACACCTATGCTAAAGGCGATAAGAAAGGAAGAATTAAAGCACCTTTCCATAGATATAGAGAATTTGACCAGCTCTTATCATGGCTGCCACTTAAATACTTCAGGGTCATTTCACTCAGTTAGGAAAATTCCTAAGCGAAAAAAGACTATTCGACCACAGCCAGTAAGTATAATGTATGTACACGTTACGGTGATGCACCAATAAACAAGGCAATGGCAACAGTCCTTCTACTGGGACCTATAGAAGCAGAAAGTTACGGTAAATTGCAAACCCTGAAGTAACAAAATGAAGGGTATAAGTGTGACAATGTTAAGCATTATCAAACAGAATGTCCGTTCAGGATTCAGTATGCTCCTGTGTTATGGTTACAGGAAGGTAATGGCGTGTAAAAACACATTAATATTGAGTCTCTTTTGCCATCTTTTAAATACATTCTTCTTTTAATAAAACACACACAATACAGAAAAGCACAAAGACTTGTGATTATCAACTGATATGCCCTTTGCTACTGTGTTGCTATACTTTAATGCTGTAAGGGCCACTTCAATACAGTATACAATAGTTTACATGGAAAGTAGGAAGCCACCTGTCCAGTAGAAAATCTATATCAGCCAGATCTACCCTGCTAAAGAGTCCATTAGACAGGAGCGGTGACTTGATTTGCCATGTATCCATGGGCGAGCAGTTTCCCCAGAATACCTGATTATTAACTAATTATCAAATGTCCACTTGTTTCCATAATTACGGCATGAGTGTCTAAAATTTCTTTTTTTAACGAATGTTGTTTTCCACCACTGAGAAAAGAGCTAGTTCCAATTATTTACAACCCATTCAGAAGTGCCATGTCCTGTCTCCCTCCTCCAACAGCAAGGCTTCAGCTGAGATTACTTTGTCAACATTATTGTACTTCATTTCAATCACAGAGGGATTTTCATTACCTGAGACTATAAACCACAGGCTGTTGACAGTTTTGAATAGCCTGTCATATTCTAGTCTACCCGGTCTATTTCCTCTTGTCTCTGCAGACACTTCAGAGCTTGTTTGTGCATTTCCATTCAAGCTCAGGCCATTTGCAGCATCTTCAGACAGAAAGATATCTGCAGGAAACTCACGGCTTTGTGTGGTAGTGCACAATAATATATTGGAAAATCTTTTAACCATCATCGCTTCAAAAAACAGCGCTATTACCTCCTCTGCTCACCCCTGATGTGTTTGTTAATTGGTATTTATGTGTCAGTTCTCAATTTTCAAACCTTTGGTTAATGTTTCCATTTGATTACAGATGGATAAAAAAAGATTAAATGCAACACTCCGGTTTGGCTTTTAGTTTTAGAATACTGATGTATGTGAGCTGAAAAGAATGTCTATTGACCGTTCGCTATTAGGATCTATCAGAGATCATTATTTTGATTCATCAAAAATGAATAAAATAAAATTCACTCCTGATTCTGATATGTAATTAAAGAAAACAACCTGTATACTGTAGATATTGTTGGATCCTAACACATTTCATAATGCTGCTGTTTCTTCATCCCCATCCAGCCAGGTCTGAAGCTGACGAAGACACAGAGCAAGCTATGGATTATAGCAGAGCACCAATACAGTTGAATTAGTGTTGAGAGGTGAAAAGACCGCTGTAAGACCTTAGGGGGATAATGTGTCGTGAAAGCACTGCATTGGCAAGAATAGCTGGTTAGAGGAAGCAGAGGTGTTTAAACAGGCGAGGTTGATTTTTCCGAGGTGGAGTGACATTTAAAAGGTGACTGTGATAAAAAGGTAAAAGCACAAACACAGAAGGTTTAGAGGAAAATGAAGGTAAATGAACTGTCAGCCACTGACCAGGGCTTTGTCAGACACGGATACATGGATGTACAAAGCATTTCTAAAACAGAGCTACAAAGAATGCACAGTTTATTTACTCAATTCTTGACAGAAGGCTGTAGACTGACAGCAGAAGGGGATTCGATTGCAATACAGATCTTATTTACAGAAACCTAAAATGTTACAAAGGGTTGAAAGGACATGTAAGTACTGCATTCTGTAGGTCAATTACCAAATATTTTGTAGTTTAATTTGGTAGACTACTATCCCCCCCCCCCTCCCCATTCACGCAGTGTTTAGTTTTACACTGTGTAGGTTAAACTCAATTAATCCGCAGTTCACATGTATGCATGAACTGTGGTGGTCCATTACACTGTAGGCTATATTCAATGTCACTGATCATTTTTGATCAATAGAATTTAGAAAACATTACACTTCACAAAGTTTTGTATTCATAACATGATTGTGTTATTGTACAATTTAGCAGTAAAAGCAGTAGCCTATGTAAGTCAATCCTACATTGTTCAACTTGGGAGCCAAACGTGCTCCTTGGGGAAAAAAGTTCCCATAAAGCCCTGTTCATGCTAATTAAACAATTGGACTTTGAGGTCAAGTGTTGTCATATCTGGCCCATGTCCCAGATGTGAAAGCCCCCTTACTGGACTACTGAATATAATAATATTCCATTATATTTTCTATTTTGAATAGTTACCTGCCACACCAGAATTTTGTGATTTCCATGCCTTTGATATAGACGTTTTTACCATAAATTGGTGCCTAAAAATGTATCAGAATGCAGGAATTGAAGTCTTTTACCCTCAAAATTTTTTACTTACATTAAATAAAAAAATCTGTTAAGGTACTGCTTATATTATTTCACCATCTGTACACAAATGTAATTAGTGAATGCACGTGTCCGTGGATGGGGCTGCATGGGCGTGGTAATGTGGGCTGGTGTGGCTACAGTGCCAGCGCTGAATTTCTGTCCCAGTCCGCCCCTGACTGTGATGTTTAGCTCAGTGTATGTCAGAGCCAGCTGGTCCAGGGGGTGAACATCTGAACACTGCTGGTTGCTTAGGAGAGCTTTGTATGCAATGGAATTTTTCTATCTTTCTCTCTCTCTCTCTCTCTCTCTCTCTCTCTCTTTCTTTCTCTCTCTCTCTCTCACACACACACACACACACACAGTAATAAAATCTAACAACATTGTCAATTGGAAAACAGCTGTGCTTGTTTGTTTGTGTCTTTACAAACCTCTCATCCAAAGAGGTGCCAGAGAGAGACAAAGGTTTATCATACACTGTTGGAAACACTGCTGAAAACTAAAATGCACACAAGAGCACAAACGTCCACTACAACACTAAGCAATGTTTCTAACTTTAGGAGGTAACACTAAAATAATTAATTTCAAACTTGAGTTTACTACCTGAACCCAAACACATACACTTTAGGACTTGGAATCAAACTTCTGAAATGTTGTCATCACAATAATGGATATAAACAATAAGAGTTTATTTTAGACAGGTAGTATGTCTAGGTTTTGGAGATGGTGACAGACACTCAAACTAAAAGGGTTCAAAATAGGCTAATCCACATAAACTCAAACCCACCTGTATCTAAAGAAAGAATGGGTTGACGCCTAAAAAATGTCAAAAATCACACAACTCACAACTTTAATTAGAAACAAGCAGTCTTTTGCAGATCACAAATCTGTGTGATATGTCACATATCTTGTCATCTCTGTGAGGCTCACTAATAAGCATGTCACTGCAGAAATGTCAAGAAAAAAATCTTATTGTGTGAGCTATAAAGAAAATGGTAAAATCAACACACTGTAGAAAAACTTGGCCAGGTTAACAGCTTAGCTTTAGGAATGGCAACGGCAGTCAAATGGCTGGTCCAGACTGAAATATCTCAACAACTATTAGATGAATTGCCATGAAATGCACAGACATACATGATCCCCAGAGGATGAACCTTAATGACTTTGGTGATCCCTTAACTTTTGATTTTAGTTTCATCAGGTAAAAATTTCTTTGGTTAATGACCAAACATCCTTCAGGCAACCTTCAACGTTGAAGAACTTCCCGTCAGCCTCAGCTGTACTTTGTGTTTAGTGGTTCTTTACAATGTTTGAACTATACAGAAATGACAACCAGTACTATAAATATTATAAATAGTTCAGAAAACAGCGTACAAGACTGTATTCCCCACCTATATTGCAAAACTACAGCCATGCTAGCTGCTCTGTGAGGTTATACTTAGGCACAAATGTGCTAAATGCTAACTTCAGCATGATAACATACTCACAGAGATGATGTTAACATAATGGTGTTTAGCGGGTTATAATGTTAACCATGTTCACTATCTTAGTTTAGCATGTTAGCAAGCTCACAGTTGATAATTAGCACTGAACACAAAGTAGAAAATTTGAAATACTGGGAATGTAATTAATTTTGCAGGTAATTGATCATAAACCAAAGTATTGCACAAATTGAAATGTTGACCTGATGATGGCACTAGATGAAAGGTCAGGAGAAAAAAGTTTTTACAATTCATCTTCTGGGGACCATGGATGTGTGTACCAAATTACAGAGGAATCCATTGTAAAGTAAACCAACATTTTAACCTCATGGTGCTAGAGGAAAAGTCAGAGGATCGCCAAAGTCAATAGGATTCTACCTCTGGGGAACATTAATCTCTGTACAAAATTTCATGTTGAGTCTGGACCAAAGTGGTCGAAAGATCAAACCAATAGACCAACATTTCCATCCAAAGAAAAGGACCTCAACTATCAAACACTTTGGTTTCCATACAATGAACGTTGTAGTTTTACTAAGCCTCGAGCATGGCTTTAACTCTAATCTTGTTTCTAAGGAACTGTTACTCAAAGTTTATAGTTTCCTCTAAAACAGACCAAATTAGGCCCACTTTGTACAACAAGTCAGCTATGATTGATATTAGGTTTCCAAAAGCCTTTATAAGTAAATTAACTTAACTTATTAACTCAGTTTGTGACTTTTTATCTGGGTTTTGAGGTGTCAACTTAAAGTATTTTGATGAGTCATCAAAAAATTGCAAGTCAAGCAGTTTGGCTGAGACTGATGTAAATGCTGCAGACTGGAGCCTGACAGCTTAAATGAGATGCTCTGCTGCCAGTCTGACTGCTAACAATGAGAAATAGTTGTTCCTCATTTCCAGCCCTTCATCTGTCTGTTGATGACACACCAGGCAGGCCCCGTAATTCTGCTGACTCTCACCATCTAAGACCTCCCCTGTTAGAAAATCACATTATACACTTGTAGGTGCTGTTCTCTGCAACATAATGAACTACTTTTTTCTCTGTGAAATGGTATGAAAACAATGCTGTAATTTCTTCCATGCTAACTGCATTAATATGTGGCTCCATGGGAGGCAGACCTAATGGGCTTAATTAGAATGATCAAAAGAAAACCGCACTGTAACAAAGCAGCAATTAAAACATTTATCTGGAGTCTGCGAGGTTTAACACATGATCACACATGCCGAGTGCTGAGACAAGCAACAAAATAAATGACTGCTAAACACATCAGTAATGAGAAGGGAGATTCAAAAATCCTTCACAATGAAATATGTCAGTCGTATGCAGATTTTTGAGAATTGCTGCAGGTTACATCACTTCTACTAATGGACCCAACGGGAGCTACTACGTGGAGTATGCGATGAGCATTTCATTAATGGATGATATTTGCATTTCAAAATAGGGACAAGAAATTCAATGGCACTTTTTTCCCATTGAGAGGACATTAAGTCACTTTGCTAAAAAACATTTTTTTTTTTAAACACAAATTATCATGCTCTTCTTTCTTTTTTGCCTCGAGCACTAAGGGTTGGCTTTCCCAATGATTGGAGAACTAAAATTTTCTAAAACAATGTTTTTAATGATACAGCAAAAAGACTGAAAGACAACAGTTGAGACAAGAATCTGTGCTTGACTTAACCCTTAAGATACATAGATAATGTAGGACGATGTGGGTAAATTGCAACAAGTCTTCCTAATTAAACTACAAAATATGTTGTAATTGATCTGCAAAATGACACATAACACATGGTTTGGGTTAAAATAACTACTTTGTTTAGTGAAGGAGACCTTTGCCATCATGGTTAAAATAGGAACTTATTGGTTAAGGTTAGGGAACGACTGCAGTCTTTAAAGGAAACCAATGCTGACTGTTGGTGGGAAACAGGAGATGAATAGCAGTGTTTTTGTTGTTTTGTTGACCCACCCATCCACCCCGACCTCCTCCCTCTATACTTTGTGGCTCTATAACTAAGTCACACTACCTTTACAATCAGCTGAAACCCCTTAACTACACACAGGTGATCTCTGTTTTACTAACTATGTCACTGACCAGTGAGGCAAATTTGGCAAACATGTATTTTGTATTATTCTGTCAATCAGTGAAAAAAGCGGCATTAAACACTTTGATTCAATGTTCTAAAACAATAACATGAAAAGGTTCTCTATGTTCAAAGTCACACAAAAATACTATATAAATTGAAATACTACAGTACATGCTCCTGACTCCTATTTTGTTGTATTTGCTTATTTGTGAGTAAGGACAGAGTTTCCTTGGGTGAGATCCAGCAACTGAAAAACCACTCCATTCCCCAAGGCCTCTTCACCAACTCTCACTTCTTAAATAATAGCCTTCGATAAATGAAAATTCAAGGTTTATTTTACATCCTGGGTTATCTCTTTTGTAGTTTTGGTCATCATTCTGGTTGGTCATATTTAACATAACTTTAAACCTGTCTGATGTAAAATGTTACCATAAGAAAATGGGGTGATGACCTACAGAAATAGTATTAATTTGATGGTGTCTTGTTTAGGGTGAGCAGAAGTTTAGTGTCATTAGATAAGGCTCTTTTCCCAACAAGGGGGAGGTTATACCAGAATCAGTTCATGAGTAAGAGTCCTGATGGTTATGATTACTATTTTCAAGAGGCACTTACATGGCCTGCTCCCACTGCACCACTCCACTCCTCAGGCCACCAAATATCAAGGCTGTCATTTAATCGGAAAAGGAGGAAGGTCAAAGCAGCAGGTTAAGTAATTATTAATTATAACTAATCTGATAAGTTAACTTGCTGTTTAATTGATTGAGATGCGAGTAATGAGGGAGGATCAGTAGCACAAGGCTTGCAGTAACACATTACTACATTGTATAATTTTTTTTTTTAAACCAGCTTATTACAACTTGAGTCTTATTTTGGCAGTTTGGGGTTAAGCAACATTGTTAGGCAGTTTTTAAAAGTCATATTTAAGCTGATAAATAAACTACATTTTAAGGTATTCGCCTTTTTATGATAAGGCGCCATGCTTGTAGTTTCAGTACTAAATAATCTGTAAGAAAGGAAAATAGCAAAAGACTTGGTGGAGAAAATGTGACGGCAGTTTTCAGCATATATATAAAAAAAAGTCTGTTACAGGCACATGACATCTATTAAAATGTTCTGCAATGTATACTTTGCTTTTTTGTTGGTTTACTCTAACAGTTAAAGCTAAGAAATTCGATCAACATAACGGATCCTCACCGAACATTAAATGTTTCCATCGTGATAGGCCATTTAACATTAAAAACGCCTAGGAGAATTGAGGTACTGATACATCTCCTACTGTATGAATTTTGTTCTGCTCACAGATCATCATCGTTGCCATGGAGAAAGTGACAAATAAACTACAAATAAAGCACTTAACCTATTTCACAACAGCAGGGGTTTTATCAAAGTAAAAAGGCAATTGCGTAAAAAAAAACAATCAACCCCAAAAAACATGTTACAGTAATGTCACCCCGCTGGCAGGAAAGCACCGTGATACAGAATAACAGGACTTTATTGCTGAAACTTGTGTTGCTGTGCGCCACAGAGCTGCGTGAAGGTGAGATGAGGGGAGTCAGACGAATTAATCTGACATCTCACTCACACACACACACACACACAAAAAAAAGAAAAACCTACTGATGGGTGAAATGAGAGGAGTTTCACTGCATGGCAAGACAGAGGGCACTGAACCAAACTCCACTTCTTTTTTGTGTGCATTCCCTCGTCTTCAAACTCCAGCTGTACTGTAGTCCTTTAAATCACACATCTCTTGTTTCACTTGAGCTCAGCGTTGTCCACTGTTACCTGTTTACTTAATAATGAACGTCATTTTGGCCATATTATTACATTTGGTGGGAGGATCACATTTATCTCCTTGAGTTAATAATAAAAAGTCCTAAAACGTTTTGGTATATGAGACATTTACAACCAGTTGGATAACCCCTACAATGCACAATAATCAAGGCAGATTTGTTTTTTGTTCTTGGAAAAGGGGATAGGGAGAAATTTGCCAGGCTTAAGAACTTGTGATTCAAGTCAATAATTTCATTGGCTGGTGATTAATAATGTAACTCTTTCCCTGACATGGCCTATAATTGAAATATTTAAGTACATATTATAATTATGATTAGTTTAAAGCTGCTATGAACAATATTTCTACAAATTATGTATTATCATATTAAACTGACAACTGTTTGCCGTTCCGTCAATGTTGTGTTTACAACCTGTTGTACTGCCCCCAAGTGGCCAAAGAAGCAATTTGAAAATGAATGCGGGTTTGAAATCATACTCTTTTAAGCAAAGCAAAAAATATAACTTTGGTGCTAAGCGCTCTTTACACTTGTCAATCACACATCATGCACTGTAAGATCTTTTTCCTGAAGGTTTCTGTAATAAAAAAAAGTAGGTTTTAATGCACACAGATAAAAATTAGTTTGGAATCAACTAGTTGTTAAGATAAGTTCTTCTGACTTCCAGTTTGGGTCTGGCCTTCAGAATAAAATCAGGAAATTGTAGCATTTAGCAGGAAATGTATACATTTTTGATTGTAAAGTTAAACCTGGACATTGAGCAGTTGAAAGAACAATCATACAAGGTCCAATTAGTATCTTTAACTTTTCCTCATATCACATGATCTTCATCAGCAGATGTAATTTGCCAAGTTGACATGAACATTTGTACTTTTGGAACTTCATTGAGCCAATGTGGAAAAGAAGTCCTTAAAGTGCTCATCTACAACTACATAACAACGGGGAAAACTCCTTCTGCTGATGAAGAGTATGTAATATGATTGAAAGCTCCACAACACCAACTAAGTGAACTTTGTGGTGAAATTCATTTCTCAATTTTTCGTTCTATTTTATAAAGGTTTATGACAAAAGTTAGGTAACATGCAGTACATCTTAAAAATGTGCACATGTCCACATCAATATATCTTTTAGCATATTACCCTTGGGGGGGGGCTCAGTGCTTCTGAACTATACACTTGTTTTTTGAAGTGTTGGAGAGTAGCTAAGATACTTAAGTACAATTTGGAGGTACTTGTACTTTACTTTTTTATTTCAGTTCTATGCTACTTTATACATTACTTCTACATCTCAGAGATAGATATTGTACTTTTTACTATAATAATCTCACAGCTATTTTTCTACTGCAGTTACGTTACAGATTATGATTTTACACATAAACACAAGAAACACATTATGTGTTAATGCATCAGAGATCATAATACCTAACATGATATAAATATAAATAAGTCTAAAAGTAAAGAAAAAATGTTTTTCCTGAGAGAAATTTCTTACTCACCATGTTTGCGTTTTCAAAAAGCAAAAACAATGCGATACAGTTTTTAGGAGTTGGATATCAACTGGCGCTGTGTTTTTGTGTCACAAAAAGCCTTGACAGGCTGTCAGGAAAAAGGTGAAAAGCTCCGACAGGCTGTCAGACAAAAAAAGTGATAAATTCACAGTATATCAACGTGTCACATCATTACCACACAATGGGGTTTTAATAGCTGATGCCCACAGTCTCTACTTTGCTCCTGCTTTAGAGAGTGACAGTGAACAGTGACCTCAGCAGAATGTGGCTGATTCTCAGACCAATAACAAGTCATCTGAGATAATGACAGGGCCATTTGATGAATGGGTCTGTTTTTAGGGAGGCAGACATCCACTGTGGAGTTGGCCTTGGGCAAACACAAAATCCCTCAGGTCACAAAGGCAGATGGATGGACTGCAGTTCTCTGTCACTTTTATCGCTTAACTACTTGTCCGTGGATTAATCAATCTAGATTCATGACTGGCAGCTCCAGGCTCACACCGCCAGTCGCTGCCACCTTTATGTAACCTTGACTTAATCAAAACCTCTTCATGGCTCCACTTTTACTAAACACATTTTCATAAATGACACTCTAGAAGAAAAGTACGGGGCGATTTATCCCCAACCGCTTTACTCTTTCCTCACGGTGGTTCTCCAAGACTCCATCGTCTCATGAAGCATAAAGGACAGCGGGGTTCTGCAGAGAAAATGTCTCACACATTCACACCAAATTGATTTTATTCAGAGGTTTATGTTCTCTCAGTGCACAGCACCACCTCATTGAAAAGTAATACATTCTGATGAGACAGGGCTGTTCGCATATGAAGCAGGGAGCTAGGCCCAAATTCAAATCAACTCGTCTCCCAGCGTTTTTATTTTACCAACTTATTCTCTGTCTGGCGATGGACAGGAGGAGATGAATTTCCAGCAGGCTGAGAAAATAACAGCACCCTAATGCTCCCCTCCTCAGTCTCAGCTAGTTAAATAATCAAGCACATCTACCCAACCTACAGTCTCAGCCATCTGAGAATTGAAACACCCCTGAAGACACCATGCTGCTTCCACCAGTGCAATACATCAAAATGAACGCAAAAGTTGTGTTCTCTGTAATGTTTTAGAAAAATCCAAAATCAATTTGTCTACCTGTGTACTGCCTGTGGTGAAGTGGTACCGATGGGAACTGCAAAATGAAACAAAACTAAGGAGGAGCTGTATGTAAGACACATCCCCCCCACCCTTAACGTTGATAAAGTTGAAGTTGAAGGGAGGAAGAAAGTAAGAGAAATTGTTAGTAATGGTGATGATGATAAGATGATTGGTTGACAATACCCACCACACAAATGGCAGCATAAGTTATTTGTCCATCCCGTGATGAACCATCCTGGCAGCTTTAGTATAAATGGGTGTGAAAGAGAGAGAGGGCGACATACAGTATATCAACAGAAAAAGACAGAGAGAGTATCGCTGAAGATGATGAATGTGACAATGACAGAAACCTCCTGTCCTTCAAGTACAAAACAGGATGAATGATGAGCTGAAACCTTTTCATTGCTTAGGAGGCATAATCTGGACAGAAGACAGGTCATTAAGTGGATGATGAACGCTCTGATAAGACAGTATGCTGCAGAGCAAAATATATGAAGCACAGTGGAGTGATACAGTGAAGTCTCAGGTTTTGTGACTTGTCTCTTGGAAATTGTTGTGTCTGAACCAACACAGACAATGTACCCATTTCATCTAGGATTTGGGATCATTTCATTCCTATCGATACCACTCATACGTTTGTTCCATTTTACGACTGCGTCTTCCCAAAGAATCAATGCAGCTTAAGAACCACGATGCCTATTCATGAATACATCCCTCCTATGTACCACCCATGCCCAGCACCACCAATCTGTGGAGAAAAGGCTCATTAGTGAGGTTTTTGTCGATCTGCCTACAGGGATTTAACATTAAAAGATGACCTTATTTACAGCATCATTCCAAGACAGTACAGTATAATTACAGTGGGGAGGAAGGTTCATCAGATTGACTACTTCAAGAGTGCAGCTACTGGAACTATTCATTAAAACCTCCTGAGACAGCATATACTGTATATAAATGCACTCAGGGACTTCACAGAGGTGGTGAATAGGAGATCTATTTCTCACTTGTTGCAGGGTAAATTCTCTGATTCCTTAAAAATCGGTCTTCTCGCACAGACATTAAAGTAGCAACTTTTTCAGCGACTTCACTTCTGAAATATTCTGTTTTCTCAAGAACCCACTTTTTAGGATATTTTATGAAACTTGTTTATGGTAGCCTACAAAACCGGTGCTGAAGCAGCAGCGGCAGCATCCTCCTGTGCCACTCTCCCACATCTCCACAGAAAGACCACAGTCTCTCCGCCTCTCTCTTTCTCTCATGAGGAAAAATCGAATGCAGGAAAAAAAGCTAAGAACACAACTTGTGGGATTCACTCTCTGAAAACTTGACAGCCGTAAATCCCCAGAGGATGTGAGCTCTCTTTCAACAACAAGCCCCCCGCGGTGGTTGGATCACACCCAGCCAACTGTTTAATTCGCTAAATTCACATAATAAACTGCATGAGCTACAGTAGGACTTCTTCCCAAAGTGTAGAAACGGGTCGCAACGCAGATCAGAATCGACTTGCAGGCAGCGACTGCCTTAATTTCCCTCTTTTATGCTACATGCATTTATTTAGAAAGAATAAAAAGTGAGAGCTCAAAATGAAGAGTGGTAAAATGACATGACTTTTTTTTAGGAACATAGGCTAGAGCTGGAAACAATTAGTCAATGAATCATTAGATGAACTGTTTTGAATCAATTTCAAGCAAAATTACCAAAACTGCAGCTTCTCCAATGTGAGGAGTGGCAGCTTTTCTCTGATTGACATCAAAACTGAAGATCTTTGGGTGTTTTTGAACTGCTGGTCAGAAAAAAACAGGACATTTGAAGGCATCCTCTTGGACTTTGGAAAATTTACATTTGACATGGAGAATATTTGCGTTTGGATTCTCTTGATTAATCAATAGAGATATTGAAAAATATTTCAGTTATTTGGATTCATTCTAGCTTTATGGAAAGTAGCCCTTATCATGTTTGACCAATTCCATTTCGCTATTAGCTATTACATCAAGACAAAGAATGAAAAAAAAAAAAAAAAACTTTCATCTTTTCTTTTCTTTCTGAAAGTCTCAACAGCCACATGGCATCAACACAGCCAAATACAGTATGCCCACCTCATTTTTAGCCAGTATCCCTACAGTGCAAGAATAAACCGTGGTGGTCCCTTTCAACAAAACAGCGCACTCAACATCCCGCTCTTCCTACTGAGGAAGCGCACAGAGAGCCGCTCACCTTCTCCACCTGTCCCACAGGAGCCAAGCAGCAGCGAGCCGATCAGCGCAGTAATCCCGGCGAGTTTTTTACTCCCCAGAGGCATGTTGGTAGCGACGGGATGCTGCAGAGTTTAATCCAACCAGTCGGAAGACAGTCTGTCCGTCCTCCTCCTCCTCCTCTCTTCTCCGGTTCTCTCCTCTGGCTGCGCTCCGGTGCGCTGCGCTGCAGTGGCCCTGCTGCCTGCCACGAGGGGCCGGTCGGTACCCAGTGGGGAGGAGGAGGATGCTCTCACACCGCCTGCCCTCCGCCAAGTGATGGAGGGGGAAAAAAAAGCAACGAGGAAAAGATGAGGGAGTGTTTTTACGAAACTGCTGCGGGTCCGAGTACAGCGCACCGCCTCCCACACTGAGATCCTGAAGAAGCTCAGATATAGTTCCTGAGTGCCAGGACTGGTTTCACTACAGCGCAGGGAGAGCATGTGGCTTTAGGTTGCTGTTTAACTCAACTGTTTGAACTCCTCCCCTCGGGGAAGAGATACAGGTCCATCAGAGCACGGACCACAAGACTCATGAACAGTTATTACCCTAAAGCCATTACCACACTGAAATCCAAGACCTTTCGGACACAACTGTGCAATATGAATTTCTCTTGGAGTTATCTTTAATTTTATATTAATGGTGCAATACACAAAACGGTTTTACTCTTAAACTTTTAACATGCATGTGTTGACATGGTTGAGTTGCATGTGTGTGAATGCGTGATGTTTTGAATAGGTATATTTAATATATGTTTAAAGGATATTTTTGAGCACTGTCTCAGGTAGTGCACCTGAATCTCATTGGATGTGAAAGCAATGACAATAAAGGAATCATATCTTATTTTAACTCTTAATGTACAGTGCCTTGCGAAAGTATTCGGCCCCCTTGAACGTTTCGACCTTTTGCCACATTTCAGGCCTCAAACATAAAGATATAAAACTGTAATTTTTTGTGAAGAATCAACAACAAGTGGGTCCCAATTATGAAGTGGAATGAAATTCATTGGCTATTTCAAACTTTTTTAACAAATAAAAAACTGAAAAAGTGGGCGTGCAAAATTATTCAGCCCCTTTACTTTCAGTGCAGCAAACTCTCTCCAGAAGTTCAGTGAGGATCTCTGAATGATCCAATGTTGACCTAAATGACTAATGATGATAAATAGAATCCAGCTGTGTGTAATCAAGTCTCCGTATAAATGCACCTGCTCTGTGATAGTCTCAGAGGTCCGTGTAAAGTGCAGAGAGCATCATGAAGAACAAGGAACACACCAGGCAGGTCCGAGATACTGTTGTGGAGAAGTTTAAAGCCGGATTTGGATACAAAAAGATTTCCCAAGCTTTAAACATCCCAAGGAGCACTGTGCAGCGATAATATTGAAATGGAAGGAGTATCAGACCACTACAAATCTACAAAGACCCGGCCGTCCCTCTAAACTTTCAGCTCATACAATGAGAAGACTGATCAGAGATGCAGCCAAGAGGCCCATGATCACTCTGGATGAACTGCAGAGATCTACAGCTGAGCTGGGAGACTCTGTCCATAGGACAACAATCAGTCGTATACTGCACAAATCTGGCCTTTATGGAAGAGTGGCAAGAAGAAAGCCATTTCTTAAAGATGTCCATAAAAAGTGTCGTTTAAAGTTTGCCAAAAGCCACCTGGGAGACACACCAAACATGTGGAAGAAGGTGCTGTGGTCAGATGAAACCAAAATCGAACTTTGTGGCAACAATGCAAAACGTTATGTTTGGCGTAAAAAGCAACACAGCTCATCACCCTGAACACACCATCCCCACTGTCAAACATGGTGGTGGCAGCATCATGGTTTGGGCCTGCTTTTCTTCAGCAGGGACAGGGAAGATGGTTAAAATTGATGGGAAGATGGATGGAGCCAAATAAAGGACCATTCTGGAAGAAAACCTGATGGAGTCTGCAAAAGACCTGAGACTGGGACGGAGATTTGTCTTCCAACAAGACAATGATCCAAAACATAAAGCAAAATCTACAATGGAATGGTTCACAAATAAACATATCCAGGTGTTAGAATGGCCAAGTCAAAGTCCAGACCTGAATCCAATCGAGAATCTGTGGAAAGAACTGAAAACTGCTGTTCACAAATGCTCTCCATCCAACCTCACTGAGCTCGAGCTGTTTTGCAAGGAGGAATGGGCAAAAATGTCAGTCTCTCGATGTGCAAAACTGATAGAGACATACCCCAAGCGACTTACAGCTGTAATCGCAGCAAAAGGTGGCGCTACAAAGTATTAACTTAAGGGGGCTGAATAATTTTGCATGCCCAATATTTCAGTTTTTTATTTGTTTAAAAGGTTTGAAATATCCAATAAATTTCGTTCCACTTCATGATTGTGTCCCACTTGTTGTTGATTCTTCACAAAAAATTACAGTTTTATATCTTTATGTTTGAGGCCTGAAATGTGGCAAAAGGTCGAAAAGTTCAAGGGGGCCGAATACTTTCGCAAGGCACTGTAGTTGTGAGCTATCAAAAAGCAAGACTCACTCTTTCTTTGCATGAGACCGGGTTTCCGATTATGAGACAATGGGCGCCTGGCACAGACATGTAAAAGTCAAGGGGGTAAGCCTGGCGCCATTTTGATGCTAACCAGCCATCACCCGCCGTTAGCATTCCATTGACTGCCATTCATTTTGACGTCACTTTGACAGCGAATAACTTTCTGAAGCGTTTAAAGACTTTATTTGTATAAAACAATGTATAAAAGGCTCCATTACCTTGTACCTCACATTATGGCTCCGTAGCAGACGTTTTAGTAGAGGAATTACCGTATAGTACAGGAGAAGCTCGCAGGCAGTTTCGACTTACATGAGCTGTTTAATTACTAATGTTAACTAGCATTTTAGTTAGCCATAATTAGCCTGTGCCTATGTTATCTCCTTACATATACCTACGCTCTCCGTCTCTGCAAGATTGGGAATGATTGAGATTTCTCTTGGCACAGCTACCAGAAGACTTTCAGACAGGTTGCTCACGTCACATTTACGTTGTCTCTCTCAGTTGGAGGCTGCGCAGTAACGCTCAGCCATCACCGGAAAAGTGCTTCTAATATCCTTCACTGGTCTCCGTCCAGAGCAACGGGATCTGTTGGTCCATTTCTTTTACTGTCAATGGTAAAAGTCCCCCGTGCCTATCCAGAAGCAAGACACCCAACCTAGTTAAAGTGGTGGTCATTTGCATCTGAAACATGCAGGTTCAGCCCAGGTTTTCTGTCATAGCTTTGTTTAGCAGGATAATGTATGTCTGTGTCTTAATGTTACACATCACCGCTATAATATAGTTTCACAAAAAAAGAGGGGCACTTGAGTAGCCCAGGTGCCCCTCCGGAGATCAGTCAACACTTTTCTTTGATATGTTTGGACAATGTGGGCACTTTCTTTGCATGCAAATGTAAATCTATCTAAATCTAAATTAACAGATCCTCACCTCAAAATCTAATTATTACAGGTGATGCAAACCTGAATAGGTGGAATAGATCTCACATAAATATTTTTGGAGAACAAGTGTGACATTTAAAACCTGTTTTCTCATCCATCTGGGCAGGTTACACAGTACTTTGCAGCAAATAAAAGCCCAAAGCAGAACAAACAGACCTCTCATTCATTCATTTTTGGTGAATATAACTCTAGGCCAAGTTTTGAAACACATTCATTTTAGAAAATATAACATGTGTCTTTGCTTCTCTACCCCTTTAAAAATTATTTTATTACGATGCAATCTAATCTCCAAAGACTCTGTACATTTTATATTATGCATATGTTCAATAAATCTTTGCATATCTGCAATGAAGTCTCTCCTAATTGAATTGAAAAGTAGACATATTCATCCTAATAAGAGGTCAGTAGTGCAAGAACATTTCCTCTGTTGGAAGATGATGGTCACTAAGAAAAGTAGATTTTCATCCCAAATATTTAGGGAGCATGTTGTTAACCAAGCTACCAAGTACTCTCTTAACTATAATTCCTCCAATTTGTCTGCCTTCATAGACAATTCAGAGGAAAAAGAGACAAGAAAGTGTATTCAAAAACACAGAGTGAAGAAATCTTTTGACAACCAAAGAAAGAGTCACCTCTTGAGCTCCTCACAATCAGTCCACACCGCAGAGTCTGAATATTTACACATTTAATGAATATTTTAGTCTGACACACCACATTTCGATTTCACTCAGGATGTTTGCCAGAAAGTACCAAAACACTTTTATAATGATGCACTTATGCACTATTTTGACATATTCGGTGCGTGAGCACTTGAATTTTAAAATAAGATGACCATCAATCAAATTTAAATTTAGACCACACATAGGCCGGCACAAACTTTAGATTAACACCCACAAATGTCAGTCATCCACAAATACCTCTGGACTGACCTTCTAACCAGGAACAAACAGCAGTGGGGCTTCTGTGTTTCCCGGTGAAGGGCAGCAGTGGGAGCGTCAGTAGCTTTGTTTGCTAGTGTTCACCCACACAACCCTTAAACCTTGCTCTCCACTGCACGCCATTTCCTGTCAAGGTCATGTGCTGCATGTGCTAGCACAGTCTCTCTCTGAGGGTCTTGTTACAGAAGGGTACAATACGAAAGAAATTGATTTTCGACCTCAAGGGCAAAATCTTCATTCAGTCATTGGGGGGAACCAAGCGGGTTTGGGCAGTGACAGTGAAACTCAAAAATCATCCTGCAGCCTGTTACATGTGTTCTTTAACAGCAGTGACACACTTTATATTAAACATGTGCATCAGTGACCATGTTTTAACACTGAATGAGGGGTGAAAATGAGCATTTAAAAGGCATTAATTCATAAAAAAGGGGGGAGGGGGGGTAAGCAGATCTCATCAATTAAGTCAGGATGACTACAACTGGGCAGCCATAGATGGTGTAGTTGTGTTTTAAAGTATTGTAGAATTAAACTCTGTAGAAAACCAAAAACACCTTGACCTGCATGTAATCCACAATGTGATGCTTTGATTGCTCCAAGTGTAAAATGTATCTGAATTGTTACATAAGGTGGAAAAAAAGGTGGCCAAAATCCATTGGTGGAGGAAGGACACATGAGACAGGAACAATCTTTATGGTTAATGCACTTTACATAAAACTGTCGTACAGTGTAGGCTGGTCGTAGGTGTGGCTTGTGGGAAATATACTAAGACACACAGGAAACTCAAACTTGTGGCTATTGGGCAACTAGCACATGCTGCCTCCGACAAACTGCAGCTGATATGAACTCAACTCCCAACAATGAAATTCTAAGGGAGCTTCTGCTAGTGAAGTTATGCTCAAAGCAAAAACTACGACACATTATCGACCTTCATTGTTACGAGGGCTCGTTTGGGATGGTCACGTGATTTTTTTTTTGGTGTGGTGAAACGGGGCATCAAAACATCTCTCCACACTCTGGGGTTACTCTGGTATACAGGATGTTCTTGTCAATCTGCCATATTTAAAGCCTTTATTGAACAAAAGACTAAAAAGCAGCAAGACCACCAATCCACCAATTTAACATTATTGCTTTAATTACAACACCGCAGAGACAAATCAGAGGTTAATCAATTAAGAAATACAAAAGTATAAAGACAATGTCTAAACTTCAAAAAAAGTCATATGGTCTGAAAACAACCAAAACTCCATACTCTACCCAACATGGTACAGTCTGGGTTCCCCTTACTATAAAGTTCATTAGATGCTCTCACTTCCTGTTTGGCAGTCTGGACCTTTAACCAGAGGCCTGTACTACGAAGCAAGATTTGGCGTTAACGAGGTAACTTCAGGTTCAACCCAGGGTTTTCTGTATCATGACGGTGGATCAGTTGTTACCGGGTTCAATCGCCATGGTAACTTATGCTGAACACCTAACCTGCTCAGGAGCAGCTTAAATTGGAGATTAGAGATCAACCGGTGTTAAAGCACCGCCTACCGACCAATCAATACTCGATTGATAATGGCGTCACCGTTCTTTGAAGATCTGGAGCTCTGTGCGCGGAGAGAGAGAGGGATGCGCTCATAAAAGTTAAAATATTTAGAGACGACAACCCCGTTAACATTCCCTGATTGGTATTTTTATGAAAGATATAGATTTTCAGCGGAGGGAATTACGTATAGGCTATCTGTTGGTTTGTTGAGCCATGTGTTGCCAATGAATCCTCACATCAGTTTGAATTATGTTTTTATATATTTTATTTGCTCTCACTATCACTTACCACTGCCAGGGTTGCAACTGAAATAATAGGCAAAAGCAACGGCAGTTTATGGAAAGGCACAAGTGGAATTATGGTCAGATCTTGTGCCTGACTGATGGGGAAGTGATATTGATAAGCGTTGTGATTTACGCATAAATGCAGTGTTGGCTATTATTTTGCCAGCTTTCCTCCTGTTAGGAAGCAGCGACTGTATTGCGTTTTGCCTGTTAAACCGTGTCTGTGTTCTTCATATTTATGTAGAATTATAGGTTGCTCTTGTTATGTGAAATATGCAGCTCTGGTAGATGTTTGCGATTGGTCGTGCTGTGCTTGCCAATGGATTGGGAAAACCTGGGTTGATTGAACTAGGAACTAGGAACCAAGGTTATTATAGTTTTGCATTTTTCATTAGTTTTTATTTTTATTTCATTATGACTTTTTGTTTTCTAAGGGACCGTTCGGTATTTATGGAATGGGACCACCGGAGGAAAACAGGGGAGGGTCATGTCTTTTTATTCTTTGTTGAGGGCAAGGTAAAAAATGTTATAGTCTAGGAGGGGGGGGGGGGGGGGGGTCACACAACTTTTGTATTCATGAAACAGCAAAATTTCGAAATGGCTTGTTTGGTGCATATTTATCCATGTAGCTCTCAGTCTCGCCCCCGCTACCAGATGGGTCTGACCCATGAGTTTGCTGGGAGGCAGAGGGAGCACTGCGCCCCTGGTGGCTGAAACGGGTAATTGCATTGTTTAAAAAAATGAGTGGAATAATTATGTCTGGCATGACCAAATATTTTATAAATCTCTTAAATAACACAAAACAATTAAATAGTGGTAGGTAATACATCTGATTTCATATGCTGCTTTAGTAAAAAAAAATATTAGCCTACCTGGCTGACGATGGGAGCAGCAGGACGTAAAAAACGAAAATTACTCTTGCACTATGTCTGCAAATCTTGCCATGCCAACGTTGCTATAAAGGTTTCCTAAATGCCATTTGATGTCAGCTTATTAATTGATTGCGGATTTTTGTAGATTTGGACTTGTATACGTTTTATTCCACTTTGTTTTCAAGTGGAGAGGCCTCGTTCACCTGTTTGGAGCTGGCTGGTGAATGTGACGTGCGTAGGATTTGCTGGATACACCGTATCATTTACCTTTTTGTGGATCTACTGATCGCTGTGGATTACTTTTTTTCTTCGTGTCATTGGATTACGGCAAAATACGGATCTTTTTTCTTAACGTTTTATGTGATTGCGCTTGGTTTCTGCGTTTGCAGAGGCCTCTCAACAGACTGTAGGTCCAACACTGAGTGTTCACTGTTACATTTTAGTTGAATTTAAGTGTCGGGGCATTCCGCCACCGTCTGTCTATTGCGTTCCAAGACAGCCGTGCCACGACTGGATTTCATTAGGACAAATTGTTAAATTGTTACAATGTAATTTAAAATCTGCTTTAAAAATGAACATATATGTTTTGGAATATAATGTTCAGCTTCGGCAGCTTTACCTATGTGCTAAAATATCATAGGCTGTTACAGTCTATGTAAAATATACAATAATTGAGGAAGCCTAGTGACGAGTCCATAGCAACCAGTTTGTGTGTTGAATGTTACCCAGAGTGCTTTGCTGAATGGTCTCAATGTTTTATTTCATGTGAATACTAGTTTACTAGAGGAGTAACTTAGTATTTGAAGTAATGCAGTAATGCAGGAAGTGTGCATTTAGTTTCCATGCTTATTGTGTTTCCACAACTATGTTAGTGAGTAAATCTACTGAAATGGCCACCACACCATAAAAGAGGAGTGTGATGTATGTATCAAGGGAGGGTCAACTCTATTTTTACTAAAGGTCCCAAAACTCCTCCGGTGGCCCTTTATATAAATAATGAACAGTCCCTAATTTTGTTCAGTTTTCATTTGTTTTTAAAGCGTGTTTGCTAGTTTAGTTTTTAGTTATGGAAAATGCTTAGTTTTAGTTCAGTTTTAGTCTTTTTTTGTAATATGAGTTATTTGTCAGGGTCAAGATTCAAAAAGGTCAGAGTAGTATTGTAGAATTGTAAAGTATTGTGTAATAATAACTCAACAAAAACATCATACTATTTTAGAAATATGTATTCACGATGTATTCAACATATTGAGCGCAAATATGTAAATAGTCTACACAAGACACCGCAGTAAGTGCAAAATGTGTAAGTGACGTGTTCCAGGAAAAAAACTAAATAGCCAACAGACTAAAGAAGACATACATCAACAGGTGTTTTGAACTTTAGTTTGAGTAAAGGGGTGAACTTTTTGAAGTCAATCGACTCACACAGTTGTGTAGACATCCCAGTATCAACACACATATTAACCCACACTTCCTCCTGCTTTCGGTGTTCCTGCGCATTTACTAACCAGCAGCTATCGGGTCGCCGGTGAGAGCCCTCCTGTAGTGTTCTCTGTCTTACGGTTGTCTCCGCCATGCTGCCTGCCCCTGTACCCATACATCCATGCCCTGTACTGGGGTTATATTGGCTTCTGTTTCAGGGAAAGGGGGCTTTGCGTTCTCCTTTACCTTGTTAATGTAAGCTAGGTTAACCTCCTTGTGCGCGCTTCTCAAATGTACTTTCAAATTCGTGGGATTTTTCCCTTTAATAAATTGTCCACATATTTTACCACCTTCCACTGCAAGGCACTTGCTTTTATCTGACACAGTCATAATCAAAGTAATCCCAACTAGGACTCTGACGCTTTCTTCTGACTTTCGGTACCGCCATGACATGCAAGGGGCATGGACTATACGTTTTTTTTAAACTGAAACGGGGTTGCGTTGAACACACTGTTGTGTGCGCAAGCGCTGTGCCTTTTTATTACCACAGGTTTACAGACATGTCTCTGCTGATTGGGTGACAAAACCAATAAATGAGAGACACACCCTCCAAATGAGAGAAAACATACCTCAAAGCAGCTGCACACCGTTTCACACCTTTCCGAGGAAAAGTGTCGTTCAACCAGGAAACCGTAGCAAAACGGTGCACACCGTTTTCCGATTGGACGTGCCCCAGGTGAGCAGGTGGAAGTGAGAATCAGGTGACTGGGACAGGTAAGAGAGTCTGAGGGCAGGGCATCTGGTGGATGGATGGAGAATGGCAGTGCAGGGTCCTGTGGAAGTGAGAAGTGGCTGGAGACAGCTGAGGGGCAGACTGAAACAACTGAGAGAGACATGTTGAGAGACAGCTGAATCAAATGTGAGGCTTCAGCAGTCAGAGTTAGCCAAATCTACTGGATGTCTTTTAAAGTTACAGGGTTTGTGTTCGTGTTTCCACAGACAGTGTCCCGTTGTGGGATATGCCCTTTTAGTTGCATTGCAAGGAGAAAATACCAAAAATAAACACAACTGCCAGGACAAAGATACTGACTATATTTGGCTTGAACCACATAAACTTAGATTCAACTTAACAATGCATTCATGCACAGAATTGTCATTTAGAAAAACTTAAAAACTCCAGATCTTTAAAAACAAAACAATTCATTTGAACTCTTTTTTTAAATACATTGTAGAGTAAAGGTTGGGTTAAATGTATGCAACTACTTTTTTGAGGTTCTGGAAAGATTGATGTCGAACGAAGGACACCAACGATGACTGTTGATGTAAACTGCCGTCTTTGGTGCTCTATCCTCTTTTTCCTCATGGTTTGTAGGCGGTAAACATGTGTCGCACTCCTTCTGCCTTTGCTTCTGAGAGAGGACAGTCATTAACAAGCCCACAAGAGGTTGCTTGTCAGGAAAACCTAAACTTTGGTTATTTTACTGTAAGAATTTGAAAAATCAACTCATGTCTTTTTTTCTGATGGGTACAGTCTCACTATGGCATGCATGGTGTATTAAACACAAAAGTACTTACTGTGAGTAATAGGTACCATTCTGAACAAGCAAACTCATTCCACCACCTTTTAAATGGTGTTGCAGAAATGTGGAGGAGTTTACATTTCGAAGCATTTGGGAATCCATCACAGTCATACCTTACCTAGAAAATAAGCCTAATGTGGATAAAGTAAAGAGATTTACATATGATTTGCATATTCATGAACATACAGGTGCAAAGAGGCTTATTTTGGCATAATTTCACTCTGCGTGGCTCCATTTTGCTGCTCTACTGTACCCCACAAATGAGCACTAACAAGACCTTAGTGGTGAGCCAGAATGAGCAGCACAGCGCCCGGTTCATTTCCCCACTGATACAGCGTACTGCCAACACTGATGAAGCTGCTGCATGATCATATTCAACAAAGCATGCACGGTAAGGAAAGATAGCAGGCAGCAGAAATGAGAGGAGGCACCTGTTCATATGCAGTGAAGGAGGGACAGTGAGGAGCATTAGGTGCATTTCCATACATCTATTTTCATGCATATTTTCAATTTGTGCATAAAAACAGGTGGATGGAAACACAGAGAAAAAACAAAAATCGTATTATCGCAAAAAGGTTTTTGTGCTTGGCTGAGGTGGAAACGTTGACGTATCTATGAAATGCAAAATGTGACAAACCGCAATGGAAGCATACTTTATAGCAAATAAATCATGTTGTACACAAATCATGTGATTCAAATGTCCAAGCTTCTGCTTCACTGAAGAGACGAAAACATCAGATCTGTGTGGACTGGAAACTGTAACATCCCTCAAATTACTGACGAAAACACTATGATTTAAAGGCAATTAAAACCTTACAACATCCCCTTACCACCTAAATTAGTAGTTAACGACCTCTCTCTCTCAAACTCTATACCTAACTGAAAGAATGGAAAGACCATGTAATAATTCTGTACTTTTTCACATATTTAGCCTCTTATTTAAGATCTTATCGGCTTCCTATCCAAAATCTCTGTTGTGCAATTTAGATCATAAAGGATCAAAAGGCTCAATCATGCAGAAGATGATTGAAGTTGGATGTTTTAAACAGTCTCTGATTATTTTTTAAATATGTGTATCCTTCAAACAATAAATCCTTGACAGAGAAAAACATTACTAGAGAGTCAAAAAAAATTGTCATTTATGTTCTTTCTGTCTCTTTCTGTGTCGTTCCATCTTTATCCCTCTTTTCATACCAGCTTTGGTCAGTCAAGGACTTTGCCCTTTCTCCCCCTACAAAACACTTGTGAGGGAGAGGAAACTCTTCTGAAAATACAAAGAAAAACTCCCTCTCTCAATAGAACATTGTGTCATTGACGGGAACATAATTCCACCAACACTGCCCTCTCCTCCTGTGAAAAGCGAAATTGAAAATTGGATTCATGCTATTTGTTCTCTTGATCATTTATTGCCCCTATCTGAAAGATCTGGTGATATTGGCTTACGATCACACAGAATGCAGCGGAGGTGTGAAAAAAAGTAATTTCTCGCACATTGTGAAAACGTCTTATCTCAGCCAGCTGACTTGTTTGCTCTCAGAGACGTCTTTAAAATATTACAATGAAAATATCCCACATTCTACTCTGTATACAAACACGTTTTATTATTCGTCCTGTTACTTCTGAGCTTTATTATCATAATGGATATATTCTTCATGAATTTCATTTCAAATACATCTTTTAGTAAAATGGGAACTCAAATTAACACTGGAAAACACCATAGGAATGAAAACACGACCTATACCGCTATATGGTTTGGAGGACTTGTTGAAGAAAAGTGAAAAGCAGTGATTTGAAAGTTTCAAAACCATCCATTGCCTGTATGCTCGACTGGTTTCCTTTCCGTGTGGGCAGAGCGCAGAGCTTAGTCCTGGTGACAGGAGGAAGCAGGCTACAGCTTGATCTGAAGGTGCAGAGACAGTAAGTAGTGCTTGGTTCATATCAGAGCTGTCAAATTAACTCATTCGTACAGGTTTCTGTACTGCAGATTGGAGTTTTAGGCAGGCTAACACACTGAGAGGCAGATCTGCTTCCGGAGGGAGAGTCAAACCTCAGTAAGCAACGAAATGAAGGCTTCCTGGTTTGGTAATAAGCTCCAGTAAGAAATACAAGAAGGAAGAGAAGTAGCAGCTGATATTATGAAACCTACAACATGCTGCTGATGGAAGAAATACTTTCTTTACCTACAGTAATTGTTAAACGCTAAATGGATTCATGTGTTTAACAGAGAGATGATGTCTGTTGCCCGTTTATTGTGTAGAAAGATGTATCTCAATGAATGAAAGGGGCTGATTCAAGAGGCTGATCATTTATTGACTTTCATTACAGAAACTTGTTCTACCTCTGCAAAGAGGTCAGAGGTCAGGGACAACTGGCCAGGATTCAGGGAACTAGAGTTCTGTCAGAGCTTTATAAATGATGAAAACAACTTTTCCTCACAAAGTGCTCTACAGGGAAGCAAGCAAACATAAGAGCAAGCAAAAAGCAAGCAAGCAAAAAATAAATACAACACAGGGAAATAATGTAAAAGTAAAAGAAAAAGGAAAATGGCAAGATCGGAATCGTAAATCCAGAATAGACAAATAGAAAAGCTATCTTATAAAACAATATTTTACAAAGAGATCCAATATAAGTTAAAGATTTTGGGAAACTTTTTCTTCATTCATAATCCTTTACTATGACTTAAACCTGCATTAACTGATTCTTTTGGCCACTTGAGGGCAGCGCAACAAGCAGAAACGTTAACGGTTAACGGTTTAGCAAACAGTTGACTTTTTACACATCTAGCAGACACAGAGCAACATTAATTTGGAGTAGTATTTTTGTCAGTTTTTTCTTCTTTAGTTTCCACAAACTCCTGAGCAAAATATCTGTCTCTTTACCCACTAAATGATCCACTATGTTCAATAGCTAATTGCTAACTTTGCATGTCCTCCGCCGGGTGCTGGAAAGGGAGTACAGTGGGGTTTTAGAGGGTTTTTTTGCTAAACAAAAACTAAAAAAATATAAGAAATACCTGCCTGCTGCAGCGAAAAAGCAACACTAGTGAGAGTGATGAGATTGAACCAAAACAATAAAGTTCCTGGCAATAAAACCAAAACAATCAGCTGAAAGATGCTAAAATGCTCCATAAAGCTTAGGGGAACTGCAAACTCTCTGAGTGACCTTTTTCTAGCCATTTGATCCATTGTTGACAATAAAATATTGATCAGTAGAGCCTTAAGTTGCAACTATTTAGTGCTAACCATTTATTGTGTTTAACCTCTTGTATAAACCTGTTGATCCCCAACTTAGTAGCTACACCTTATATCTGGGGGTTCTTGACAATATAGTCTTCCTTTCCAAATCTATCTTGGGGCCAGAATTAGGTTGCTGTCTCAGATAGCATCGACTGTTGGTATTCATTACTTTCTACCTGCTGTTAGCCCTAGTTAGCATATAGTGCAAATGAGTCTCAGTAGAGTCGGTGAAAGTAATTGCCTTATTTATCCAGACATCCGCTTCACTTCGATATTAAAATCTTTGTGCGCATGAATATGTAAACACAGAATTCCTCCGTCAACACAATACGTCTCTCCTTTGCTTGTCAAACATTATTCCAGTCAAAGTAAATTCCAGACTAGTAAATCCAATAATGCCAGTTCCCCTCCAGCATCTAACTCTTCTAACTGTTAACATTACTATTGTTGATTTATAGTTGCTTTTTCTATTTCTTTGACTCACGTCACCTGGTAACATCCTTTCAATAGATAAGAAGAATAGAGAGATAGATGTACCTTTTTAATGGCTCTGAAGCATTTCAGCATGCTATTTGAGTGATTCTCAACCAGAGGTACTTGTCCACCAGGGGGTAGTGATACAGTTGCCAGTTTACATGTGGAGAGAATGTGGAGTAGCTCAACTAATTTGAAAATTGTGTGAAAACTAGTAAGCAAGTGAGCAGAGACATCAAAACAATTAGCTACAGGATTAAGTTCAGGTTTTGCTGGCTCGAAAGCAAAGGCACAAAGCAACATGGCAAATCTTTAAGACCTGGCAGGGAACGAGTGGAAATGGGCTTGTTGGTCTGTAATTGCACACATATTCACTATACTTTATACTGGGAACTTTTGCACATTCCTGCACACAACTGTACAGCTCTTCATTTTAAATTGTACATTTTCTATTTATGTTTCTTATCTTTGCAGTAGGCTATTTGCATTTTACTTTTATTTTCTCTTGCACCAAAACACAGAGGCAACTTTCTGTCTGTGATAAACCTACTTGGCAATAAACCTGACTCTGACTCTGGTTATATACTGCAGGGCAGACGAGGGAAAGTGAAAACAGGTGAGCAGGTGGCTGAGGGAGTCAGGTGACTGGAGCAGGTGGAAATGTCTGAGAGCATCTGTTGGACAGTTAGAGAACAGCAATGGCTGCATTCGACTCCTCGGTCCTCTGCTGAACCGGAAGTTGTTCTGTCCCTTGAAGGCCGTCTCAAAGCCCTTATTTCTGTTTCGAGGAGTGAGCATCACCGAGGTAGTCTGGCTATCACCAGACAATCTTTAAAGATTGAATATAGTCTGGGGAGTCTGCTCTGTATTTCCTCAGCACAAGAGGCGTGATCAACGGGCATATTTCAAATGACAACGCAATTGGATAGTCCTTCAACCAATCAGACTAACGATCTGGGTGACATAGCAGCGACAGCAGCATCAACGGGTTGCTGCCATGGAGTGCTGCGCTTCGGTGGCTTGTTGAATGTAAACAAAAAGCTGCTTGGTTGCTTCTCTATCGTCATCGTGTTAAACCCGCCAATAGCACGTCAGGTGGATAAGCCAGTTAGTGATTGGTTCCCGCAAAATTGTGAACGGAAGCAGGATAGATAAATGTACAGGTTTCCAGCCTGAGCTGCAGGGTGAAATCAAATCGTCGGCAGATCGGGCGGGGTTTACCCAGTCTATCACCAAGGAGCTATAGACGAGAATACACGAGAGCAGCCTTCCCAGAAGCCGTGCAGCTGAAGGAGCCATAGACATCTATTATGTCTATGGATGGAGCTGCTAACTCTGTCCATACAACTACAATACGTTTATGTTTATTTCACACGTCATCAATGTATCACAATTTCATAAAGTACAATGTTCATATACAAGGCGCGTGAAATGGGGAACCCCAAATAAGCTACTAAAAGCTTTTCGGAGGGGGCCCTGACAAATTCATGTGACGCTTTAGAGGAAAGGACGTCTCATCCCTCTAAAACACATTTGCTCGTTGCCTCTCTCCTCCCATGATTTCCTCGCGTCTCTCCCATGCCTCCTCGGTGGGAGGGATTACGACACGAGGAAGAGAGGCAAGCGGAGGACTCAAGGAAGCAATTTAAGGGCTATGAGATGCAGCTATAGAGTGGGTTTGGAGAAGAGGCAATGTGACATTCTGTCACTCCAAATGGTAGTGTGGGTGCCTGGGTAGCTCACCTGGTAAAGCGTGCGCCCATGTACAGAGGCTCAGTCCTCGCCGCAGCGGCCGCCAGTTCGGTTCTGACCTGCAGCCCTTTGCTGCATGTCACTCCCCCTCTCTCTCCCCTTTTATGTCTAAGCTGTCCTATCAAATAAAAGTCTAAAATGCAAAACAAAATAAAAATAAGTGGTAGTAATATAGGATTGCAAACATGACCAAACCAACCTAAATATTGACATTCAATTGTATGAAAATTATATTGTGACAATAACCACAGTGTGTCACAGTTAAAAATCTACCGCCAATGACACCAATATCCACCAATGAGTGCATTACATCACGTAGAAAAGGTTGGGAACCACAAAGAGATGAGTGGAGTTTGGGTCGGAGAATCCAGATACATCAAGGACTTTTTTCTGATGCACAGTTTGTATCAATTGTCGCTCTTATCTCCAGTTTGAGTATAGTTATATCTGGCTCATTTACATTTCAAACAGGTGTTACACTCATTGAATTTTTGAACATATTTTGGTATGGAATAAGCGAGAATGGAATATCCATGGCTGAACATTTGAACACAGCACATTTAACTAGGGCATTTCCAGCAGTTACGTGTCAGTTGATTCACTTTCTGAGTATTGATTAAAAATGGATGTTACTTCACCCGTGTCATTTATGGTCGAGTTCAGAAAACTTTTGCTGTGTGCTCAGCAAAGCTTCCCTGTCTAAAAAGTGAACTTAATATGAAGATAACATCAAATAATCCCCAAAAAGATTCCCAGTGTGCTCATATTCTACTTCAGGAAATCATTTGGCAGTGTCAGGTGATAATTTAAGGTTTACTGGGCAGCGTGGCCTATCCAGCTACTACTCCTGATATAATGCTTTCATTTGCTTCTAAATGAAATGAATCACTTTGCTTTGCAGCTGTTCCTGAGCCACTACTGTCCTAATTCTTTCCTCACATGCTCTTATTTATTTTGCAAACCAAATGGAACCAGCCAAGTGATCAATGCACTCTTCCTCTAACTTTTTATTCACAACATCTGCTGCTGGATTCTCTGGGCTTTTGGCAGGTCATTTAGCTGGAAAAAATATTCAGTCCCTGCAATGCCGCAAGCTCCTGGAAGAACCTCAACATGCCTTAGTTGTATTATTCATTAATTTTCCAAACCTACTTACTCAGGCTCAGTTTCACACCTTTGTGCAATCTGTTATTTTTTCTTATTATATTATTGATGTCCGATGATCCACGTGCAAGATGGTACTGGGCAATTGTAAAATATTCTAGTCTGTGAAGGTTTCGCCAGAGCTGCTCCACGTCTCACCCTTGTAATGAAAACAAACACAGCCTCAAGGTGTTACTTATGAGACTAGATTTATAAAGCAAGGTCAGACAAGAGAAGAGAAAACAACAGCGAATGAAAATGATATCAGTATTCACATTTCAATATGGCTAATCCTTAAAACAATCACACAATATAACAGGTTTACAAAAAAAACATTTTTTTTTTTAATTTGATTTGTTCATCTTGCAGGAAAACACTGAATTCTCCTGAACTTCTCCTCAGCTTAATTTATTATTTATTCAGGATTAATTAAAGTAAAGCACTGTCTTGGATCAGGCAACAAGCCTCCAGCAGAGTCGTGCCTCGTGCCACCACATCATGCCTGACATTATCATATCTGACGAATATCATCACAAATACATACAAAAAAAGCATGTGAAAAATCTCAGATAAAAAGCAGTAACTGCAGACCTTCGATGTGTGAGGTGGTGTGTATCAGCTGGACAGTTAAATCTGACTTTTTTACTGTCCTCCAGAGACAGCTAATGAGCTGATAAGAAAAGTTCAGCTCTTTTGGGATCCCTACAGATAGCAGTTTCTACTTCCATTTAGCTGGTATTAATTACCCTACATATTTAGGTGCCTGCTTTATACTACAGTAATGACAGCATGCGAGCTGGAATCAAAAGCACATTTAACCACAGCAAGATGATATCCTCACAGGTGGCTCGTTAATAGGGCTTCGCTGTAACTGGGCAGTTTCGGGCTTTCACTCTGGTTAAAAATGTAATTTTGTCTCTTTTTTAAATCCATTTCTAATCCAAAGAAATAATTTTTTCATTATATCTAAAATAGCATTTCATTTAACTTACTTAATTAAAACATGTCCTTGTTTGAAACAGATGAATCTTACCTGCATGTTGGTGGTAGGCGGTGGCTCTTGAGTCAGAATGAACATGATGACAGAAGGATTCAACATCTAACATCTTACAGGAAAAACACAAGATAACATAAGTAGTAGGTAACAGCTAGACCAAAGGTACTGTAAAAATATTTAGTACAAGAAACAGGCAACAAGAAAACTGGATTCACAAAAGTATTGACTAGCTTTATAATTAGTTAGCCTACGTTGTCCCTAATGCCGGGGATTAACATTATTATAACGTATTATCACTTGGAAGTACAACACAGTAATTCAACTCGTTAACTTACATAACCAGTCCATAAGAGTAAGAGTAAAAAGTTAGATGCATAACAGCTAGCCAGTTAGCCTACTTGTTGTTGTCTAAATTAACATATCAACGCTCACAAAACAGCTGTAATAAAAAGAGCAACTACAGATAATGCTTCATCAAAGGCATTTGGGGAGTGGATAAAAGATGGCTGTCCATATTTGCTCAATCACGCATCTGACAATTATAACAGTGATGTAACCATAGATATAAAAACAGTCTCTAGTGTCCCTGCTCTATGGGCCATGCAGTGTGGAAGCAGTGCTGATCATCCAGGTAACTTTACACGTAGCAGTTGAACATTTTGGCTTCATGTGCCCCTGTGCAACTATCATAGGAACTGACAGGACCCGCCTCTAACACTGTATCCAGATCTTATTATACATCCATGGTGCATTTTCCAGCAGAGTTTACCCTAAGTCCAACAAGAGACTTAGATAAGAAGATATCAATATCTCTTCTTTTTTTTACTCAACCTTTATTGTGCAGTTGTTTAGTTTTAGTCACATTTTATTAATATCCAATATCCAACTCTGACCAACCGGCTCCAAAATCCAAACGCATGGCATATCCAGGAAATCAAGTGTGAAGTAGATCGAATGAATGGTTCATGAGATATTTGAAAGACAACGGACGCACGGACGCACACACACACACACACACACACACACACACACACTTCCCAGATTTATAGTTAGATATGCATTTCCCAAAATGTCAAACAATTTAATATGTAATATAAAGCATGCTCTCACCCCTCAAAGCAAGAGTAGCCTTTAATGTAAGAACTGGCCTCAGGTGGCACAGTATATTGTAAGCAAGCAGAGAAAAGACACTCAGAGATTCAGGTGGATACACAAGCTGACAGAAAGACAGATGCCCAGTCAGACATGTCAAGGAAGGATAAAAATAGGTCTCGCATCCCGAGCAGACAGGCTGACATGATTGGTTCGACATGAACCCACAGCTGACATTTGACTCTGCAAGATTCTACTCATTTGTCAGAAGCAGCCCGGCCTGGACATCGCTGTCTAACCTGAGGGGATGATAAGGAGGACCCCACCCTGCTGAGAGGCGGCTCCTGCTGGGCAACATCCCAACAACAGCTCCAGTCTTATCTAATCTTCTCCATGGATGAGCAGAAGATGGGGGAACAAATAAATACTTGTTTCAGGGTGGAGATGATGAACAGGTAGTGTTGTTGTTGTTGGTAAACTCAGTTTGCTCTGGATGGAGTGGTGGCTTTTAATTTGTCACAGGATGTGTCCATAAAGATTATTTCTTCAGTTGTAAAGAGAAGGGAGGGTAAGTGAAATTGAAGCTACTTTGACATTGCTCCATCCTCGCATTCCTCCAAAAGATTTTGATTGAGATTTACTGTAAAATCCCATTTCTGCCAAAAGAAAAGATATCTCTATTCCGGTGATCTCTCAATTCGTAAGTGATGGATGGTTACTCAGAGGAGAGGGAGAGAAAGCTAGAGAGAGGGGTCATAAAGTTTGAACGGTGCAAGCTATTGTAAGCTTTTGATTTTCACAGACAGTCATCAGTACCGCTGGGAGGAAGAAAGCGGATCGATCCGAGGCAGCAAATGGACTGTATTAGATTGAAACAGACTGAAAGAAAAAAAAAAATCTCCTGTAATTATAATTGTGTTCAATTAGCCTTAACATGATTGCTGAAGGGACCGGGTGCTTTGTGGTTCAAGCAAGAGGAGCTCAAGCGTGACAGTTGTTTTTTTTGCACATATATCACACTAAGAGTAGCATCTTTAAAGACAACTAGGTATCAGAGGAAGAACAATGGGGCAGAAACTTTTAGCCTTGAGCTTTATAGCAAGTCTGTCACAAGACTGGTAAGTGTTTCACTCGGCTGACATTGATCTTTAGTGAGTGAGCAAGGGAAACGCATGTATTGAGGCGCTGTGTGAGCACCGAGGATGAGGTGAAGCTCTCCAAAAAGCTGCGGGGTATCGAGCGTGTTGTGGAGCGTGATATTAGGGCCAGCGCCTCCCACAGAGAGGTCTAGAGCCGTAACGACCTGCGAGCATCACCAGTCCAGTGACGATGACAGACACGGTCTCTCAGCCGGAACGAGACACGGAAAAGGAAAGTGGAGAGTTAGAGTGCTGTACGAACGGGCAACCTCTTTTATTCAGAATTATGTTCACATGAAACAATTTTTGAATTAGTAGGATTTACACTCACTGGCTACACTCTGTCAGCGAAGGAAACTCAGTGTCAGTAAGGTATGGATGGATGCAAGGGGAACTGTTGCACTTGGGGTGGCTGTAGCTCTGTCTGTAGGGAGTTGTGTTGGGAACCGGAGGGTTGCTGGTTCAAGTCCCCGTACGGACTAAAGTACAGAGTGTGGACTTGTAGCTGGAGAGATGAAAGTCCACCTCCTGGGCACTGCCAAGGTGCTCTTGAGCAAGGCACCAGACCATTGTGGCTGTCACTCTTATCACACTCTGGTGAGTAGAGCAGCGGTCTAATTAATGCTTGAAACCAAGATTTTTCTTATGACCATGACTGATGTTTCCCTAATCTTAGTCCGGATCAACGACATTCATTTACAGGATAATCGCCGGATGTGCCTCACCTAGCAAAACTCTGTTTGCTTCAGGAACAGAAACAGAAACTTCGAGCTAGCAACCTATTCGTTGAAAATGGCAAGTTTTGAACAGAATTTGGATCGTGCAACAAGGCAGGCCTGCTAGTTTTTTTTTTTCGGGGAATGATTGTAAAGATTCACAAAGAATATGTTTACTATATAACTGGGACGTTTCTGAAAACTCTGGAAAAAAAAGTGAACAAGTAGACCTTGAGTCAATTTTATTTTCTCAGACTTTAGAGAGCCTCTTTGGAGTCACACAGGCTGAAAAGTGATTCTCATGACTAGTAAAGGGATCTTGTTGTGTACAGATTATTGGTACGAATTAAGCCACATTTTAACCGCAAATTGATCCCCCCTTACAAATTTTAGAATCGGGAAAAACGTATGCCACAAAAGACAGGCTTTATTGTCCGTAACCATAGCAGTTTTGTCCTGCTCTTTATGGGATGTGGAGAAGTTTAAACTCCAGCAATCCAATTGGTTATCCGAGATAGTAACAGTGCTGTTGAGTACCGAGACCGATTAAAGGAAATATATTCTGGCAATTTTTGACAATGTCATTTCTAATGATGTTATTTTCCTGTAACCCTCTGTTATAAAATAACTGCTTGCTCTTAATTCATTTACTACTGCCCCAGGTTATATTCCGCTAATCAAATGAGGTTTTCACCTCAGAAATGTACTTTATTTTTCTTCTGTCCTCTTCTCTCTTACTCCCCTTCCCTTTCGGGCTATTTCCTTCACACAGCACCTGTCTTTCATCTTAGTCAATCACCTGCTGACAGATGGAGGTGTTGATCTACCACACAAACCTACTGAGACAGCCGGAGAATAAACATACCTTAAGTGGAAATGCAACGGGACATTTGTTCATTCAAAAGGTCAGGTGTTTCTATTTTTGCTTAACAACCAGATAAAAGGTGTTTTTTAGCCAGTCCGAAGCAGGGAAATAACATAGATCATAACACTTTTTTTTTCTGTTCCCTGACCCGGATTTTATAGTGTTGAATTAAAGTCTGCCATTATTTTTAGTGACATGAAACTCGTGTTTTCATGTTCCCTGCATCACCCTGACAGATTAAACCGATGAAATGAATCCAGATGATGAAACACAACAGCATCTGTGTGGAAGGACAAGGTGCGTTTTCAGTCTTGACACCAAGCTTCTGTCAAATCCATTTCAGTGATTCCTCCTCTTCAGCCTTATCACACCACAATGCTCAGTCTGAATCTAGACCAACACTAATGCTCACATTTAGGCTGAATGTAAATCATGCCACCAGATAAAGCACTTTGTTTACCACAAATACTTCCCCTATGGCTAAATGTCAAGCTACTTTAGCTTCTTTATAGGCATGCTTCAGCTCTTCGTTGTAATGAGATCCCCCTCAATAACAGGAAATCTGCATGTTTAGTCACTGGGCTGTTTGAAATGCTGCCGGCTGTTATTCTCCTGGAGCAAACACAATATGGAGGAGGTTAATGCATCTCCTGACGCTGGTGAATGGAGATGGAAGTATTTGTGGGTTGTTGTGGCCTAATGTTTTAGATGCATTCACTTTTCTCTGTTTATTGATTAAATTAGCCTACATTAAACAAGTCTGTCTTCTTTACAGTGTTTCTGTCTCCCTAACACGAGACACAATAGATAAAATGTTTGGAAAAAAATAAAAAATAAATACTCATGGTAAGTCAAAACTATGACTTACCATGAAGTCATAGTTTTCATGGTATACCATTATATAGTATTTTAAAAAGGCAAATATATGACACACTGTAAGTCAAAATTGTGGCTTAGTAAATCAAAATTATGTATATAAAACAACACTTAAAATACAAGCTGGCAACTGTTAAAAAAAATGTGAATTATGACTAAATGCATAATGTGCACAGTTAACTTAAAAAAAAAATCAAAACCATAACTTCCTCTATAATTTTAAAAGTCCCATGGCATGACAATTTTGTTTTATGAGTTTTTTTAACATTAATATGTGTTTCCACAGACTGCCTATGGTCCCCCAGTGGCTAGAAATGGCGATAGGTGTAAACCGAGCCCTGGGTATCCTGCTCTGCCTTTGAGAAAATGAAAGCTCAGATGGGCCGATCTGGAATCTCCTCCTTATGAGGTCATAAGGAGCAAGGTTTCCTCCCCTTTCTCTGCTTTGCCCGCCCAGAGAATTTGGCCCACCCATGAGAAAGAGAGAGACATAATGGCTTGCAAACAAGAAAAGTGGCAGTTGGTCAAGGCCACACCCCCACCCTCCACCTTGCCCCCCCTCTCTCCTCCCCAATAGCATTTAAAGCGACAGACACAGAAATGGCTCATTGTGGGACTGGCTCTAGTGGCTGTAATTCTGCACCAAACTTCAGATACAGTATTAGGGGACCACTAAAATTGTAGACCTGCACAAGGCTGGGATGGGCTACAGGACAATAGGCAAGCAGCTTGGTGAGAAGGCAACAACTGTTGGCGCAATTATTATAAAATGAAATAAGTTCAAGATGAAGGTCAATCTCCCTCGGTCTGGGGCTCCATGCAAGATCTCACCTCGTGGGGCATCAATGATCATGAGGAAGGTGAGGGATCAGCCCAGAACTACACGGCAGGACCTGGTCAATGACCTGAAGAGAGCTGGGACCACAGTCTCAAAGAAAACCATTAGTAACACACTACGCTACGATTAAAATCCTGCAGCGCACGCAAGGTCCCCCTGCTCAAGCCAGCGCATGTCCAGGCACGTCTGAAGTTTGCCAATGACCATCTGGATGATCCAGAGGAGGAATGGGAGAAGGTCATGTGGTCTGATGAGACAAAAATAGAGCTTTTTGGTCTAAACTCCACTCGCCGTGTTTGGAGGAAGAAGAAGGATGAGTACAACCCCAAGAACACCATCCCAACCGTGAAGCATGGAGGGGGAAACATCATTCTTTGGGGATGATTTTCTGCGAAGGGGACAGGACGACTGCACCGTATTGAGGGGAGGATGGATGGGGCCATGTATCGCGAGATCTTGGCCAACAACCTCCTTCCCTCAGTGAAGATGGGTCGTGGCTGGGTCTTCCAGCATGACAACGACCCAAAACACACAGCCAGGGAAACTAAGGAGCGGCTCCGTAAGAAGCATCTCAAGGTCCTGGAGTGGCCTAGCCAGTCTCCAGACCTGAACCCAATAGAAAATATTTGGAGGGAGCTGAAAGTCCGTCTTGCCCAGCGACAGCCCCGAAACCTGAAGGATCTGGAGAAGGTCTGTATGGAGGAGTGGGCCAAAATCCCTGCTGCAGTGTGTGCAAACCTGGTCAACAACTACTATATATATATATTAGGGGTGGTACGGTTCACAAAACCCACGGTTCGGTTCGTATCACGGTTTTAGGGTCACGGTTTTCGGTTCAGTACAGTTCTTATTTTTTCTTTATCACTCCAGAATATACTTCAGCATATAGCTAAAATTAGCATATTGAATGCATGTTGCACAAAACGTGCACACAGTGGCAGTTCTATATTGTAATTTCATCATAGGTAACGTGAAATCCAAAATGTTCCCACACACCAGACTATAAACGACGCTGGCGCATCCTCCAGCTCTGGGCAGCCTCTCTCCCACTTGACATTTCTGCAGGTGACGTGACGTGACCTGCAGCGGCACCCCACTCCACTTGAGGAGCGGTCGGCTCAGTGTCTCTCAAAATCTGACAAAAATCTTTTAAACTGACCTTTGTCGATCTGAAATGAAGACAGATTCAGCAACTGCATGGCCTATTTCTCGCTTAAAATGTTTTCAGAAACACGTTTCGGTAAACTATTTTAGTACAATATGAGATCGTATTCTGATTCTGAACGAGCCGCCATGACAGTCTGGCTTTGAAATTTGGGACCAGCCAGACCCATGTGACGCAATCGTCCAATCAGCTGCCATGGGTTGCGTTTGTCACGCCCATCCCGCTCGTCATTTCCAGTAACTGTTTTAACATAGGTGTATAAAGTGGGCACTACGGCAGTAAGAGGTTAGTGCACATTAACAGTGTACTGACGAACCGTGCGGTACACACATGCTCCGAACCGAGACTAGCGAACCGAGCGGTTCGGGTGTTTTTTCATGAACCGTACCACCCCTAATATATATATATATATATATATATATATATATATACACACAGGAAACGTATGATCTTTGTAATTGTAAACAAAGGTTTCTGTACCAAAATATTAAGTTCTGCTTTTCTGATGTATCAAATACTTGTGTCATGCAATAAAATGCAAATTAATTACTTAAAAATCATACAATGTGATTTTCTGGATTTTTGTTTTAGATTCCGTCACTCACAGTTGAAGAGTACCTATGATAAAAATTACAGACTTCTACATGCTTTGTAAGTGGGAAAACCTGCAAAATCTGCAGTGTATCAAATACTTGTTCTCCCCACTGTATATAAAAGCATCCAAAAGCAGCAGGTCATAGGACCTTTAAATAAGATGCAACCATCTGTCACCCTGATTCTCCTGACAAACCACTGCACAGTCCTGAAAGTATTGACGTTGAGATGCAATTGAAGTTGCTGCAGATAAAACTTAAAAAAACCAAAGGTATGGCCAAACGTACAAAAAGCATTAAATGGACAATAAGTAAACAAGGCCTTAACATTATACCCTTAATACCCTGTAATTGTTAAAAAAAAAACTTGTATTCCAAATCCATGGGCATTTGATGCTACAAGAGCCTCCACTCTTCTGTGAAGGCTTTCCACATTCCAACGTTTTGGAACCTGACTGCAGGGATTTGCAGTCACCCATTTAGCCATAAGAGCATTAGTGAGGTCGACCACTGAGGTCTGGCTCACAATCAGCATTCCAGTTCATTCTAAATGGGGTTGAGGTCGGGCCTCTGTGCAGGCCAGTCAAGTTTTTCTGAACTTAGAAATGCATTTCTTTATAGACCTGGCTTTTTGCACAACAGAACAGGAACTTTCTACAGCTGCCACAAAGTTGGAGGGAAACTATTCTCTAAAATAAAATTTTCTGCTGTAACAACAATAGCAATTTCATTTAAATGAAACAAAAACCCCAAACTTGGATTAAAAAAAAGCCCCAGAGCAAAAGTACTGTAAATGAAACTGTTTGGATAGGGGTGAGAGGAGATTCAACGAGTGAGCTCATACCGGTGTGTAAAGTCTGCTTATCCATGAAGCATCCTTTATTATGAATTAATGACCAGTTGGGGAATATTCTCATGCTGAAGGCTGTCGTTGAGAGCTGTTGTTCTTCATTGTAATGATGGATCATTATCTAAATGCATCATCTGTAACCAGCCAATGACAGGCTGCCTTAGTAATGAGTTTCTCAGTGAGACAAAGCTGGAGACTGAGGCATTTCTTTCCATAGTTCCAAACAGCCCACTGATTTGCATAAACGTCTCATTAATTCTGGGTCTGGCACTGTCTAATTCTCACTTGACCCCATTTGAACTTGACTTTTTGAACCAGACTATGATAACAGCTAATGCTGTAAATGTGCAAAAACCTCCTTTGCTGAAGAAGAAATGGAAATGGATAAATTGCCAGGCTCACAAAAAATGTCAAATATACCACATTTGGATGCATAGAGCTTTTAGGGATCATGAACAGTGTCTTGATGGTATTGAGGAGAGATGAAATTATTTTACAATCCTTTCAACAGTTGAGGTCAGCTCCTTCTGACCCACCTGCAGTGTAATAAAAAGGGCCTGAAATAGTGGTGGTGGTGATTTTACTGTGCAAAGAAGACAGTGTCCTTTAGTTCTGCTTGCTTTCACCTTTAAATCTCTGCATCCTCTGTGTGCTTCAGCAGTTCCTTACCTGTCAGGTGAGCTGAAGCATACCCCTTCATTGACCCAATTCGTCACTGTTTTTAATTACAATTGTTTTGTTCATCCATTAGTTTTATTTGTCTATTTCAACTGATACATACTTCTTGATAATTGTTTTAACTATCTGTTATTTCTAACTAGCTGGGTCAACTGTTTGTATATTAATCACTTATATCTAGCTATGGAAGAAAATTCAGGCTACAGGGGGAGAAGGACTTGCAAATGAAAACAAATACATACCAGGCAAGCAGGGTGAACAAAGGGAAATTTGGTCAGGATCAGGCTGACAGGATGGCAACAATCCGAACAGTTCAAACTAATTCAAAAGGAGTACGACAGGTGAGCAGGTCAGGAACAGGCAACAGGTCAAAACAAAGGAACAGGCAACAAAAAAGCAGGAACAGGTTTGGGTCCAGAAGGCAGGTGGGAAAGTCTGAGGACATCTGGTGGATGGATGGAGAAAGCAGGGGAAGTGAGAATGTGGCTGAAAGGAGGTTTTGAGGTTTTGACAAGCAACTACTTTTAGCTAACTATTTTGACTTCTCTGCTCACTTTGCTAATTTTTTTTCATGCACTATCACTGCAACATGTGGCTTGACTCAGGAAGGCAGTGTGTAGGCCTACTGTGCAGTTAGCGGTTAGCTTACTGGTTATTGTGAGCATAAATTTACTAAAGATCACCTTAATTTGAGTTGTTTATTTTTCTCCTCTCACTTTTTAATCAAATCATATTTAGTTTTTTTCTCAAAGTATTTGCTATATGCTACTCTATAATCTTTACATGTGCCTTTCTCCAGCAGCCCTGGTTGGGAATCACTGCTCTTCCAGAGAAAACCGAAAGGGCTTGTTAGTAATGGAATAGTCTATATATCCTTGACGTTCCACTTTCGGGATTGCTCCGTTGCCGACAAGATGATTGTGATTGGTTCATAGAAATGCCAATAAACCAGAGCATGTTTTTCCCGGGAATGCTGGGTGTACTAGCCAGACCCTCCTTCGCAGCGCTGTGCAGGAAGGTCTGGCAAAGTGAAGTCTATATCCTTGACTTTCCACTTCCGGGATTGTTCCGTTGCCGCTGGAAAATCCACCAGATTTCACTCATTTAGGCCGAATATCCATTGCCTTGGGCTTCCTTTGTGTCGGCATTTTAAACTCTGGTGGATTTATGAGGACTATGGTTAACCTTTTTTCAGAACTCTGCAAGGTAAATCCAGACAGCTAGCTAGACTATCTGTCCAATCTAAGTTTTCTATCGCATGAGTAAAACAACTTTTAAATGTACACGTTCCACCACAAGTTCCTTCCGAGCCTATTTTGCAGCGGCACCACGGCTTTTCTGCGGTGCTTAGCACCGCCCAAGACGATTGTGATTGGTTTAAAGAAATGCTAATAAATCAGAGCATGTTTTCCTCCCATCCCCAAATGCTATTTGGAGTAGCCAGACTCTCCTCCAGCGCGCGTTGGAGGAGGGTCTGGCAAAGCGAGACTAGGCAAAGCGAGACTAGTAATGGAATGATTCTTGCTCCGGGTGCAAGAGGTACTGGCTTACTTTCTGTGATGGTTTTTGTGTTAATGTTTCTAATGCTAATCAAGGTCCCAACATGTTTAAAATGGAAGTTTCTCTCATCCCAGTGAGAACCTTTAGCCCACATGGAAAGTGTATGACTGTTTCACTGCTATCACATCTCTTCGCCCCTAATTATTCCAAGGAAGTCAATCTTCTCTTCTGCCATCTTGTGTTCATTTTCAAAATACAGAAAGGATGTGATTAAGAATGAAATGTAGTAGCTGATGCCAAGAATTAGTGGTGGGGATATAATGCAAAAATGTGTCTGAAGCTGAAGAAATTTCATGCGCTTAGTTAGTATTCTGCTCTTCACGTCACTACTACAGCTCACTTCGAGATAAGAGATCAGCTGACTGCTTAGCATTTGTACAGTTTACAAGTGTTTAATACCTGTAAAGCTTTCATAGCATGAGGTAGACACCAGTTTCATGAGGTTAAAAGGTCTTATTTTAAATGCCAAACTGTTATGTAAATTTTAAAGGGGTGATAGAATGATTATATAGGGTATTTCACACTGTTCCTTATGGTCTCCTAATGGGGTATGTAACATTGGTTGGGCTGAAAATGGCCTGGTTGATATTTTATTGGCCCTTATGCATCCCTGTGTTTTGGCCCTATTTGTAACAAGAGCTTTTCTTCCAAATATGGTATGGTCATGAATATTTAGATGAGCTGCGCGCTGATTGGTTGAGCGACTTGCCATTCGCACATATTAGAGACGCCACTGATTGGTTGAGCGAATCCCCAATACACATACATTAGAGAAGCGACAGAATCTCATATTCCAGACACTGCAATGTTTCATTACCAAATTCACTTCTGAGACTTTTTTAGCCGGAAATCAACTATATAAAGCTGAAATATGAGCCGTTTTACAAAATTTGATGGCTAATTGCAAATTTGGTAAGACGTGTCGGACTTTAGGAGCTCCACACAGTCTGACGAGAAACCGGCAGCCTGCTGGGCTCCATACCCAGCGCAAAAGTCACCCTTTGTGGATACTGCACTACGGGCTCCCGTCAGCGGCCGCCGGCATAACTCTAATATATTTACGGTTTGAATTTCGGTCACGCCACTTTGATTTTAAGGCATTTTTATGAACGTGAGGCGCCTTGTAGACGCAGCAGCTGCTTGCCATATGTCCCATTCATTACAATGGGGAAATACCGCAGCTAGCTAGCTACACTGTCGCCATAACTAAATTATATTTACAGTTTGAATTTCGTCACGCCACTTATATAACATCATTCCCCAATGTCTTATAAAGCTAACCGTTGTGTCCGATTTGATTTTAAGGCATTTTTATGAACGCGAGGTGTCTTTGTAGGACCAGCAGCTGCTTGCTATATGTCCCATTCATTACAATGGGGAAATATCGCAGCTTGCTCACTTTCGCATAACTAAAGTATATTTACAGTTTGAATTTCGTCACGGCATGAATATTACAGGTTCCTCAAGGTCTTACAAAGCTTAGCTAACACTTGTCCGATTTCGGATTTCAATTGAATGTATTTTTGTGAATGTCAGAGTTAGGAGGAGGCTAGCTAGCTCTCATTGATGGACTCCATCTCACCGCGGCTCTAACAATGAGACTCGCAGCCAAAGAGGCTTTATTTCCCCGATTGTTTGTTTAAATAACTCAACACACATACCCATTATAAGATTTACTGGAACCTGCGGGCTGCGGTAAAAGATTGCGGGCGTAACAAGCTCGCTGACACTGCGGTCAGGGCGGCAATGTAGCAACCCAGGCAGCACCAACACCGGCACTAAACTCCGACACACAGTCGGAGAAAATTTGCAATTAGCCATCCATTTTCGTAAAGCGGCCCATATTTGAGCTTTATATGGGTATTTCTCGCATAAAAAAGTTTCAGAAGTGAATTTTGTAATGGAATAGCAGAGATCTGCGTGACCTAGCTAGATTCAGAAAACTACCTGATCTCAGGTCAGTTGTGTAGCCTATGTAAATGTTGGGGCGTGACTGTTCTCTTAAGGTTCCGGATTTTGAGACGCTTGCGTAAGCAACTCAGCTTTGTTGGGATTTGCCCGTTTTCAGTGGCAGTTTCAAAATATGAGATTTTCATAGTAAAGGGGTGTCAGTGGGACTTTGAGCTTCTATGTATGTCCTATTTACCCACCGAACTGTCGTTATTCAACTATGACAGGGTAAAATCGGTTTTGCATTCTATCACCCCTTTAACCATATTGAACCCTACATCTGCTTTATGAAGAAAATCACCAATTACAGAAACAGAGAAATGGCTTGTTGGTCTAGGGGTATGATTCTTGCTTTGGATGTGACAGGTCCTGGGTTCAAATCCTGGACTAGCCCTCATATGTGAGATCACTATTTGATGACATTTGAGCCTTGATGTGCTTGAGCATTTTGCCCTTCTAAATCACTATGTCCACTAAGAAAAAAACATGGGAATTGGTCGTTGCAGCTTTTTAGGGGCATCAAACCACTAACAATACCCTCACAGAGTATATCTAAATACAGACATGGACTTTAGGATCATTTCAGGATACAAAGCAATTCAGCGATTCTAACTTATCTAGTGTCCAACTTTACTCTTAAAGCTGCTATAATCAATACTTTTCCATTAATAATGAATGAGATGACTGTGAAATATGAGTCTATTGTAGTGGCACCTAAACCGAGGCCAAGTCACCAAGCCCAGAGTGTATCGAGACCGAGACAAGACCAAGACTTTGAGGGGTTGAGACCGAGACAAGACCAAGACCAGACCAAACAACTGAAACTAGATCCCTGAAACATACAGTATATACGCAGCTAGCTAATATGTATAACTAATATTTGCTTAATCACTTTGGGTGAAGAGATTTTTGAAGAGTTTTGGTACAGAGGCAGATTGATAACTTTAGCTAGCTAGCTTTGCTAGCGTCACTTACCTCTCTTTATGCTTCCTTACTAAGTGCCGCTAAGAATTTTAGGTGGTCCCATCTGTGTCAATTAGCATTACATTGCAGAATTTACACAGTGTTTTCTTTAAAAAATATATTAAATAAAAAGCAATAAATATGTTATTACTGACGATTTGGCGGACATCTCCCAGACAGCCAGAGCTTCTTCTCCTGTCACCTACATTCACTTTGGGAGTGTGTGTTAAGGGTGGTGGGGAACGGGGGTCAACAGTATCACACGTCAAACTAGAAAGGAGTCAAGTTATTGGTTGCATTTGAAGCAGGAAGTTTTACATACAGTCACAGGAATAAGACCATACACAGGCAATTTCGTGATATCCCTGCAGTTGTGGTCTTGAAATAAAATCCCGAGTGCTCTTCATCCGAGACCAAGACAAGAAAATGTGGTCGATTCCGAGACGAGACCTTCGAAAAGTGGTCTCGAGTACTACAACACTGGTAGTGTCAAACTCTTATCACCTGACTCTGCAGTTCCGCTTACTTTTGAGTTTTAGCATCTCTCAGATTATTGTTTTGGATGTACGGCCCACAACTTCACTGTTTTTGATTCACACTTAAAGCCCTCAGCAGCATCGTTTCCAGCAGCAGCAGGCAACTGTTTTATGTAAATATCTCCAAAAGGCCCCTGCACACCACCTGCCCAGCACACAACAGCTGACACCGTTCGTGAATAGCTGGTAAACATTACATAGCAGAGCATTTAGCAGTTAGAGAAACAGATATTTCCCTCTGGAGTTTGTGAAGATAAAAACAGACCTAAAAAGGAAAACGCGTATTAGACAGGGGGCCACAACCATCCCTCCAAATGAATGCCAACATTGCTCCGTGTCTGCTGGATGTCTAAACAAGCAACTGGCAATTTAAAAGGTGATATGTTAGTGTTGTGATCACAGCTTGTTTCCACTTCGCCCAAGTTACCACACAATCTGTTATTGCAGGTTTAATCATATTACACTTATTTGCTAAATATGCATTTATATACATTATTCTCCCTCTGAAAAGTCTGCTGAAAGACATTCTCCAGGTTAAGCACAGACCGTTGGATTACTAGACCTTTACTAGGATTACATTGTGCTTAGGAAAAATTTACAATATCACTCGTCAAAAAAAAAAAAAAAATCTTTATTTAAAAAAGTATACCCAATTTGGGACACAAAGTTTCATTCGTGGAAATCAGTTAAGATGACAACAGAATGCTTCCTTACTATTATTTTTCACCAGAGATGGCGACTCAACAAGATACATTTTTTTGCCTTGATATTTGATTCATCATCAACCCAGTCACTACATGCTACCAGAGCCGTTCCCAGCCGGTAGTGAAATGTATGGTATTCCTTGACGCAGGATAATGAAAAAAATGACTAAATATCACATTGTAACCTTGGGGATTTGGCCTGTGCTACCATGTAGACAGATAGCAGGTATGGAAGTCAGAGAGGCAGTCAGAACAGGTAACAAAATAAATAACAGCTGCTAATTTCTGGGGTCCAGTGGGTCCATGCAGACCTGCTGTAGAGTTTGAACAAACAGTCTGTGGTAGCATGTTGTGGCAGTGTTGAAGAATGCATCTGGTCCAGCAATGAGGGTGGGGCTCTGTGTAGTCCAGGCAGACTGCTGCGGTAGGGTTCAGTCTAAAAGGTGTTATGTGCCTCTGTGGGTCGATGCTGCGAAGCCAGCTTACCGTAGCCGCCTCTGGCTGGGTCGTAGTCCTGCCTGTACTCATCTCTCACCTACACAAGAAACAAAACACAACCAGTGGCACAAGTAAATACACATATTTCATTTTATTTTTTATATATATATATATATATATTTTTTTTTTTTTTTTTAAGTTGAAGTGGGGCTTATCCTAAAGTTACATCCAGGAGGGTATTTGTCTGTATTTTTCATCCAATGAGCTAGTTCTTGCTGCACATGATTATGTATTTGTTAACAACATAATAATATAGAATTTAATTTTTCAAATGCCATGCTATAGTAATGCCGTCTCTTCTAAAGGCCATAGTTAATCATGCATAATTTGTTTCGGACAGGAGACCACTTTCTAAATACCATGCTGGTATATTAAAATGTCATAATATAGTGTATTGATTTTTTTAATGCCATTTCTGTACATGTCATTTTTCAAATACCATAGTATGCTGTGTTTTATATTGTTTTCCAAAACATCTTCAATATAAAAAAAGGACAGGCAGAAACGGTGGGATGAATACACGTTCATACTAGTACTCCTAACAATTAAGTGTCCTAATCCTCACCTGTCCTCCAGATTTGCCGCGGCCGTACTGCCGCCCCTCCTTGAAGCCGGCGTCCCAGTCTGTCCTGATGATACGGTCGTCCAGCCGTGTGCCATTAATGAAGCGCATGGCATTTTCTGCACCTGTACGTGTGTAGTATCTGGTACAGCAGGGGTTAAGGTCTGTTGCAGACTCCTTAGTCTCATTTTGCCAGACCTTCCTCCACAGCGCTGCGAAGGAAGGTCTGGCTAGTCCACATAGCATTCCGGGATACGAGAAAAACGTGCTCTGGTTTATTGCCATTTCTTTAAACCAATCACAATCATCTTGGGGGGTGCTCAGCACCCGACAGAGCAACGGTGCCGCTGCAAAGCAGGCTCGGGAAGGAACTTGTTTTGGTGGAACGTGTACGTTTAAAAGTTGTTTTAGTCGTGCAACAGAAAACTCAGATTGGACAGATAGTCTAGCTAGCTGTCTGGAGTTACCCTGCAGAGATCTGAGGAGCAGTTAATCATAGTCCTCATAAATCCAACAGAGTTTAAACTTCCAACACAAAGAAAGCGGAAGGCAACGAACATCTGGCCCGAAAAGAGTGAAATCCGGCGGAATTTCCGTCTGCAACGGAGCAATCCCGGAGGTGGAACGTCGCGGCTATAGACTACGGACTCCTAAAGTTGCACAACATGCACACTTCATGCTATGGTGGTAAAACTTATAGCTAATAATAATACATAATACTTTGGTTAGTAACCAGGCAGGCAGATTGTTGACCTGGCATCGTGGTGCGTTTGCTGTGCATGTGGGTTAATGCAAGTATTTTTATTTATTATTATTTAAATCTTTTTATTGGGTCTCACATTTACAAGGATACTCCACGAAGCAGAATCCGCAGGCTGTCTTCTTGACTTTATCCAGGCCAATGATGATGCGCTTGACGTCTCCACTTTTAGAAAATATCTCATGCACCTGTTCATCAGTTACAAAGACAAACGTGACAATCATGTAAGAGATTATAATATATATCTGTTGAGTGTTAGGAGACTATCCTGGAAATACTTTTAACACTAATACAAACAATAAGTAGGTTTCAAATATATCACAATTTCAATACATTCCACTAGCTTTGTCTCTGGTTTTAAATAGCAAGTTTTAAACAGAACGCAAAAGTATACCACACTCATTCACATTACAACTCGCTCACTGCTAGAGTCACAAGGCTTTGGGGACCTGTTAAAAAAATTAGAAGTCATAAAATAAATAAATAAATAAAGATGGAAAAACTCGCAAAACAACAAATCTTTAAGTGAAATCCATCTTTCATTCCATTCCATCTTCTTGTCATAAAAGAACATAATGATTATTCAACATCTTTGTGTAATTACATTGAGAGCAATGCAAAAACCGGAGTCAAATTCCTTGTATGTGCACACATACTTGGCCAATAAGTAGTACCGGCAGTGTATCCTACCTGGTCCTCGGTGGTGTAGAAGGAGAGATTCCCAACATACAAAGTGTTGCTCTGCTTCAGCAGCTTCTCCTGATCATAGCGGTTGCCCTAAAAACACAAGCAACATGCAAAAACAATATGAGTGACTAAGCACCTGTAGTTACCTAATACACCTCTATCTAACTGAGTGGATAGCCGTTTCAGAGATTTTTATACCACCAATGGTATCAGTTATTTAATGTAGGTAACGTATTTAATGATTTTAAATGAGCGCAGAGAACTCCAGGAAACTGCCTTGTTTAAATGCAAACTGAAAAAGATTGTGGTCAATCCAGGGGCGTAGCACACAATTCTGGGAAAGAAAGAAAGAAAGACCCCTGCACATTCCGTATATTTTTGCATTTCCATTTTGAAATTTTTGCACATCCCCCTACATTTTTGTACATCCTGCACAAACCATACAGCCTCTTTTTTCCTTGTTAATGTTGAATAGTTATATGTATGTGTTATTTGTTTCTGTATTTATTTATTTATTGTTTGTTTATTTTACATTATTGTTTTTTATGTATGCACCATCAACCAAAGCAAATTCCCAGTTAGTTCTACTTACCTGGGAATAAATCGATTTCTGATTCTGACTACCTGACCATTGCACATAATACATCCTGATCTTTGGCACATCTGCACAAAACCATACAGCCTTCTTTTCCTATGGTAAAACATTCATGTTGTACATATGTGTAAGGTTATCGTGCCCTTTACATATTTGTTACTGTAATATTCCCGTTTTCTCTCTCACACTCATATATATATATATATACATATATATATACATACATACATATATATATATATATATATATATATATATGTAGTATTGTCTGTATCTGTACTTTGCTTTATTGTTAATTAAATTTTAATACGTCTGTGTATGCACCAATCCCCAAGGCAAATCCCTTGCATGTCTTACTTAACGTTAACGTTCCTTTGCGATACATTCTATTCTGATTCTGAATGTACGTTAACGTTAAGCTACTAGCTAACGTTACAAACCAAATTGACGTTATAAATCCAAACGCTTGAGGCTCCTACGTGCAGTACAACAAAATGTTAGAGAAGTAGCCAAGTGAATACATGACGATATCAGCTTCCCTTAATTTCTGTGCCAAATCCCAGAAATCCCCTCTGAGATGCTCCATACAAAGCATGAGCATACCGCTTTATTGTTAGCTAACGGTTGCTAGCTGTTAGCTAAAATATAAACCGTTTGACGTTACAAACCTCGGGTATTGGCGGATATTTCTCCACTTACCTTAAAATGTTGGTCTCTGTATTGACTAATGTCAACGTAAGAATCGCTAATCAATGCGTTTAATTTAACAGACATTGTGAAGAAGTCACAGATGGACGGTACGCAGCAGCCCGCAGCTTTGCAACTGTTTCGCTTTTCCGGTTCCGGTCCACGTGTCTGTCCGTTAAGAACTTTTATTTTTTTTATTTTTTATTATTATTATTATTATTATAAGTAAAGAACAAATGTACAACGCCAGTATGTGCATATACAAAAAGTCAATACCAGAGGTGCATATACAGAAAAAATATATGTAGAAAATAAATAAAAAGGTAAAGATTTTTTTTTTTTTTTTTTAACCGAGAGCTTGTATCCTTATGTTGCACTACTGCCATCTTCTGGAGTTAGTTTGCTCCTACAGTGTCCAGACCAACCATAGACAGTATATAAGACATTAACTATGTGGCGCCCCCTGTTGCTATGTTCTTGATGTACTGATTTAGTTTGATGCAGCGGTACATTGAATTAAAAATAAAAACACGTCATGTGTTTTTTTTGGATCTCACTCTACAAACGCATGCTATAATATAAATCCACTTAACAAACCAAAAAACACTTTTTGATGGAACCAAGATAGGGTTTAGACATAGACCCAATTGTGTCAGAGCCCCAAAAATTAACGGCACTTTATCAGTCCTACCCACCTGCACGCATTTAATCTAATCAAGTGCTTAATATTTGTTATTTGGAATGTGTGGACTGCTTATACAACCAATGTCTAATTCTTTAGCCATTTGATTAAAATGCCCAAAGTCACATCATAGTCATGTGACTCACATGAAGCTGGCAGCTGAACTGGGAGATGTGGTGCCACGCTATTGGCTGCTGCCATTTTATGTGATTGGCTACTGACAGACTCCTCTTGTAGACTCTTGTTTGACTTGTCATTTTATCCCAGGTCTTACCTTTTGGATATTTTACTATTAGTTTTGGTCATTTTATATATATATATATATATATATATATATATATATATATATATATATATATTTTTTTTTTAACTTGCCTTTTCATTGAACTGCTTTTGTGTCTGACTCTAATCAAGACCACATGCTGACCTTATTCACACAGTATTTGCCCTTAACAGCCTGCACAATTACAAGTAGAGCAGCCTTAATAATTAAGTGTTATAGTACATGTATAGGGTGTAATAACCATAACATTTAAGTGCATAAATCTAAACTTATCATAAAACAAGTGTAAAAAAAGTGCTTTAAAGCCTTCACTTCACAACTATAGGACTAGGTCTACTATAGGTCTAGAACAGTATCAAACTTAGAACTATCTCTTGTATTTTGTTCCACAATCAGGTGGTATTTGTTAACGGCTAAGATCTGTAAAAATAAACACGTTAAGCCAAGGAAAACTGTTAAAAAACCCCACATGAGACTGCAATGTTTCCCGTAAAGTCAACATTTTATTATCATAATACAAATATTGAAAGTGAACAAAAACATTGATCCTAATTCATCCCCTGCCTGACTTCTGACTAAATTATTTTATGAAAAGAACGTACAAATATGAATAAACCTGCTTATAAATCACAGACAAAAAAAAAAAGTTAGATGAAACGGCAGGACATGACTCCCTTATCAACCCACATCCAAATACTAGGTTTAGCGGTTTACCGTCAGTTCTACTCATGTTCACCAAGGACATACACCACATCTTGTATCATATAAAAACTTCAGACCAATAAATCAGAGCACAATAAGCTAAGCCAGTGAAAGGAGGACAGTGGCTCTGTGGGGGGTAGCCATTTATACTCCCAGATTTCCCATGCAGTCTTCATCAGGTCATATGATCTCCACCTAATACTGCAGCAGCTCCAGGAACCTGATAGAAAATTATAAAATGTATGCATTTTTCAAACAAAAACGTATGTGAAAACAAAACAAAAAAACAGCAAGTGTTCCTCAATCTGAACTTTTGCTTGCTTTTTAGATTAATCTTTATGGAAAAAAAAAAACTGTCATCCCTCACAGAGAGGTTGGGTTTGAGCAGCAGGTGCAGTTGGTAGGGAGGATTCATTGTGTGGCTAAAGGACACTTCAGCAGAGCAGATGCTTTCTGTCAGGAGGCCATGGAGGTTGAAGGACATCAACACCTCAACATTTAACATGTAGTCCAAAGGGTGCAGAGAAGCATGTGTGCTGATTTTCTCAGAATAAGTAGCTCTCTTTAAAAATTCTAAACTCAGGTTAAATAGTAAATCAAAAGTACTTTTATCCACTTCCTGTCACCTGCAGCTCTTCAGCTCACTGTGGCTGCTCCTTTTTGTTCCATTATTCCTGGTCTTGCTTTGCCAGACCTTCCCTACAATATTAAAAACTAATCCACTGTCAAAAATAACCATGTCGTGTTCCATTTTATTCTATTTTAGTTTTGTACGTCTTCAATTTTTATTTATGTTACTTTCTATACATGCATATTTATTTCTGTTGTTGGGGATCACTAACACAAAACTTATATCTGTAAATAGTAGTCAAATGTTTTAAGTATACCTGGTTCAGCTTTGTAAGCCTTATTTTAGCCACATTTCTACTATGAGAGCAACAAAAAAGCCAGAGTTAAATTCCCTGTATGTGTTTACACCTACTTTGCCATTAAATCTGATTCAGATTTACCCAATGTAAATACATTAAATAGCTACAACTAAAACTCCAGACCATAAACAGTATTTAAATGAAAATGTGGTTTGTTTTCTGAAAACATTAAGGTGGATTCTGATTTATTAGTACCTAATATTGATGCATTTTCCTTTGGGTACAAATCTAGTTTGAAGAAAGACAAATCTAGGTTTTATTTGATCTTGAGCTTACATGGTGCATGTTTCTAATTTAATTAGCATTTCATCAAACGACCTCACAGGGAACTGAGGCCATGTTGTATTCCAGGAATAATTTAGGCCTACACAATGCGCAGCTAAGGGGAGGAATGGGGTTAATGCTATTACCGTGCATCTTACTATTGCAGACAAAGCAGGGTCAACCACACATTTTGTAATAACTTACGTTTTGAAAGTTTGCCATCTCCTCTTCATCAAAGCTCGGATCTCCTCTCGATGCTGAGCAGCTCCACTTCGAAGATGAGCGTCGCTCCTCCGGGGATCTTTGGGGGAGCTCCCCTGTCTCCGTAGCCCAGCTCGGCGGGGATGACCAGCTTCCTCTTCTCGCCCTCGCACATGCCCAGCAGGCCCTGGTCCCAGCCTTTGATCACCTGCCCGGTGCCCAGGGTGAAGGTGAAGGGCCTGTCGCGGGGAATGCTGCTGTCAAACTCCGTGCCGTCCTCCAGCTTGCCCGTGTAGTGCATGTTCAGCACGTCTCCTTTGCGGGACTTGATAGGGCAGTTGTCCACTCGCTTCTTGATGCCGATCTGCAGCTTCTTCTTCTCGGCTCCGCTCACTGCCGCCGGGCTCAGAGACAGCACGGCCACGGCGAACAACACAATCACCTGCATGGCTGCACAGTCCACTTACTTTCCACGTGTTGAAGGGTTTAGTTTAGAGAGAAGACTAAGCTCAACGCTCCGTGCGCAAATTCTCGGGGGGATGAATAAGGGAAATTAGTACCGAAAGCGGATATTCATAAGATACGACCGGACGTATTTCCCCGGCTGGTGTTACCAACAAAAAGGTCCGGAAAACCGTTTGCCACAACGTTGAAGTTAGCTTCTTATTCGTAGATTCCGAGTTGTGGATTCGTGCGTCGAGCGAAGGATAATGTTAAGTGGAGACCTAAAGGAATCGCATCTAAACCAACTTCAGCCTCACTCCACAGTATGTTATGTCATGTAATGCAACCTAATGGTCGGTTCAGCTGAGGTAAGTCAAACGTTTATGTACGTTATACAAGTTACTGACATTTACACCACAACGCAACATACATTACAGTATAACATACCGTCGACGATTATATATCTCCAGTTAACTATTGTTTTCATTACAGGGCAGAAATACGGGACAGCTGTGCTAGCTAACTGGCTATCGTCAAGCTAACGTGTCAAGGATTTTTGGAAACACTCGACAACATGCTCGCTCGTATGTTATTTAACCTCCTGAACAACCTCCATGTCGTTGAGAAGTTGGCAGAGTCTCGACCGATTCGCAGGGCGGCCCAGATAACAGCCTACGCCATCACCAAAGCTCAGATAGCCGGCAGGGATGCCTCTGAGCGGGTCATGCGGTCCCAGACGCTGCGGCAGGTCCGGGACGAGGCCGGCAGAGTCCCTGGTGACCTGGGAGAGATGGGCAGCCGCCTCAGGCGAGTCAGAGAAACATTTGTGAAAGAAGTGAAGGAGGGATTAAAGGACGGATCCAGACAGATCAAGAAATAAAAGAGGACAGGCTGGCTGTAGGATGTTACAGTGACCGGTAATACACGGATAGCACCTGGGTGGCCGGTTATTTATAAGATGACAACATGTTTTTGTAATTTATTGAACGGCACAATCTGTCTCAGTAATGCACGACAACAGTTTGATGGTTAACTGCAACATGTTGGACGCTGACCAAGTTCACAATCAAGAAATCAGGAATGCTGGTTGTTAAGGTCCACACTGACCTGCAATATATGGCCAGATATTTTATGATAAACTGTGGCTAAACAAAATAAATTCACTTCATTCACATTTCTGAGAATCCATGGAAATCTGAAGTGTTTATTGCATCTTTCATGTCCCTGTGGAAAAGTAGGAATGGTCTTGGAAAGTGAGGTGGAAGTTTGGATTAGTGTGCACTTAAAAAAAAAAATTAAATTCATGATTCAAAGTAATTTAAATATAAACAGAGCCCTTGAACTACCTTTTATCGATGACCTTTTCACATTAATGTGCGATACATAACCACATACTACTGGTAGTTCAACCATGTCCTGTTTATCCATTTCCCTCCACCCATGTGCACCATGACACCAATCCTGCCGAAAAGGTAAATAATTTTGTTGGCAAATATGTGATGATATATATATATATATATACTATGAATTTTGTTGTGACTGTGTAAATAAACACAACAGAACTTTGACTGCTAGACAGTGTCAATTGATATTCTTTGCCAAGTTTAGATGGTTAAAAGAATTTTGTGTGTACCTAATTGAATGCAACTACTGAGGTGTGTGGACTAGTGTCAGGGGCTGATTGTAAGAAAAGTATTGTCAGACTTGCAAAGTCAGAAGGAGTAAAGTTCACTGATCAATGCCTTTAAGTTGAAACTCATAGTTCATATACTTTCACAATGACAGATATGAAACACTGGAAAGAAAAAGAGCGATAAGAGGACATTTAATTGCTCCCTGTGACTTTTGGTCACTGCAGTAATGTATGTCATCATGTACTACCTTGTCAATCCACTGCGTACATTTACACCAGTGGCCTGGTCAAAGCATGTACAATGACTGATCCCTGGCTCCATTTCCCCTCATATATTCCACCCATCTTTCGTCCTTGACAAAACCTTGATCCAATTGTGCATATTTGACTGTTACGTAGAGCTGAAATGATTACTAAAAAAGGGGATCATCAGAAAAGTATTCGGCAGCTATTTTGAGGATTCATTAATCTATATTTAGTTATATATAATTATTCTTTAAGCAAACATCTAATGGTTTCGGCTTTTCAAATGGGAGAATTTGCTGCTGGCTGTATTACCGACCGTCTTAGAAAATGTAATATCTGTGATACATGTCACATATGGCTCTAGAAAATTCCAGTGTTTGCTGATGTTATATGAATTAATCAAGGAAATACCAAGCAAGATTAATCAATTATGAAAATAATTGTTAGTTGCAGCTCTACTTTCACTAACTTCAAAGCAAAAAAAAGAACACATTTTACTGCTGATCTCATCATTGTATAAATGGTGAAACCAAAGTCACTTATTGTGCAAATGGCAATAAACTGTTTCTAGTAGCCTGGGTTAAAGGCCAATTACAGATTTGCTACATGAGAAGGGTCCTTTATGACACAGTTTAATTAACATTCATAACAATACATGCTCAGAATAAAATAGCTCAACAGAATGCATTTAATATAGTTTTATTTCATTTGAACAAGCACAGAAAACAGCTCAAGTCGGCAGCTTTATGTACCAATAATTGTGCAGACTCACTGGCCTGGCAACTAAATATTAGTTACATGTTACATCATTTCACATAGAAATACATCTCTATCAGGAGGAAGAGAAGGTAATTGTCTCTGACAGCATGAGTCAGTACATATACACTGATATGGCATCTGAACTTCATATAAAAATAAATCTCTCAACATAGGAAAATACACATCCAATCAATATTTCAAAACAGGAAACGGCATCAAGCAGCAGATAGTACAGTAGATATGACATGAACAGGTTAGTTTGAGTCAGAAAGAGACATTTCTGGAGCAATTTGTTTGGGTTTGGACACGAGAGCAGATTATAAACATACATTTTCTTTTAACCCTAGTATATTTCTTTGCCAATCTTGCATGACTAAAGATATTAAGCCAAATCCCTTCCCAAACCAAAATTTATGTCAATTTCTTACTCCAAGTCAAATAAAGAAGAAAGCAAGCATTCTTTTTAAAGTATAACAGTTGCATTTACATTAACAAATTAATGCAGGTTGTCTTTCTTCAACTGACACAAATTTGTCTTTAACTTAAACTATCCAGACAAACAAAAACTCATTCACTACCCAGCACAAACCACAGGATGTTTTCTGTATGTTCTCCTCAAATCTGATGGTACCTGATCAATGTGTCAGAGTTGCCCACTCCATTTGTGTCCAATTGTTTAAATTGAAATGCTAAAAATATGAAAAATGGCTGCAGGTGGGAGGTATTCTGACTATCTGCTGCTAAAGCAGTTCCCGTCAATAATACAAAATAATAAGAGAATAATAAGAGTCAAGCCAGATTAACTAAATTACTTTTTTTTCTTGATATTTAGGTATTTGAGGTGAATGCAGCAGACAGCCTATGGACAAACACTCAGTCACTCCTCATCACACTATCCCCAGCACAGCTCTGCGCGGAGACAACACTAGTGCATATTCACTGATATGGCATTAGCTTATAGAAACACTGCCTAAACTAAGGTAAGGCAGTGTTGGTTAGTAGTACTCCCAGAGCAAGTAGCAGCAGAACAGCAAACTCACTTTTATATTCACACAGAGCCTTTGGCAATGGGGGAGCCCGGGAGCTGATCTAGGGTCAGTCACTGCACGTCTTTTAAACAATTGTTTAAACAATTGTTTAAAAGACAAGAGGGCCTGGTCACTGATCTCAAAATGTACACGTTTAGAAGATAGACAGTAAAGGGATCTAGATCTTATGAGGGACTCTATGGTAAACCAGAAGTTAAAACATTATCTGTGGCTCATGTGAAGTTTAAAATCAGAATCAACCCGTTCTTTGTAAAACTAGCTTTGGAGAGACAGGCATGCACAACCCACTAAAGCAATGTAACAGGTGGCAGCATACACACTGATATGGCAGCTCACCTTCAGTAAACAAAGTGGCAGCAGCACCTTCTCTCATCATTTCTGATTCACATGGGCTGAAAGTCCTTTGGCAGCTAAACTCTCTTATCTGCCACAAAAACAGGAGACTATGTGCTTCATTTTAACACCAGCACCAATTATATCCAAAGGCAGCTCCACATGCCATCTTCTCGTATATTAAAATAACAAAATCAGGTAGAAATTATGCAATTTTAAGACAAAAGCACAAATTCAGGGAAAGAAAGGTTTCCAGAAAAGCAGGGCTAAACTGGACTGGATTAAGGCTATGATGGGTGATTTAAAGAAGGTTATCATCTGAAGATATCTGTATTAAAATTGGAGAAAAGATTAAGACAAAGTCGACAGAAGACACAGACATGGAACGAGTGGAGCGAGAGGGAGGGGAAACAGGAAATGGAAAGAGGTGAGGAATGAGGAATAGAGAAAATGGAGGCGGAAAGGAGAAGGAGAAAAGGTTAGACGCCTGTGTGACATTACATCCAGACGTTGGTCATCATGCCGCTGAACAGGGCCAGCAGCAGCAGCCATACAGAGGACATCACTGTCATGGGAGGAAAACATGGGAAATATTATAGAGGTTTTACTTCTACTAGAGAAAACAATGGAAATCAGTGGAAGCTTCCCTAAACTGTCGGTGTCTTTATTTATGGATAAATAATTAAATCTTTCAGTCTTCCTTCGTTAATCTGTCCATACATTTTGATGATCTAGTGATTCATCTCATCGCTGCACTTTAGCATTTTCGAAATTATACATAAATATGGGATGAACAATGGATGAACAATGTAGCAACCCAAGAGGCTGCATCATTGTTCATCCATTTTTCAATTATTTATTCTACAATATCTCAGACTCTCTTGGCTGGATTTTGATGAAAGAAGAAAAGAAAACACATCTCACTACATCATGACATAATGATCTTTTTTTTAACAATAACTTACTGATTGTCCTTTTTTACACAGCCAGCTTAAACACTAGCATGTGCTGTGCTGCAATATAGGCCTATACGGAATAAGACGGCGTTGAGCTTCTTACTGTACCAGAGCAGTTTCAAAATGTTCAAGCTTTGCTGAGAGTTAGATTGATACCACTCTTATGTCTGTAGGATGAATATGAAGCTGGAGCCAGGAGAATTGAAAGAGAGGGAAACAGCTAGCCTGGCTTAGTCCGAGGTGTAAGAATCCAGCTACCAACCTCTCTTAAGCTTACTAATTAACACATATCTTGTATGTTAAATATGTACACTGGACAGAGCCAGGCTAACTGTTTCCACTTGTTTCCAATCTTTATGCTAAGCTAAGCTAACCAGCCGTTGGCTGTAGCTTCATATTTAGCGAACAGTGGTATCATTCTTCTCATCTAACACTTGGCAAAAAAACGATTAAAAATATTCCCCAATATATCCAACTATTCCTTTAATGGCCGTGACACACCAACCCGATAATCGGCTGTTGGACAGTCATGGCGAGGTCAGTGACTTGAGTCTGTTCAGTGTGTTCCATGCCGTCGTCGTTGTTGGAGGGGCCGTCGGCCTTCATTTTGGCCGATTTGACATGTTGAATCGGAAGGCGGTCAGTCGGACTTAATGGTCAATCTGATTGGTGGATCGCTAACCCAGAAATGGGGAGCAGGATGAGCCTGACCAACGTCTCTCAAAATCTGACAAAAATCTTTTAAACTGACCCTTGTCAATCTGAAATAAAAACAGCTTCAGCAACTGCACGGCCTATTTCTCGCTTAAAATGTTTTCGGAAACACGTTTCAGTGAACTATCTTCGTAAAATATGAGATTGTATTCCGAACGAAGCCGCCATAATGCCCGGTTAAAAAAATCCAGGAGCAGCCAGACCCACGTGACGCGTTCGTCCAATCAGCTGCCGGTTTTCATTTTTGGGGCGACAATACAGATTAGCGCCGCCTGCTGTTATGGATTACGTCTTGCGCACGCGCAGAATGTACGCTCAAGTCGGCGTTGCTTCAGTGTGTTCCGAGGCACTTTTTGGACCTCAGGGAGCCAACCAGAGACATAACAAACCCAGGTAAATATCGGAGATGCATTTAAAAGATGGAGACAGCTTAGAGCTCAAAAGGACGCAGAGTTGGCTAATTTCCTCCCGAACAGGTAAGCATTAGCTCGAGGCTAAATAATCACAGCTACAAGGGATGGTCATTTTATGTCATTTCAACATTTGTGTACTCCCATTGAATTATATAGCTAGAGTACCCGAGTTGGTTACTCCCAAAAACAATTGAGACACAGCCAGTAAAGTGATCCCGACTGGCCATGGCTAACGCCGCCATGCTAACCCTGCTAACTGCTAACGTTACCGGAGGACCAGGCGAGTTTACGACTGTTTACAACGTGTAGCCTGTTCAGCGGCCGTAGCCGACATCGCTGAGTTATTTGATGCCAAGAGAGGGGGGCTGTAAATCGGGAAGAGAGGAACTTGAGTTGGTAGTTTGTTTAGCGATTGTTGCCATAATTCTAAGCCAATAAAGTGTGTTCAGTCGGGTGGAAAAGGACGGCAAGGTAGTGGTATTTTTAGTGGTTCCTATCGTAATTATGGAGAGGACAGCAAGGTTGTGGGTTCCTACTGTAATTCTAAGCTGAAAAAGTGTGTCTGTCATTTTGGTACAGAGCTCCACGTGAGCATGGGTTTTATGACTGTAAATATAGCCAGCATCTAACTTTAGCTACTCCGCTGTGCTGTGGAGTAATGTATGGCTATGTGAGACAAGCGCTTAGCAACATTGTTGGATGCTCCGGTCTCAGCCGGGCAACCAATGTGAACTTTGAACTTTGTGAACGACTCTCTCCAGTATATATTTGTACTGCAGTAACTATTTTAAACACTGGCTGTCAGTATTACATATTGCACCTTTAAATCAATCAAAGAACATCCATTCCTTGCAATACATGCAATACACACAATGTCAGTGTTTTTGTTTAATTTAGAAATGTGTAAGTGGATCATATTGCTATTGTCATGGACAATAACAGCAACAATTTGGGTTTTCAATTCAACTTTAGTTACTTTGTCTTATACCCCCACGTAAGTAAAAGATATATTTGAAACATTAAAAACAGCAATCACTTTGAGTGACATTGGATTGTGAAGAATGATGTATGCAATTTAGTGTGTTTTTACCTGTGCTCGATGAGTTACACTCCATGTCGACCAGTGAGTCCATGTAGCCCTGACCCAGCCACTCCTGGTAGCTCTTTCTGTCAGCAACGCCCACAAGGCGAACAGTGGAGTCTTTGAAGATGAGATCTGTGCCCTTGTAGGTCTGCGAGTCAAACATCCTGAAACCAGGACCTGTGTCACTGCCGAAATATTCCTACAGGGAAACAGATTTAAAGAGAAACTGAATAAACACCAAAACCGACACAGTTGATTTCCTACATTTCAGTTTCAGCCATTCCTGTGAAATCCTATGTGGATCAACTGGAGAATTTTATTTTGAATGGTACACATTAACACTTCCAATGTTATATTTCCTATTATGTTTTCATGTTGCATGTATCTTTGTGGGAGTACATACAGTATGATCTAATGTAGAATACATACAAGGAAGGAAAGAAATGTTCTAACAGGAAGTATATCACTTGTTTTATTTTACGAACTATATGTGTTGAATTTATGCTATTTTTACTTCCTCTTTGTTCTTTTAATCACCAACAGAACCTATTTCACCACATTTATGTTTGTTTGTCTTTTGGATTAGATTGTCAGATAACATTGCTCATTTATTCTGAGGCTATCTGGTAGCCAACTATTAATTCCTCAAACTGTAAATTCAGTTACTGTGGATGATGACCTACCGTAATTCAGTTTCAGGTCTCTGCACTTTGGCGGCTTTCACCCTCTGACTCGCTCACTATCAGTTCAGACATATGAACACTCTTACCTGTGCGCGGTCCAGGAGTCCATAGACAGCGTGGATGTTGGTGTCGGGCCGTACCATTACAGCATGGGAGGGGACTCTAGCCAGGTTACAGTGTCTGTACTGTGTGACCTCAGCTTTACTACCATGAGAACAGAGCAGCTGGAAGTCTGTAGACAGGAGATCCATTGCCCACGATTCACCAGAGTTCCCTGAACACACACACAAGAGAGGTGGTAAATGATGTCCCTTAAAACTATGAGACCCTTAACAGGATAACCTTTTTTATATTTTGGAGTTGTCTTACCATCAGTGTTTTGGAAGACAGTAGAATGCTTCACAAAGGCCACATCACCATCTCCCTTCGCCAGACACCTGAATGGACAGATAGACACATGTGTGTGACAAAAGTTCAAGTAACTTTTCTATTGAAGGCAATAAAGATGCCAAGTTGGAGAAGCTATTTCAGGTGCACTATTTTCCGGAAGTAAAAGTCACATTCATTTTTCCATTGACAAAGTTACATGACTGACAGTTAGACCAATTTTAGCTTGAAGCGGCCTAAATCTCTCTTCTTTTTTTTTTTCTTTCATTTATTTATTTAAACAGGGACAACGTACAATATACATTAACCTTAGACAGGAGAAATGCATTATACCAAGTTGTAGCACATGTGCTAGTTTCCACCTGTAGTCCCCACCCTCTTGGTGGAATTATCAGAACAAAAGATAAACAACCGCATTAGAAAATATCTGGTTCTGTGATGAAAGGCGAAGGCTGTGTACATAAGTGGAAGACAACAACAGCTCCCAAAGTGCATTTCAGGAAGACAACATCCAATCATGATGTGTGAAAGCGAAAGACTAGTTTTTAGAAAACTGACAATACAAGCTGCACCTTAATAAATTAAGGATTCTGGGTAAATGTTGGATAAATGCAGCAGCTGTAGCACCGTGTTTTTAGCCAAATTCAACGTCAATGTGTTTTGAATGTGCTACTGCTCTGATTTGTGCCTGTGACTGGCTTCTTCTCCATGGCAACTGCGGCTGAGGCTCATGGGTACTGTAGCATTTAGAACTAGTGGACAAAACAAGACTTCTCAGAAACAAAATTGAAATAATCAAAACTGGTGGTCATAAAATAAACCTACGGGATTGCGACTTTATCTGTGAGAGTGCAGTGTTTCTATGTTAAGTAACATTGAGGATATCATTAAAAGAAACATTTGAATTGGGAAGACGGGGAAAGCGGAGAAAACTTGAGCGAAACATGTATTCCTGATGAGGTGCAGGTGTTTGGGATGTTACCTGAAGGCACCGTCGTATCCATCATACAGGTCTTTTCCTTTTTCACATTTGTTCTCTCCTGAGCTGTCGCCCACGCACAGACCACACAGGTTGCTGGGGAAGCCGGGCTGGTTGGCACCGGGAACGCAGCTCTGCTTGAAGAACCCTCCCACCGCTGAGCATCATCGGAAACAGAAAATAGAAAGTCAACAACTAAATGGAAAATTCAGGCATTTAAACCAAATAAGTTTTATAACCCAAATGCAAAAAAATACTTTCTTTCTCTTTTTTATATAATTTTGTTTTGTTTTTTAAAAAACATTTTTCACCACATTCTTACATTTTATCGATTGTCAGCATTTGACTACATTCCTATCAGTTCTGACTACTCCAGCTCACACCTCTGCTCTCACACAAACACACACACAGACACACACACACACACACACACCAATATCCCACTGACCTTGGGGCATCTGACAGTGCTGAGGGGTGATCAGGCCTCTCTCCATCAGCGTTGCTACGGGAACGTTCCAGCCAGCGGTGCGACCGTATCCGGTGTGACAGGAGCGATGGCCACGCAGGTCGTCAAGGTTACGGATGTCAACGCTACTTTTTTTCACCACCGCGACTGCATAATACGTGGAACCATCACGGTCCTCTAGAGAAAAAAACAACAACAACAACCTGTATCTGTTGTCTTTAAAACAAGAATGTGTGACTTTGTTTGAGTGTGACTCTGTGTGTGTGTTTGTGTTTTTACCTGTGTAGCTCTCGCCCGTAGCAGGGACCAAGCCGTACTCTTTGCCTGCTGTGTAGATGTAACCTCCATCCAGAGTGACGGCATCAGCCTCGTTGTTCTACACAAAAAAAAGTAAAAGCAAGAGCAGAGATTGGTATAAGTAAGATGCCAGAACGGCTAGAAAGATTTCTCTGATCTAGACTTAAAAAGACGGATGGATGTATCAGTACAATATATCTGTGATATCAAGTTATCACAGATATCGTGGTATCGGTGTATGTTGGCTGATAGGTGACAAGAAATTGTACTACAATTTGGATGAAAAGTTGGCCAGACTTTTCCTCCACCAGCAGGTGTCGTCTGTCTGCTAGCCTGCAATGACACGGTAGGCCTATCTTTCCCTCCTGCTTGCACAGCATGATCGAGTTGCAAGTCTCTTTTTTGTTGTCAAGATGAGTCTAAAGTCTATCATCATTGCAGGCCAGGCGCCAGGATAAAGTGACTATGAGGGCTGTTAAAATAATATTCAACCTAACTATGGAGTGTTATTTACCCCCCCCCCCCTCCTAAAAAGCTAGCATGTAATTGCTGGTACCAATGGATTCATTATCTTATTCCATATGTCTTCACTCTAGCCTGCTACAGCCTCTGAAAGACAGTATATATGCATACCAGAAACATAAATACCAGTATGAGTCTAAAAATTCCAGTCTACATCAGACTCTAGTGTTTAAAGGTCCCATGACATGGTGCTCTTTGGATGCTTTTATATAGATCTTAGTGGTCTCCTAATACTGTATCTGAAATCTCTTTCCAGAAATTCAGCCTTGGTGCAGAATTACAGCCACTAGAGCCAGGCCCACAATGAGCTTTCCTTAGTATGTGCCATTTCTGTGTCTGAAGCTATTGAGGAGGAGAGAGGGGGGACAAGGTGGAGGGTGGGGGTGTGGCCTTGACCAACTGCCACTTTGCTCGTTTGAAAGCCATGATGTCTCTCTCTCATGGGTGGGCCAAATTCTCTGGGCGGGCAAAGCAGAGAAAGGGGAGGTAACCTTGCTCCTTATGACCTCATAAGAGCAGGATACCCAGGGCTCGGTTTACACCTATCACCATTTCTAGCCACTGGGGGACCATAGGCAGGCTGGGGGAACTCATATTAATGTCAAAAAACCTCATAAAGTGAAATTTTCATGCCATGGGACCTTAAATGTTGTAATTTGAAGAGAATGAATACAACTGTAGCTGTTCTTCAGCAAACCTGCAGTAACCATAAGTACCTTAATTTTCTTCATGCAGTCAGTCACAGAGTCTCCGTAGACACACTTGATGTCTGGAGTCAGACTTTTACTGTTGAAGGCCACGCCCATGTCTGCACACTTCTGCTGCTCACCGCTGGACAACACACACCATCGCAGGACACCTGGGATATTTGTAGATAGATGGGTGGGTAGCGAAGGAGGAAATAAAGATTAATGGATAAGATAGGTAGCTAGCCCAGGTAACTAGACAGGGTTAACATTTTTATTTCACCTTCAGGTTTACAGTCCATGGCTTTCAGGGCATTATCGTAGAAGCGACCCATCCACTTCTTGGGGTCTGACTCAGCCCCCAGAAACATGGCAGATGACTCTGAGAAGAGTACATTTCCTCCTCCATACGCCGCAGACGAAAACATGTTGAAGCTTGACTTTTTCTGCAGACAGCAAGTTACACTCAGAAAATGTCACAAATAGAATCTCACAGTAATGTGGTTAAATGCAAGTCTGATTGCTCATTCGCTGTGTCTTAAAGCAACACTATGCAACTTTCCCCGCTTCAGTCCCCCTACAGGTTGGAAGCGGAATTGTCCATTACATTACATTGTGCAAGTTTGCCAGATCGGGTCGCCAGGTCTTGAACTGGACAATGTAATGTAATGGACAATTCCGCTTCCAACCTGTAGGGGGACCGAAGCGGGAAAAGTTACATAGTGTTGCTTTAAGATACTTTAGCAGCAGTTCTGCTTGTGGGTGTTACCACAGTGAGCTGCTTGGACGTACCAGGCCCTCCGTCAGCATGTTGAACACCACAGAGGGAGTGACGTCATTGCCGACAACAATCCCACGAAATGGGACGCGGACCAAATGGCATGTTTTCCACTTCGAGACAGGAGCTCTGGTGCCGTCACGACACAACAGCTCATAGTCCGATGACAACAGTGTTTGCGCCCAGACTGGACCACGACCTGGTGAGAAATAAATAATTAGCCAACAGATGTGCCGACAAGCGAACGACAAAGTGGCTGAATGTGCCACTAGTTACTGTAATAACCAATTAATAACTATCCAGTTAATTCATACGTTACCGTCAGTGTTCTCCTCAACAGTTGTGTGTTTGATGAAGGCCACATCTCCAGCATTTTCAGCCATACACCTACGGAGAGAAACATGAAAGAGAGGTTCAGAATTAAAGGTGCAAGCTACTTGCAGAATTTTACACCAGTTGCTTTGGAAGTGTTAGTGTTCCTCAGATCCAGTCTTTCATAAAACATGCTTTGCTTTTTTGTCCCAAAGGATGCTAACACACTTTTGTATTGGCCTGCTTGTGTTTTTAGCCGTGCTAGCAGCGTGGCTCTAGGGATGGTTTATGTCTATCGGCCGTTTTGGTCCGCCACTTTGCTCCAGGATAATAGGCTATATCTCCACAACTATTAGATGGATTGACATTACATTTTGTACAGACAGTCAAAGCTCCCAGACAATGAAGCCTAAAAACTTTGGTTCCCTGACTTTTCTTTGTTAGCATGCTAATGTGCTAATCTAAGATGGCAATCGTGGTTACAATTATATAATATTATTTGTGATACAATTCTTTGTGCAGCAAAACTTAATTTTTTTCAAGCATATCCTAAAACGGCCCTGAAACCTTTCATTCTCAAAACAGCTTTTTATTTATATGGAATTATGTATAATGTATGTATAATGTGGGATGCATAATTTACAAGGCCAGTGGGAGACAGTAACAGTGTTTATTGCACATTCATTTAGATAAAATTGCATTATTAATAAACTCTTATTATCGCTTAGATTGATACCCTTAAGATTAAATTTGTTATATAAGAGATTGAAATATTTATTGAGGAGTCATAGTTCAAACCTGTACTAATACTGGTAATAGTAGAGGATAGGAAGGACTTGACGGGTCTCGGAATGAACATGTACAGTTCGGTAGAACTGTAACTTCTGTGTGTTACCTGAAAGCTCCTTCATAGCTGAAATAGCTCTCTTTGTCGCTCATCTCACATTTGTGCAGTCCTTTGTCATCGCCTTTGCACAGCTGACACAGAGACCCAGGGTCACCAGGCTCGCTTGCTCCCGGGATACAGCTGGCATTGAAGAAATGTGCAACACCTGACCACACAAACACACACATCTCTGCAGCTTTCTGTATGTATGTCTGTGTATGTATATATGTATGTATAGTGCATGATTCCTACCCTGTGGGATGTTGCAGCCCATCACAGACATGTAGCCCTGGTCTATGAGGTATCCTAAAGGCATATTCCAGCCAGCTGTTCGGCCTTTGCCAGTGTGGCAGCTCTTCTTTCCTGCCAGGTTGTTGATGTTGATGCCAGAATTCGCTTTCTTCACCACAGCAACTGCATAGTAGGAGGCACCGGTACCTGGGGCAACAACAGCACAGGTGTTAACACACATAATGCAGCCTATGACATTTTGGCTCGGTGCTCTTATTACCAGGCAATGGAAATAGAACCTAGGAGATCAAAGTGCAGACTACCATTCCTGTTTTGAAATATCCCACATGCAGTACAGAGATTAAAATCAAGGTAACAGATGTGATAACTCAGGATATGCCTGCCTGAATTAACTTACTCCCGGTTGTCAATGACCCAAAATAAAAGTGTTACTGAATTTGTTCAATCTTACCATCAGGTTTTGATTCACTGGCAGCCATCTTGAAGGAAGCGGTCTCCCCCAGTCTGTAGATGTCAGTGCCAAACATGGACAAGGCATCTGCTTCTTTTTTCTGCAAGGACACAGCGAATAAAAAGATGAATGATATAAACGTTATAAATATCATTGTATTCTTGTTCTTATTCAACTTAATTGTCATTGCACGTCACAAGTACATAACAACGAAATGTAGTGACATTTTATAAAAACATTGGGAGTTTTTGTGGCCTTGTGAAGCTTTTGTTAAATTTAGCTCTGGAACAAAACAAACATATCTTTCCTCTTAAAATAAGAATATGAAAGATTAGATATGTGTTTGAGAGGAATACTTATTAGCTTTTTGTACATATATCTAGGGCTGGATGATAAAATAAATGATATTAAATGTATTAAATAATAAATGTATTAACATCGAAATTCTGAAGCTGTTATCGACGTATTTTTCCAATGACGATAATTACGATAATTTAGTCCTGTTGATAGGCCTACTTTCTCCTTAAAAACATTCTACCGCGTGTGTAGTCACGTGACTTCGCTCGGACCATGGAAAGCATAATGGAGGATAACTCAAACACAGAGTCCGAATCAGCTGAGCAATCTGTGCCCCCCATATAATGTGTGTCCGTTGTCTGGAAACATTTTGGCTTCAGAAAAGATGATTTAGAACAACGTGATTAATAATCGTTCGTTTATCGTTATCGTGTTTCACTTATAGACTGTATATAGGTTTCCCTCCAAGTCCAGCTTCTGGTAACTAGGACAATCCTGTTGTCAGATCAGAAATCTTCCAGTTTGTGGTTGTCATAAACAACCCAGTGTGCTGCCTGATAACTGTATCATCTATTACCAAGTTAATGGCAACTTTATAGGCCTCGTTATCTGATGCCTGATTGTGTGTTCTGCCACTCAAAGTATTTTATTAGCTAATGAGTCCTCTGATGTGCTGACTGATTATTGTAACTACATGAATAACGGTAGGGTTCGTCAACTTTATTTCGCTCCCCTCGGCGATTCGCTCTCATCTCGCTCAATCAGGGCGAATTTCGTCTCCATTCAACCTCAATGAGAGCAAAGCGAAATTTCGTTGTGTGGAAACCTACCGTAATATATTATACAATGCAAAAAGACTGTATGGTTATGAAGCAACGACTATTAGTCACAAGCTATTCAAACATGTAGACCTCAAGATGTATTCAGTTAAAGTTCCTGTTGTCAAAATCTGACCTGCAGTTTCTGAACGCAGCCATCAACTGTCAATCCGTTGACGCAGCGGAGAGACGGACGGATGGAGACATCGGCGAAAGCCTGCGACATGGCCTGACATTTTCTCTGCTCTGGATCTGAGATGGTGCACCATGTGATGCTGCTCTGGCCAAATACTGAGAAAGAGAGAGAGACACACACACACACACACACACACACACACACACACACACACACACACACACACACACACACACACACACACACACACACACACACCATTCTCTTATTAAACCCTTCCATGATTCTAGTATCCAACAACTAAGGGTCACAATATAAATCTCAGGGATGACATAATGAATACTAAAATGGAAAACAATTTGTTTTAAATATGCTTTCTGATGTTTCTCACATTTTACTTTTGTTTTTTTGTGAAATACTAAAGAGCTTTACCTCTTAAGACTTCTAAAAACTATTCAAATTAAACAAACTCAGAAGGGAATATCTTTAATATGACCTATGCAACCTGTGACAAATGGTCATAAGTAGACATGGCTTTGCTTAAAACTGTCACAAGACAATTTATGCATTTTAGTCACAAAGACATCATCTTTAATAATTCCAAAAAAAACATATAATATAAAAAATATATATATATATACATACCATTTTGTGCAACAACTTTACAGTGGATATACTGTAGTTTAAAAAAAAATCAGCTCTTACCAGTTTGTAGTATTAGCAGAAGAGCTCCCGCTGTCCTCCACATGGCCATGGCCTCTTCTCTTTTCCTCTCGCTTTTAGGTAAAATAACCTCCTTTTTCTCTCCTCAACTTTATATGATGACTCTTGAGTCAAAGTCCAACTTCTATCTTTAAGACAGCTTAAAGTCCTCGTGCGACGCTCAGAGATGCAGTAGAGGCTGCATATTTGAGTGATTTACAACTCCACATCTACAACATGTCATTCAGGAGTCACACGGCTCTCAGCTCGCGTAATCAAAGCTCAGTATAGAGTTCATGAAGCGTGCCTCTCTGGTGTACCTGGTCTGACACGTCTCTGCTGCCTCTGCCTGGCTGCAGGCCAAAGTCCGGACAGAGAGGTCTTTTACAGTCAGAGAACCCCACCTCTGCTTTTCTGTGTGGTGCTTTTCCACTGATGGGGAAAAGGAATGAAGGGATTCAGGCCAACACAGTGAGGCCGTTGGTCACTGACTCACTACTCTGAGAGGAACAACACAGAAAGAAAAGGAGTCTGTTTGGTCGACAACTTTGACCTTGTCTCAGACTTTTAATAGGTTGTCCTGAACAGAACATGCAGATTAATCAAGTTAGCAATTCACAGATACTGTGAACTGAGCCTTTTTACCAGGCAAAAGCAAATCCTACTCTGGTTGTGATGTCATTTACTTCATCAGTTATTGGCTTTCTAAACAAAATGGTTATATATTTGGTCTGTTATCAGCTGTGGATGTGATACAGTGGCCCTGTTTCGTTCTCTTATTTATTTATTGATAATTTTTCTATTGCTCTCTCTCTGATTGTTTTGGTGAGAATGACAACAGCGGCGTTGGCGCTAACCTGTGTGTGTTTATTTCTATAGGTATATAGGCCTATATATTGTATGTATGTATATATACATATAATAATACAATCCAATATATATAATCAATTGCCATTTTTATTCATTGTTGGCTACTGACTGCTGTTTGAGTACTTTTATTTTTGATCTTTTAGTTTATTCAAGTTAAATGATCTGAATACTTACTCCAAAACTACTTATTCCATAATTTGTCTTTGCCAAAAGGTCTCATATCTTTTCTAACAGACATTCCTGTCACAAAAGATATTCAAAGCCACCCGACTTTCAAAAATTCCCCTAACTTTCATGCTCAGAAGCAGAGTCATAGATCAAAATGAAACAAATGAATCTCCTCAACAAATACGGAGTGTGTAGTTGTAGCAAGTAGCTGCTTCATATCAAATTACTTTCAGGAGAGTTATAATACAAAATAAACAGGGTTACTACAGACAGAACACCTTTATTGGGTACACAGCTTCAAAATGTTCTGTCCCTTTCTGCAAACTATTATATAAGTATCTGCCAAATGGAAGCTGTAGGATATGAGGATATGTTATGATAATAAAATATTTCTGCAGACATCTGGTCAAACACAGGAAGGCTGCTAATCATAAAAAGCTTTAATTGCTCTGATTGTTCCTTTGTGTTCATACTCTGGTAGTTGGCCAACAACAGACATCAGGCCACCAGAGCACGGGCAATTGGAATAAAAAATAGTTGGTGTACAAGGAATGAAGGCAACAACATCAGCTAATATACAGTATCTGGTGCTAAAACCTCAAAATGAAATTATGGATGATTATGATACAATGCAATTTTAAAACATGACCCCAGGTGGACCCCTCCAATGGTTACAGCTGGGAAGAGTAATTACAATTCATCGCATTGTCATGAACGGGTTCGTATGATATTGTACAAAACGTTATGCACACTAAAACTTATGATATCATACGGAAACTAGGAAACCGCCGGCTGGTCATGTGACATCGGCAACAGAGCTCCGTGCTACAGAGCGACAGTTGCTAGCTGTTAAAGCCGCTACAAGGCTTTGTGACACCGGCTCCAGACCTCCGTCACAGCTCGTCAGCAGCAGTTAGTAGATGTATTTAGCCGCTACAGAACTCTGTGACACCGGCTACGGTGCTCCGCATGGTGCTCCGCATGGTGCTCCGCATGGTGCTCCGTCAGGTCAGTGGTAGGTGGTGGTTCAGTTACCCGAGAATAGGTGACTGTGCAGCAGGTACAGAGCACCGCGAGCTGCCAGTCGTTGGTGGTTCAGTTACCCGAGAATATTTTCTGGGCCCTGTAGAAAGGCCTTTTCTATGGGCCTCTCCCCGCATCCACAGCTATTCATTCTACCATCTTTTTGGGCCCTTCTCACATGAGGGCCCTGGGTACTGAGTCCCCTTTTTCGCCCCAGTCCGACGCCCCTGGCAGCGTGTACAGAGCACCGCGAGCCATTTCGGCGGGGATTACGGTTAAAACTATAGTGCACAATAGTGCGTAGTTTCTGCCACCCCCATGAGGAATTGTAAATAATGACAACAAAACTGTCAGTGTGTCCACATGACACAAGCCTTCCATGACTGTGCACCGCCCCCCCCCCGATCGTGGTTTGTATTAAAACACTCCCAAGGAACACGCATTTCCTATTTAAGTCAGGTTTTTGCTGCTCCAACATTCACAAGGCAGCGTGACAGAGTGAGGATGACACAGAGGTGAAAGACCTGATAGATGACTGATATGTCAGGACGCTGCTACTTTCCCTTCTCAACCTTCAGCACCTAACATCAGCTGACCTGAGAATCTGCTGTCGAATCTGACTTTCTGTCTAAAATCGTAAACTTATGAGCTGTGTCACACTATGCACTGCAAATAGTGCAAATAATCTTTTTTTCTGCTTGTTAACAGCAGATCTTGCTGCCCCTCACAAGTTTCACACCGAAGCTCTTTTTAATTGTCACGTACAGCAGGCTCTGTGTGCATTCCAAAGCACCTATAAAGACAATTTATGTATCTTATATAAGATATTTACGTTTACTCTTCACATCCTGTGGTTGATTTCTTGCCCAGTTTGAATTATCTATGACCTCCTTCCACTCTGTAGTTAACAGCAGGAAATTACCTCTGATTACTAGATTATGGCTACTTGACACCAAGCACCGGATGAACTCAAGGAGAGTGATACTGTCAACTTTGGACCCGATGCATTTGAATGAGGTTAGACATAAGCTGAAAGTGAGATCTGTGAAGATGATTATGGATTGACATATTTGACCTCAGAGATTCATATTTTGTAGAATTAAGGAGATTTTTCTCAAAACATCTAAAACATATTCAAACAGGCAGTAGTATATGCCTCTCAAAATATGTCCTTCATATAATGTTTGCCTTTTATTTATCTCTCTGTATCCTTTTCCCTTCAATTTATTACTTGTTTAATCTCTATGGCTGGGAACACGTTTGTACTAATTTTTGTAATTTCTGAATTATTTCCTAATCATTTCTCCAAAGTTTCCTAGATAGAACTGTGTAAGTTGGTACTAGTTATTAAGAAAATAGAGAAAGTGTTCACTTGGTACACTTTGGATTTAAATGTGCAAGTGTAACCCAGAGTCTTTAACTGGACATGTCAAGCTGTACATGCAAAAATATATTTCCCTGTCCGATTCAACATATAATACAGTTTTCAATGACAAATGAATAATGAATGAATACTTACTTTGGTGTGAATGGTACTTTTATTTCAAGAACATTCCTATTTTCTTCATAATTAATACCAAATAGTAGAGTTCTTTCCAGGACACCCATTAACTGCAATTGATACGTTTGACTGAATTTGATGCGCTGCAATTGATACGTCGTGTTCATGAAAAACTAAGTATTGAATGTTTTTTACTTTTTAAGTAGAAAACAAATGAAACTATTTCATTCCACTAGCATTTAGTTTTTTAGTGAGATTCAGTACAGCACATGCCCAACATGAGGTCTTCTTTTTCACTTAATGGCTGTAAGGTGTGACCTCTTTCACACAAACTGAACAACACACTGTTGGCTCTGCAGCTGCACAGACACTAACTGATTAACTAGAGCAATTGTGAGTGAGAGTTAGGTATGAGGGAGAGAGAGAGTTTTTGTGTGGGTAAAAACATAAGGATACAGACTTTTGAAAATCTGACACTTGTTGGCCCAGTGTTTATGAGGCTGTTTAAACAGAGTGTACACAGAATTAGTGTTGCTTTTAAGGTTGTGAAAGGCTATTGACCTCTAGTGGCTGAGGATTTTCCGAAAGTGAATACAAATATCAAGCTTAGAAAAACTGACAGATCATTCTTAGAATCAAAACAATATGTTCATGTTTTACCATGGTTGTAGTTCCACTGGGCCGTGCTGCAGGTTCGGCTCCAGGAATGGAGATGTCGTCTAATTGGTCTACCATTGTGGTCCAGGCAGACATATCAAAATATCAGATGGATTTCCAAGAAATTTAGTACAGGCATTCATGTTCCGTAACTTTGGTGATGCTCTGACTTTTCCTCTATGCCACCATCAGGTCAACATATGTTTGTCCAATACTTTGGTTTATGACCAAATTCCTGCACCCTCAGCTGTACTTTGTGTTGAGTGCTAATCAATTAGCAAATGTAAGCATGCTACTCTAAGACATTGAACATCATTAGAGTCAGCAGATGCTTCACCTTCCCAGCCAAGAAGCTGGGTGTGCTCTGCTCAACGGAACCACATTAGACATTAATAGAGACCACTACAAACCTGCATTAGAAGTTAAAGTGGAGGAAAATATATTCATATTTACAGTTATTATATCATAGTCACATTCATACACATTCCACAACACAAAACAGAATAAGCATCTCCCGTCATCGGTCGAGGGATTTCAGTAAATCTTAATAAAGACTTTTATTTTTTTTTGTACCAAAATAGGCAGTTAGAGCAGGGATAAATATTATAATATGTTAGATATAGATCCATCTCTGTAATAGATTCTTTGCATCGGTGCTTTACTCTAACAGACAGTGACATGGTCCCCTGGCTAAAACACACAGCCAGAGTCACACAGAGAATCCAGTTCTGTCAACTGACAACACCACTGGTTTACTGGAGTGATAGAGGATTATAGATGGAAATAATTCATTTAACTGGACATTCTGTGAAGAAATATTAAAGCTTTTAACACACACATGTGGTCGCAACTATCTATTATTTGGGTCAAAGAGCTACTTTGTTGACAGAACTGTATTTCTGTACGTCTCAGTTTGGAGGAGTCGCCCTGGGGGGTTGAGGGTGGAGATGGGAAGTGGGTGGCCGGTCCATACACGGGCTGTGTTACCAAAAGCATCTCGGTATTTCAAATGTTACGCTTAACCGCGGAGGTTATTGTCATGTTTCAGGTAAGCCCCATTTGTGACTTCACTCTCTTTTAGCCACCGACTCCAGAGGGAAATATCTGACTCTTTAGCTGCTCAATGCTCCACTATGTTCACCAGCTAGATGTCAACCGTCTGTCTGCTGTTTGGTGCTGAGCAGGTAGTGTACATTGAGTTTTTAGAACCATTTCGCTAAAAACAGCTGCCTGCAGCAACCAAAACGAGTGCTGTAAGAGTGAACCAAAGCAGTAAAGTTGCAGCCGGACAGCTAAACAATGATCTGAAACTCACTGTAAAGCCGATGAGAGCTGCAGATTCAGCTGATAATTCTCTTTGTCACATTGTTTTCATGTTGTCATTTGATACATAGTTATAAAAATATTTATTATAGTAGCATTAAGAGAAAAGCCAAATTGTAATGTGTTTACCTGTTACCTAGCAGAGGGTTGCGCCTTCAAAGGTATTTTTGTGACGTCACGGATGTCTACTATCTGCCCGGAAAGAAATGCTTGAGGCTAAACCAAAATGTAAATGGTTTATTTCCATAGACTGTGACACTCTGATCCTGCCACCAACTGTCTATCTAGATGTGAATTATGTTGCCCCTGGTTATACTCATGCTCATGCATGATACAAACAAACCAGGGATCCACTTATAAAAACACTGCTCCTAGCACTATTTAGGCTACTCAAACTATTTAGCACAACATGTAAATTAAACTGATAAAAAAGATTAGGACAATAAAAACAACTGCAGTGCTCTAAAAGATGAAGAGAAGCTAGGTTTCAGCGCATACTGAGATTTATTTTGTTAAATTTGCATGTTGTGGCGCTTATATAAAGCAGGAAACTTCAAAATCAGAAATTGGATCTGTCTGGGCAGACTGTAGACATCTGTGCGATCATGAAAACACCTTTGATGATACAACCCATTAAGGGCTCAAAATATAACCCATTGATTGTTCACCATGTGCCTGTATCATGGAGCACTGGTCACAAATGGAGCTAGTTTCAGGTGTTGTAAATCCAGCATGAAAAAAAAAAACCTGTTGCAAAAATAGCTAATGCAGTTGATCAGTGGGCTATGACAGTATCGTTAACCAGAGGAGTTCACCTGATGTCTTCAACCACGCAACAATAGCATGACATACAGCAAGTGACTATAAAGAGTTCCCTGACCTCGTTAGCTCTTTCAAACCAGCATAATAACCACTGATGGCTGAAAGTACAGTGAGTGTATCACACGTCCAAACACCAGAAACACAGAGATGGGATCAGATTTTAAGAAACCAGCCCCCACTTGTGCAACTGCATTAAATAGGAAAGCTATGACGCAGATGCTGATAATTATGATCGTGATGATAGTGTTGATGAAGAAGAAGATACACTGTTTAATGCTGGAGTGCTCAACTAATGTCACACTATGACTGTGGAGAAGGAGAGAGATGAAAGCATGAGATGGAGAGGAGGAAGAGGAGGAGAAGGGTTGGCAGAGATTTGGGTAATATAAGTTTTTTTTTTTTTTTAACAGAGGATCTGGGCCTGTATTTATCAAACTGCTTGAATTAAAAGATTGGACTTAAAATGTCTTACTTTTACCCTCTTAAATGTTTTTTGGAAGAATTGTACAACATATTATTAGTCACGATGGGCAATACTTCAGCTATAAGCAATATGTTTAGTTCTAATAAAAAAATGTTTACACTATTATTTGCATGTTTTTATTTGAACATTTAATAGGATTACTGCACTACTTTTTCTTCTCTTTGCTTCTTGTGTTTATAAGGGTGCAAACAACAAGAATAAAGCCGTCATTGATTTTGTTTGCAATCACTTTCCATGCATCTTCATTACCCGCACCTCAATATCTGTTTTCTCTGGCATACCTCGTCTACCAACAGCAAAGCTTCTTTCCTGCTCCAGTTTCCATTTTAGCCCATTATTTCATCCATATTTGTACATGTATTTCATTATAAATATATACGATTGTTTTAAATTTCACATGCTAATTGCTACTGGTGATATTAAAGATTTCACACAAATAAAATTAAGGTTCTTAAGTATAATGTTCAGAAACGTGATAAATACAGGCCCAGGGCTCCAAATGGACTATGAGGCCTTTTTACTTAATTTTTTGTTGAAGAAAAATAGTTTTTTTTCATCTTGCCTTTTAGGGCTTTAGTGTCATACTTACAGTATCTATTTTAAAGTTCAAAATCTAATTTACAAGAAATATCAAGAGTCTCAATCAAAGAAATCCTAAACTGCTCATTAGGATTTATTGTTACGTCTATTGTACTATAGGTTTATTTTGGCTCTTGGTACCAAAATGCTGGGGCACGTTATCAAGTTTTTTCCCTCATATCTAAAGTCTGTAGTCTAAAGGAGAAAGCAGGAGGAAATGATGGGATATGAGAGAAAGATAGAAAAAAGACTAAACAGTAGCAATGCCATGAGGAAAAACAGACAGACTGGAAAGGAGATCAAGATTTTGTCCCAAAAACATGCTCTTAAAGCTACAGCGTGCAAAAGTCTGCCTCTTGGTGACAATATTATCATTACAAACCCATACATGAATGCATTACCCTTTGTTAATATGAAAACAACAACGACAACAACAATAAGAAGAACAATAATGAAATCAAATTAGATAATGGGTACATGTCGCCTTGATTTGAACCCCCTCCTTAAACATTAAGGAACTGAGCTGTAGGAAGATCTACCAATAGGCTGCTGGACAGACATTAGCCTCTCCCACTTCAGGAAGTAGCAGTCCCAGATAGTCCCAGCCTCGTCCATCTTTATGTGCTTGTGTAAATGTGTGTGTTTGTGTGTAGTGATGTGTGTGTACGAGAGAGAGAGAGAGAGAGAGAGAGAGAGAGAGAGAGAGAGAGAGGAAGCAGGCTGATAATAGAAAATAAGAGCTGTAGGAAGTGTTAGAGTGACGTGTGTGATGATGTAGCATGTGTGTGTTTATTCAGAGTCGGTCCTTGGTGGGCACCCAGATGTAAGGACCAGACTGCTCCTCAATGATCTGCTTCACCTGCGAATACACTTCCTCTAGAGACGAGCCCTGGACGATAGCTACAGACAGAGAGAGAGAGAGAGAGAGAGAGAGAGAGAGAGAAAGAAATGAATATCCACGAGGAACATATACCAAAACACATTAAACCACAGTGTGTGCAGAAAGGAACTATAATCAAAATGAGGAACTTTACTCTACTACTAGAGTAAAGTTCCTTATCTGTGTATTTTGTTTGTGTTTGTGTATGTTTGTTTGTTCTTTACACACAGACTTCCTATATGCGAAAATAAAGTGATGAATCTGCCCCCCCCGTCACAGTTTGTATTATGGCTGAAGGACCTTTGTTGCACCACTCTCTCTCTCTCTCCCTCTCTTGTTTTCCTGTTTCACCTCTCTCTCTACTCCTCAAGTGCCAAATAACAATAAAAATACCACACATAAAAACACTTGTATCACCTCAAAAGTTCCATTCAATGGCAGTTCTGGAGCTATCAATTATTTCACATGATCTTCCTCAACATGCCACAATAAAGTGTGTTTTTTGTTTGGTTTTAATTAGTGAGCTTTAGAGGTTCTGGTGGACAGATGTTTGAAATTTCGCAAGAGTAGGTGAGCTGTTCCCCTCTGCGTATTTATGCTACGCTATAGTAGGCTAACCACGTCCTGATTCCAGGTGCGTACTAAAGACATGACTAGGCTCTCAATCATCTCATCTAACTCTCAGAAAGAGAGCATTTTACATTTTTAAGTGGACTCTTCCCAAGAACTCTTTCTTGGACCTGAGCTGTCAACTTCCCAGAAATGTCTGTCTCCCATGGAAAACGGACTTCTATTCCCACGTGACGTCATCGCAGAAAATCCACAGAACATTGATGTGTTAAGGTGCTTGCGTTTGTATGTGTACGTGTTTGTGTGCTGGCAACTAACCAGTGAAGAACTCTGTGAACTCCTGCTCCAGTTTGACAGCTCTGTCGAAGGTCTTCCTCGCCTGCTCCTCAGTGAAACGCTTGTTCATCTCTCTGGAGAGACAGAAAAGATATGTTACACATATCAAAGTACAGAACAATCATTTCAAACATCTTTTACATAAATCCTGAGGAAACCTTTTGAGCTCACTGTGAAATTCAACAGTGGTCAAATGACATGATGATAAAAATTGTATTACACTGGAACTGCACCAACACACTGTGATGAGTGAATGAGAATATAGCACTAACCAAGTTGCACGAAGCCTACAGTACGTCTGAAGGTAGCTAGAGACAACTATTTTAGAAATAAAACAATCATCCTGTATGATTGCATGACTTCTGGGGTTTTCTACAGACTTCAGTCTCAGGTTAACCAGATAACACAAGATGTATGTTGACATTGCTTTGTAGTACAAGCCTCTGATCTATGCATATTGCAATAAATGTCATAGAATAATTGTAGTTTTTAAAATATCTGTAATTTATTAATTTAAATGTGATTGCAGACAAGTGAAGGACATTTCTTTGTCACTCATAGGTTGTCCATGAAATTTGCAATATTTTTTTTTTTGTATCTTATTTTTCGTTTGTTCATGCAATTTGCAATTTGGGATGGGAGAAAAACGTGCTCTGGTTGATTGGCATTTCTTTAAACCAATCACAATCAGCTTGGGCGGTGCTAAGCGCAGAGTGGAGCCACGGTGCTGCTGCAATATAGCCTCGGGAAGGAACTTGTTTTGGTGGAACATGTGTACTTCAAAGGTTGTTTTAGTCGATTTACCCTGAAGAGATCTGAGGAGCAGTTAACCATAGTCCTCATGAATCGACTGGAGTTTAGAATTACTACACAAAAAAGCCGAAGGTAACGGACATCCGAAAACAGACATCCGAAAAGAGTGACATCCGGCGGAATTTTCGACAGAAAGAGAGTCTCTTTTGAGCAACGTCGTGGATATAGACTACTGCCAGTTATACCAGGGATGTTATGTTGGTGATGTTAATATTCAAGGCAGGGGTAGTAATGTTGAAATGCTAGCAAGATTTGAAAGTAGCATCTCCTCGGGTCTCCGTCTAACCCCCACGCCCTGCCCTCAGGGCTCCAACCCACACGCAGATGTGCACGAGCACCGCTGCTTCAGAGCAGAGCGGAGAAAGGACCGCAATTTTACTTCATGTCTCATTCACTTGTAAGCAATCACCTAATATTATCATACCGCATGTTTAAAACAAACATGACTGCTGTTAGCAATGCGACATTGTGCTCAGGCTCAAAAACGGAGTAAGGAGGCATTTCATTGGTTCTTTCCAAGCGGCCCACGAGGCAGTGATTGGTGGATGATTTCACAGGATTACACCAGCTACAGATGACAGATCTTTTTCACTGCTTTTTCAGAGGCCATACGTTATTTATTGATGTCGGGTTGTAAAGACCATTTCAAACAATATATAAAAAAAAGTGTATATTGGAAATAGTTACCAATCATGCCTTCAAGGTTACTTACAGGATGTTGTCGACATTGCATGGTCTAATAAAGACAGCGATGGGATGGAGGCCTGCCAACTGGAGACGCTTTATCGCATTCCCTGATACATCCAGTATGCAGTGTTTACCCTGCGAGAGACACATAGAGTAGTTTCCGTTTCCTCTGTCCTTTGTATTTGTAACATTTGTATCTTTCATGGCACTCTCTCTTTAGACTCACCTTGTCAGCGACTACTTTGACCGACTGTATGCTGGTTCCATACAGATGGTTGTTATACTGTCCAGCCTCTATGAACTTATGTTCCTGGATCTCTTGCTCCATGAGCTCTCTGGAGGACATGAAGTGGTAATCTCTGCCGTCCACCTCGTAGTCTCGCCGCGGCCGCGTTGTGTCTGGGGATCAAAGGGTTTACACACATTAAGCTATTATTTAGGAATCAATATATATATATATATGATGATGATGATCAGGTCCCTTTCGTTATATGTGCTGTTTTGTACTGTGGCAATTGACATGTGTCAAAAACTATTTTAGGCTTTAAATGTTGGTTGATGCTATGTACTTTTCCCTTTAAAAAATGAATAAAGAATAAAAAATAAAAGTGTAAAAGTATATCTTTTTATTCAGCTCCATATCCAACTTAAGCACATCTTTTATTACATATTTATATCTAAAAAGGACAAATATACTGAAGGAAAAAAACAAAACAAAACAAAAACAACATCCAGCTTGCTTGATTTTTTTATAGATTGGGTAAAAGAACATTTTAAGGCAAAAGACTTTAAAGTGACTGAAATACAACGGCATAATGGCGGATCTTCTTTACGGCAGTATTGCAGAATCTCTATGTAAAACAGCCCAATTTCTTCGTCTTTGTCCGTTATCTCCAGCCACATTTATAATTCCCCAAACCCCTTCCATCCACTTGATGCCATCAGACTTTCCCTCACCTCATTGCACCGCCCGTCTGCTCACCTGTCCCCTCTTTCCTCATCAGTGCTCTAGATATTTAACCAGTCCATTTTCGTTCACCCTTTGTCAGTTCAGCCTAGTTGCTTTGTTGGTTTCCTGCGTTATGCTTTTGTGTCTGGGTGTCTATCCTCTGTATGTTTACCTGGACCTGTACCTACCTGCCTGCCTGCCTGCCTGCCTTCCTGTATCTGCCTAAAAGCTATTTCACCAGTAAACTCACTGAAGTTATCCTTCTGCCTCCTCAGTCTGCATGTCGGTCTGCCTATCCCAGTGGCCCTGCATAACCAGCTGTGACATTTACTTCTTCAATTCATAAATCTTTGCTGAAAAGTATACGACAAAAAAACTAACATTTTATTTCATATCAGCTGTCATTAAGGCATTATAAACATGTTTTTTTTATAGTTTTCATAATGTGTCTTTGCCTTGTGTGCAAAGTTCCAGCATTATTGAAGAGGTGACAGCTGGGATTTATCACACAGTTAAGACACTCACGTGGGACACAGGAGCCAAACTTGTCAGGGAACTCGGAGATGAGGTCATCGTTGATCCGATCTTTCATTGGTCCAAGCACGATGACTGGCCGTGTGTAACTAACTGTGATATTACAAACCAGGTCAACACAAACAAACACAAAGATACAATGAGTAAGTTGATTTATGCAACACTTGAAAATAAAAACTGATATATTATACTTATTATTAAACTAATAATTTGTGTTAAGCACTGACCTTCCTGTTGCATGACAGGTTGGTAGGTGAGTAATGTCTCCTCCTGGCCAGCTGATCGGACAAAGAGAAATAGTGGACACATTAAGAGGTACAGTGGGTGGGATTAATGACAAAACACTCCCGACCCTTTTCTACTTGTGGACTAAACTTCAACAGCTCTGGCAAAAGCAGGCTGGAAAAGAAGAGAAAGGCAATTCTCTCTCTCTCACTCATACACACACACACACACACACACACACACACACACACAGACAAACAAACACAAACACACACACACACAGACAAACACACACACCACAACACACAAAAACACGTGCATGTATGAATGACACATGTGCAAGCACTGAACAAAACTGAACAAAAACAAGCAAAAAAATGAAGAGAGAGAGAGAGAGAAGAAAAGAAAGAAAGAAAGAAAGAAAGAAAGAAAGAAAGAAAGAAAGAAAGAAAGAAAGAAAGAAATAGAGGAGGGTCTAGACTTACAGGAACTACTCTCATTATCGCTGGTGCCAGAGGTTACCAGCTCTGGAAGGACAAGACAGGTCAGAGTCAGCAACACACATACACACACACACACACACACACACACACACACACACACACACACACACACACACACACACACACACACACACACACACAGATAAAAAAAAAAAAAACTTGCATTGTTTCTATTTCACACAACCACTTTCACTTATAACAGAAAACATCAGCCACACAATATCATTTCATCCATCCATTTTTCATATTCGCCCATCCTGTTCAGGTGAGTCCACAGCCTATCTCAGCATGCATCATACCTGCACTACAAACATTTGCAGTAGTTAAAGGCAACTAAGTGCATTTACTCAAGTACTGTACTTAATTGATGGTTCGGAGTAATTTCACCCTACGGTCCTTTGCACCACGTCCTGGAGCCAAACACCCCCCCAGAAGCTTTTTTCACCTGGGTCAAACATTGGGAGAGTTAGCGTTATCAGCTGAATAGCATAGTGCAGGCGCTTATGGATCCAACTGTGTATTTCGTACGTTACCCCACTAATAATGCCCAAAATGATACCAAACTTCTACAGTAGTACAAATAGATAAAATCAAAAAAAATTTATTAATGTAATGATTAAATAAGGTAGTGTCTCCAAACTTACCTCAATTATAACTTGTCTCCTGCTATTTATACTACAGTACTTACTTTTAAAAAATAAGTTAAATTAATAAATATTTTTGTTGTATCTCTTTTCGGTGTTGTAATTTGTAAAGCGCTCGTCTTACTGCCGGTAGCAGCAGAGAGCAGAAGCCAGCAGGCAAGTGTTATTTAAAATAAACTTCTGGTGTACTTACAAACTTTCCAATCCATCGTTTTATGAGTACATAACCTATTTTACTACTGTAGAAGTTTGCTATCATTTTGGCTCAAGGTCATGGTGCAAAGGACCCTAGGGTGAAATTACTCCGAATCATCACTTTAAGTACATTTCTATAGTATTTGTAATTTACTTGAGTATTTCAATCTTATGCTTATGCTACCTCTCCACTACATCTCAGAAACAAATATTGTACTTTCTATAGTTACTAGCTGCTTTACAACTTAAGATTTTAAATCACCTAACAGTATATACAATAAGTATAATTAGCCTGGGAGTACTTTTACTTCCGATTTTTTAAGTACATGTTTCTTTTACTTAAGTAGTTTAAATATTACCACACTTTTGTTTTGCTGGCTGGCACAAACTTTGTATGTTAATGACAATTGCAAATTGAATAATCTATCCTGGACAGTGTTCTTATAACTTTAATGTCAATTTCAGTACACCCTCTTCTTCTCTCTCCATCATGCTCCTCTTCCTCCATCCCAGAGCAGGACTGAGGAGGAGGAGTTTGAAGGAGGATTCAAGACATAACATGAGGATGGAGGTGACAGGGGCAGTAGTGTTAGTCCGGTTTGCTAAGGAGCCAAAGTTACATATACTGACCAGCAGGTCTCACTGATGGAGAGAATGCCTACCTTTATCATCCTGATCCTGCAGAAAGAGAGAGAGAGAGAGAGAGAGAAAGAGAGAGAGAGAGAGATAGAAAGAGAGAGAGAGAGAGAGAGAATTAATCAACATACTGAATATGACCATGCCAGTTTCTTGACTGTTATCAGCCGAACCCCTATTTGAAAGCTCATGGGTTCTCTATTGCTCTCGCTTTCACACACACACACACACACACACACACACACACACACACACACACACACACACACACACACACACACACACACACACACACACACACACACACACACACACACTTTCTCAAAGCATGGGGCCAGGGAATAGAGCATGTGTGTGATGTTTAATTAGCAGCTCTTCACCGTGCAGAGTTGCTGATTGCAGACCTGCTGATTCACACAGCGCGAGGAAAACAGAGCGTGAGCTGACAACACAGTGATATCAATAGCTTGTGTTAGACTCGTGTGTCAGCTCTCATCATCGCGCTGCGTGAAGTGTGATTAAAGTCTCGTCGTCACCTTTGCCTTGAAACTCAGACTGGAAACTTTCTAAATCACAAGTATCAAAGGAACAAAAAGCTAGTTTGTGTACTTTTAATTATACTCTAATTAATAGTTGACCTGACAACGCTGTTCACTTGGTGTGGTTGTTACTGGCAAAAGATGTTGTTTAAGCCAGCTCATTCTTCGACTCAATTTGTTAATTTAACTGCAAAAAGTCTAATTGATAGCGCTATAGATGAAAATTGTCAACTCTTAAAATCTAGTGCTAATTAAACGATATTTGTGAATATTAATGTGATATTAGTAGTAGCAGTGACTGGTTACTTTTTCCCGATAAAAAGTAAGCCATTAAAATGGAGTAATCAGAATATTTCCTCATCAACAAAGACCTTAATGACTGACTGGATGACTAATGTAATAATAAGAAGGAATAATCGTCTCAACATCAGTGCCACAGTTTATCCATCCACCTTTACGTCTCTTTAAATTAGCTTTTTAAACAGATACAGCTCATTCAGAATGCTGATGCTCAAGCTACACTGGCTTTCTATGTTAAAGAATTTACAATAAATTATGCATTTAATATCACTTATGAAATGATCAAATCGTACTGACAGTCCTGTATATGTTACCTGTCATTAATACTTCTGTAGAGCTAAAGCATTTGATCCTAGGTGGATCCTGTTGAATTAATTCATTTTCCATATCTTTACCATATGTTATTTGTACCGGTCATAATGTTTCAATTCTTCTGAAACCCAGTCATGGTCATACTGATACATTATTTACTTTTCATTTCTGCACTTTTCATTTCTGCACGTTGTAGTGCGTAGGATTGAGTGTATGATAAACAAATGTGATTTGATTTGATTTAAGGGTTGTGTCCACTCTGATTTTTTGAACAGCACGGTTATATATATAATTGAGTGGACAAGTGGAAAAACACTTTCCTCTGCAAATAACACAATGTCAAACCTCCTACTGCACCTGGTTCAACAGCATCTCAACACATCAGTTCTGTTTTCATCTGAGGACTGAAGCTCCATGGAAAGGTATTATTACGAGTTTCACACAGTGGTGTAATCTAGTCTATTGTAGTGAGTATACTGTGATTTTTCTCTCCCAACCTCATTCTCGCCCGTGTCCCAGAGCGACAACCCATACATTTTGCTTTTCCACCTTTCATTTTTGACAGGACAGCTAGGTGAGAAAGGGGAGAGAGAGGGGAAAGACATGCTCGAAATAGTCACAGGCCGGATTCGAACCCTGGACCCCTGCGTTGAGGCATAAACCTCTCAGTATATGTGCGCCTGCTCTACCACTGATCCAACCCGGCCACAACCCTATACATTTTTTGTAACGTTACTGCGTATAGCATCAGCCTCATCTGGCTCATTTTCTGTAGTTTCTGTAACGTAACCGTCATTTGTACAGAGAGTCTGGCCCTTATTAGAAATTCTTTGGTCTGGCCTCTCTCCATTGACAAGTGTTAACTTCCTTGAAGGCTGGTACCCTGTTGAAGTTAAAAAACTATTGGATCTGCCCAGAGCCACTCTGGATCTGCCATAACCAATCGCTAACACTGTGTTGTTGTTCCTAGGTGACTCGCAACACAGACGGGGTTAATTTATGACCAAAACGTTACGTTACCTTGCGCTTTTGAAAGTGGATATATGGAAATTCTTTATCTTTTCTAGTGGGTATAGGGCGTATACCTGCGTATCACGTAGACTACACCACTGGTTTCACATTGTATTCATGTTTTATGTTGGTAATTGTTTAATAATTGTTTAAAATTGTTAATGTTATAGATGAAAAAGGAGGATGGTTATTTCTGCTGCATTCATCTGTCCTACTACTATACTCATTTGAGTAATGAACCCCATGTTGGTTAGTGCACCAACAACCAATAAGGTTAACTGTAACGTGACTTTTGTGACCTTTGAGAGGACCAAACATCGTTTTAAGGTTTATAAATCAGGTTGCTACTCACCGATCTGTCCTGAGACCTCGTCACTCTGACCATCTTTAACCTCGACCTCTCCTTTTTCTCTGCCCTGTGAGATTAAAAGACAAGAAAATAAAAAAATAAAAGACATGAAAAAACATTAAGAGGAATTAATTTCTCTTTCATGCATTCAAATCAGCACAAACATCACAGTTTGGAAGGAAGCAAAGAGATGTAGCTTCTCTGTCACAAGAGTGTATAGGGAAAGATTTGAGACGAAAATATCTGAAACAAATCAGGCATCAATCCTTGGGACTTTCTTCATGCATGTCAGACATTATTCATTGCAAAACACTGCCTACACAACAGTAATTGCTCACAGTAAAATAATGGGGGTTTAACCAGGCGAATGTGAACTGTATTTGATCTCCTCGAAGTACTTTAATCTCACAGTCAGATCTTTTCACATCCAAAAAATATACAAACAAAGCCAAAATATCACATAATGTCCATTTATTCCAAAAGTGATTTAATAGCTTTCTACAAGTGTTTTTGGATATATCTTGTCTATAAGCAGCACTATGAGATTATGGGATTTTTGAATAGTAGTATGAGAGGTAAATGTTTGAATTTTTCGACTTTATCATCCAGATATTATGTAACTTAGGGTAGAAACAACACTTTCTCCTCATAGAGCAGGGGTGGAGAGCAAACCTTTTTGATTGTAGGCTGAAAACCGAAAAATACAAGGAGTCACGGGCCAAACAATAGTAAATGCATAGTTTTCAACCAGTTACACTGCAATGAAATCAGCGTTTCTAGAACAGAAAACCCCATATCAAAATAACTACACAACACTATACAGATTAACGTTGGCCATTACAGTTGGTTATTGGTGTGCCCACACATTACAAAAAGTATTTCTGTATCTGCTGCTCCTAAATTTTATAACTAACTTAAAAATAACTTAAAAACTCTAAAACAGTGCATGACCTAAGTGCCCACTTAAAATAGTATGGTGTTATGTGTTAATCTGTAAATAAATTCAGTTAAAACAGGCAGAACAGGCAGACAATTCCATATATTGGTTTCTGTTCATGGCCTTAGAGATGACGGTGCTATGTGTAAATCTGCAAGTCTATTATTAGTAAGATGCAGACTAAAAAACACAGTTAAATTTCAAAATGAAAGTGTTCAAAAAAGTCAACGCTTTCTGAAATTTTCAGCACAAACTCGCTATCTTCTTGGTTTCACCATGTTCGTGTTTTTATCAAGTAATCAATATTTTTAGGTCAAGTAGTTGTTAAAGATGGGAGGGACATCTAGTGTTTGAACTATGATGTGCAATGTACAAATAAGGCATATTTCTGATACATTGTACTGTGTACAATGTATCAGAAATATGCCCTATTTTAAAAAAATCCACCCCTGACCATTTAAAAACGAGCAGTGGGATGCAGATTGCCCAGGAACCGTAGTTTGGCCACCCCTGTCATAGAGGGTTCTGCTTGCTCCTGCTAAGGAGACAGTTTTGTCTGCAAAGTTAAAATTTAGATTTGTCAATTCCTGTGCAGGGCCTCTTCCTGCTGGTGATGAGGGTTGGGTACCTTTCGAATCTGAACCATTACCACTACCGATATCGGTACCTGAAATGGTACTTTTTTCTGTACTTTCCCTCTGTAATTACAAAAAAAATTATTTCAGTTGTAAAAATAATTCCAAACCTATTTACTTAGAACATTATGTTATTTATTTAGAATATTTTACACTGAAAGGAATTAAACAAAAATAAAAATAAAAACCCTTCCTCTCTCCTCCCAAACCCATCCCTACAACCTATTAAAAAGAATAATTATTAATTTCTTACTCACTGTAACTTTTATTCTTGTATTTGTATATTATTTGTATATTATTGTGACTGTTTTATTTTCATCATGACCGTTTTTAATTGCTCTTTAATGTTTCAAGTAAAGCACTTTAAATTGCCTTGTTGCTGAAAGGTGCTGTAGAAATAAAGTTGCCTTGCCTTGCAACCTCAGCCTGTCAGTCATTCCCCAGGGCACAGAAACCACCATTGTGCCTGCTCGTCTCAGAGGAAGTGTAATGTCAGAAGCTCCGCCATTAACATCATATCACAGTGAGAGGTGTCTGTGTGAAGTTTTGAAAAACTGTAACCACACTTGAAACCGCTTTATCGGCATCGCCGTGACTCACTGTGACTTCAAAAAAACTGCAGAGCTGACGTAGTTTACTCGAGTTTACTCCGTCCGCACCAGTGCGTCCAACACGGACCTCTACTCTCTGTCAACATGCAGAGAGGACAGATAAGCTTGCGCTTACTCTCAGGTACCGAAATTTAGCACCGTTTGATTTAATGTGAACCAATACTCGGTAGTACCGACGTGATTCGGTCATTACCGGTAAAACTACCGGGTTCGGAATCCAACCCTACTGGTAATCACATGGAACACTAGAATTTCAATTCAGGTAAATCTCCAGCATCTCAGCTGTCTGTTGAAGCAGCTCATTTTATTATTTAGGCTGAAAAGCCAGATGTGTTTTTATCCAAAGCTTTTAGCCTCCTAATGTCTGTAAAACAACTGTCACCAAAACAGACCAGGGACATCGAGGTCCACAGCAGAAATTAAACAATAAAGGAACACTATTAGACTGCAGGTTATATATTTTTAATCCCTGGTGACAGTTGGGCTCTGAAAGGCTTTAAAACCCAACAATACCTTCACCGGAGCATATTCACACTCCTGCATCAGAACAATCCAGTGGCTATTACTTGAGACGGAGAGGAGAGGGGAGGTGTGGGGAGAAGAGGAGAGGAGGATGAGTTAGCGAAGAAGGAAGAGGAGAGGAGGAGGGACTAGATTGGAGAGGGTAAAACAGAACAAAAAAAGAGAAGAGAAGGAAGAGAGGACAGAAGAACAGTAGAAGAGGAAGAAGTGGGCGAGGAGGAGGATGACAGAAGGGGACTATGGAAGAGAAGAGAAGAAAGAAGTGAAGAGAAGGATGGAAGGAGGGAAGGAGGAGGAGAAGGAGGGTAGAAGAGGCGGAGAAGAGCGAAAGTGAAAAATAAAGAGTCGGTGCGTAGGCGACAAGAAGAGGTCAGATATCATAACCTCATACTAATCAATAATTGATCAACACTCTTCTCCCACAGCTTTAAAACCTATATTATATGATCCTGTATTCAATGCCTCCTCTTTTAATAGCCAAACATCTGGTGGCTATACTCTGATATCTTCTTTAATACTTTTTTTTCTATAATAAGTAAAGTTCTGTTATTTTTTATAATCTATAACTCAGTTGTTCTATTACCCGTTATGCACCAGCCTCTAACACCCAGCTTCTATTCTAACACCTCCATCTATTAATACCCCACTGTCTAAACCCCTGACAATCTCTACATCCATCACTCTATATATTTCCATTCGCTCACTCCCACTCATCCTTGTTGCCTCTAATCCATCATTCTTCTTATTCACTTTCATCTTAACACTTCCATACTTTCCACATCCCTCCATCCTCGTCACCTCTCTCCATGTCACCGACGGGCTCGTTCTAAATCGTCTTCTCTTCCCACCTCGGAAACCTATCAACATCTGTCTGTCACCTCCTCCACTGGGAAAAAAGAAGTGAGGTGAGAGGAAGGAGTTTCCACCACGGGTTTACATTCAGCAGATTCTAAATAATGATGATGTTTGCAGCGAAAATCAAACACATAATACAATTTGAAACTACTAAAAAAAAAAAAAAAATAAACAACCAAAAAAAAAAAAAAAAAAAAAAAAAAAAAAAAAAAAAAAAAAAAAAAAAAAAAAAAAAAAAAAAAAAAAAAAAAAAAAAAAAAAAAAAAAAAAAAAAAAAAAAAAAAAAAAAAAAAAAAAAAAAAAAAAAAAAAAAAAAAAAAAAAAAAAAAAAAAAAAAAAAAAAAAAAAAAAAAAAAAAAAAAAAAAAAGACGTAGGACGAAAAGGGAAGAAGGGGGAAGAGAGGAGGAGAGAAGGGCAGGGGAAGGGAGCGAAGAGGAAGGTCAGAAGGAAGAGGAGAGGCAGGAGAGGATGGAGAGAGATAATGTTTGGCATCAGGCTCAAACCTTTATCGTACACAGGAAAGCAGCAGTAGCAAAATGTAAATAGAACACATTTATATAGCACTTTTCTAGTCTTAACAACTACTCAAAGTGCTTTCACATAGTAGAGGAATCATTCACCATTCACACAATGTGGCTTAGGATGCCGTAGAAGGTGCCACCTGCTCATCAGATAAACATTCACACACATTTACACTCCTACGCACAGCATCGGGAGCAACTCGGGGTTCAGCATCTTGCCCAGGGACGTTTCGACATGGGACTGCAGGGACAGGGGATCGAACCACCAACCTTCCGATTGGCAGGAAACCGCTCTACCACTGAGCCACAGCTGCCTGCCACAGCCAAAAAACGATACTAACTTCCCTCTTGGGAAATAAAGGTGGATTCATACTACAGAACAGAGGCGGCAGCAGCAAGTAGCAGGCAGGAGTAGCTAAGCAGAGCACTGACGGCTTCAGTGCATTGTCATGATTAAGAGATAGATATACAGGATTCTGCAGTGAGAGGAGTCAGTTTATTCAGCTAACTGCCTGAACTAGCTCACAGACTTCAAATAAAATCAGCTGCCCACTCCCATCCAAAACCCTTTGAAGTCTCTGACCTCCTGCGGCTGGGGATGACTCCGACTTCAGGGCAGTTTGGAGGCGGGGGGCTGAGGTGACGGGCGGGCCACCACTCCTCTTCGCCAGCACTGCTCACATGGAGAACATCCCCGAAATGAAATGGCAGGGCCTGATTGGGAGCGCTCAGATCTGGCGCACTTCCGTCGTAGTCGAACAACGCTCTGCAGACAGCCAGACAGAGAAAAAAACAAGCATACACATTTAGTCAAAAATTCACAAAAAATAAAAATACTCAATTGCAGTGTGACAATACAATCTGCTGTAGGGGACACAAACAGATTTGTGATTCATTTGGTGACTGATGATTTAATGCTTCTTGTTTTGCATTGTCCTAAGTATGAAACCACCAAACACAGGAAGAAATGTCATAAATGTCACTATATATTTTATATCCTTAATCCAATTTGTCCTGATGCCTTTCACATTTCTCTCAACTATTGCCAACATCTTGACAGCTATAATAAACACTTAAATAAAACAAACTGACAAGACAGATAGACAGTGTTGCAGTAAATAAAATCCAAAACAGCTGAGGACTGCTTTCCTACACTAGTAATTTATGCCCTTGTCTGTGTGTACATGCCAATGTGTGTGTGTGTGTGTGTGTGTGTGTTTGTGTGTGCAGTTGTACACATCTGTCTGTGTGAATGTCAGTCTGTTTATGTGCAATTGTGTGCGTATGTTGTGTGTGTGTGTGTGTGTGTGTGTGTATGTGTGTGCGTGTGTCTGAACGGTGACCACAGAGTTCCAAACCTGTCCAGAGGGAAAAGACCTGGAAAAGTAGGCCAGCAATGTGTGTGTGTGTGTGTGTGTGTGTGTGTGTGTGTGTGTGTGTGTGTGTGTGTGTGTGTGTGTGTGTGTGTGTGTGTGTGTGTGCAAAGGAACTAGAGCTGAAATAACTGGCATCCCCTAAAGTCCCTACTGCCTTCATCAATAAAACAGAACATAGACAGGGAAGGAGAAACTGAGAGAGAAAATCATCAGACAGAGAGGTAGACAGAGAGTCTGACATCAGTACGAAAAAACACAACCTCGTGTTTTATTTATGTTAGATTAAAGATGAGAAAAGTAACCTTCACAAGGTGCATTATATATTTAGCTGGCTGCTAAAATGTGACTTGGTGATCTTTAAACCAGATCAAACTGGTGGAAACTGGTCTAACTTATTAGCAGGGAGCGCCAGGACCACCAGGAACCATGGCCAGTAACAGATTATTTTACAGGTATGTTTTTTCCTGATAATTCTTGAAATTTTACTAGAAAAAAATGGGGTGTGGTACTAATTACAGGAAAAAAGAACGACAAGTCCTCCAAATAAAAAAAATAAATAAAAAATACACTGTCCATTCCCTCTACAATAACATGTTAAGTTTTTCTGATCTGATGCCCCCGTCAGCATGCAATGGCAAAATTTCACGAATAACTGTTGAAAAAAAATCTGTTTGATGATGCGGCAACGCTATTGTTAACCTTGGTTAGGTTTCAGCAAAAAAATAATAATAATAATAACTTGGTTAGGTCTAGGGAAAGATTGTGGTTAGACTACATTGCTTAGGTTTGGGGAGCTGTATGAGTGAAAACATGTAAAAAGTAATACTGTATTGTGTTATGTATAAAATAGGTATTCTGCTGTGATCAGAATATCATTACATCAGATGGCAATTATTTCTGTGTCTCTACATGTATTTCTCTTTATTGCATTTTTTTATGAACTTTTTGTACACTAACACTTCAAATGTATTTTTGATTTTGTATGTCTACATTTGTCTTATGTCCTTTGGTTGTGGTTTTTATATAAGCTGTTACAGGTTTCTACCACACCCTCACATGTATTTTTGTATTTCTTTAATGAAATTAGTTTTTTATGTTCTGTGAAACAAATAAACTAAAACTAAATATACCAAAATATTGGTACTGAATCAGCAGTTTCACAACTTAGTGAGACATTTAGAGATGTTTCCGTATTATAAGAAATTAAAATGTTCTAAATTAGTAAAGGACATAAGAGAAGGAGACGGCACGTGAAAGGTTACAGGACATACAAGAGATATGAAGTGGAGGGTACATTTACATTAGTGGGTCCACAGATACATACAAGAGTAAATAAAGGGCAGCTGTCAGATGTGAGTATATAAATAACCTGATAGAAGAAAACAAACAAGAGCGCTCTCATTTTAGGAGTTTTGCACATCCCAAATGATTTTTGCAGCAGCCAGGTTACACTGATGGATAGTGTGTGGTATTATTAAGGCCACAGCTATGTAAATGTAACTCCAAATCAATTACCTGTTCTCAGTATTAAAGTCAATTCAATTCCTATATGGGATCCTCTGAAATCTGATTACGAGAGTGAAGGAACACAGGAATTGCTGAAGTGCTTTAGACTGGCCTAATACCGTGTGTGTGTGTGTGTGTGTGTGTGTGTGTGTGTGTCTTAACCTTTGTATATAACATTTGTATAATCAAATAGCATAGTAGTGCTGGCTTACTGTATTGAAATTCAACATGTCCCTCAAATTTCATCGTACTGCAGTTTATGTGCAATAATTTGAAATGTTCTTGTAAAGAAAATGGATTTTTTTTAGCAAGGTTACCCTAATGGATCGTTTATTATTAAGGCCACATGTACAACTCTAAATTAAATACCAGCGGTCAGTATTACAGGCATTTTAATTCCTATGTGGGAACCTCTGAAATCCAATTACTCGAGTGAAGGAACATAGTAATTACTGCAGTGTAACAGAAACACCTGGTCATCTTTTACACCTTTTCATAGTGAGTGCTTTTTTTGCACAGCCAAAAATATTGTTTAAACTGCATTGTGTTTGAACTTTTCACTGAATACTTGTATAAGATTAATGCGGTGAGAGGTGAATATGCAGGGTAATTCACTGGAATGCGACCGAAGGATCATTCAAAACAATAAGTAAGTAATAGTTTTGTAACTGTTCTTTTATTTATATTGCATGTTGAACTTTTGCTATTATCATATTATAAATCTGATAAAATATAATATATTATCAGAATAAAAGTCAGACCACATTCTAACAACTTACTCAAAAAAGCCCCTGAGCAATTTAAAAGCATATTATTCAGTTTCGAAAAACAAATATCCCCAAACATTTTGGTTGCATAAAATGCATTAAAATAGTAGGGGTGGGAATCACCAGAGGCCTCACGATACGATATCATCACGATACTTATGTCACGATACGATAATATTGCGATTTTAAACATATTGCAATATTCTGCGATATATTACAATGTGTTTACCTTTTTTCCAACTTCAAATTCTTCCCAATTTCAAATGATGTCCCCAAAGGAAAACTTGTAGGAAACATCTGTTTTATCTAAAAAGATACATTTCTCTGTTTGTTCATCTCACTTCAATTTTATTGTTGCAAAATGTGATTGTCAAGCAGACAGACTGACCAAAACATATATCATAAAAGATCGATACTTGGCGTCTGTGTATCGATACAGTATTGCCACGAAAAATATTGCGATACTATGCTGTATCGATTTTTCCCCCACCCCTATAAAATAGATATCTGCACCAAAGTACAGCAGAGATTGGTTTACTTCTTCAGTGCATAGTGAGTCCTGAGTCTAAGCCGCCATACAGCCCTCAAAACACCAATCAATGCATCATTTGACCACAGACTATAATAACGTATCAGGTCTGTTAGCACTTTACCTTACTTTATATTTGCCTGCTCTTATAGCAAAGAAATGCTAATATGCACAATATGCAGCTGCATGAATAAAATAATACAAAAATGAAAAGACTTTGTAGCTATCCCTAACTTTCCAGGTGGATCTTTGCACAGTATATTACAATGCCAAGCTATCGAGCCACACACACACGCACGTACACACCTTTCACACAAAGGACAATCGTACATATGTCACATTGCCTCAGTGACATTTCCTCTAGGAAAAGGTTAGTCTACTTACACACACACACACACACACACACACACTCAGCACCAGACAGCCCCAATCTGTCACGCACCGACAGCCTTGCCTCGACCAATCAGTTGCCAGTCTGAGCCCTCCTTTTTCATATTTCATGCTGATTGGTCATTTTTGTGCAGTAACCAGATACAGGAACTTCATTACAACAGTGATTTATTATGTGGGCTGTTGGGGAGGTTTAATACATTATTCTATATAACCTTGAAATGATCATGGCCTGGTTTTGACAAAACTCGGCGTTGTCATTAAGATCCATTATTAAGTCCAAAATTATACAGTCAGGTACAGAGTGCTCTGTTTTATAACATGCTAGCAGCGTGGCTCAAGAGATGCCAATATAGGCCTCTCCACCACTTTGGACCAGACTGAAACATCTCAACGACTATTGGCATGACATTTTGTCCAGAAAACCCTTTAGGATGAATAGTAATAACACCTCGTCTAGTGTTATTATAAAGTCAGAATTTTTATTTGTCCAATATTTTGGATTTTGAACAAATACCTGCAAAAGTAATAACGTGTGGTTTCTGTATTATGTGTTTAAGGCGAATTAGCAAATGTTAGCATGCTAACATGCTAAACTAAGATGGTGAACATAGTTAACATCTGATGTGCCACAGAGTGGATAACCTTACAGAGTTGCTAGCATGACTGCAGACTTTTTCATTATTATTATTATTATTATTATTATTATTATTATTATTATTATTATTATTATTATTATTATCTGTTTGTTCAGGATTGAATTAAGCATAAGTACGCTTTTATGTCCCCTGCTATCTTTCTATGGAACTGACTACAAAATGATTTAAAGCTGAACGTTTCATGCGGGAGACTTAATAAGGAGCTGACTTTCATTTAGTTTTTCGTCTGTGAACCTGCTGTTACTATTGACTATAAGAGCAGTTTAAAAAAACAAATGTTGCTCTTTCTTCTATGTGACATTGACTCTATTTTCTTATTGTTCTGTAAAATATATACCAGCAATCATGTGTCTGTAATGGCACTCTAAACAGGGTCACCCTTGAAAAGATTACTTTTTTTTTCATTGCGCAAAAAAAACTTGATATGTGTATACAATTGTTCAAGCTATAGTGCGTAGTTTCTGTCGCCCCCCCCATGAGGAATTCTAATTAATGACAACAACGCTGTCCACGTGACGCAATCCTTCGGTGGTCGCGCACCACTCCATACCCCACCAGTTGCTAGTAGCTCAAGGAGGAAACGGTGGATTAAAAAACATGGACTCTTCAGAAGAGGTAATTATCTTGTAGTTTTTATGTCCTCTTCGTCTCCAAAGCTGACTGCTTCTGCACGAAAATCGCTGGACGTCAACATTTTGTGAACATAGCCATACTGAGAAATACAGAGAGAGTTGTGTGGAGCCGATAGGCTTAATTAGCTTTGTATCAACTCATCTGGCAATGGCTCGAACGTAATGGACATTCATTAAAATAAATTGTTGCACACTATAGGTTTAAATTTGCCTTAAAATACTATAACCTTCCTCTTTTTTTTTGCAAAAAATGTAGTTATAGCTAAATAAACTTAATAAACTAAAAAAGTTCATTATTATTGCACCATTTCACTCAAATGCAGCAAATGCTTTTCAGCATATCAAAACAATCAATGTGTAAATATGCTAATGCAGGCTTCTTCTGATTTAATCAAATTAGTGGTGGCCATTTCTCCTCACTTTAAAGCTTAGATCAGGCCCAAAAAATCAAGCCCGACCCTATCCGAGCCCGTGCACGTTGTGTCCGAGCCCGGCCCGGCCCGACACATTAACTGTAATCATGAGCCCGAGCCCGATATAAACCAGACAGTTTTTTAATATGTGAGCCGTTATACCTGACGTTCTCAACTACAATTCTGAGTTGTTTGAACTACAGAAATGTAGAATTAGAATTATCTGTTTAGAATTATCTTAACGAATAATGCAACAAGGACGAATGTATGCAGGCTAAACAGCGTTGTTTGTTTATTCAGAATGGAATGGATCACAAATGGATCCGAATGAAGAAATGTAAAAAAAAAAAAACTCCAGCCGAATAGTGTGGGTAACAGACCAAGGCAGCAACATAATCAAAGCCCTGGAGCCATATAGGAGACTTTCTTGTCTCGATTACCTAATTAATACTGTCCTTTGCCACGACGCACTGACTGACAACGCACCGGACATAGGAGAGACCATATCTGCTGCTAAAGGACTCGTGAGATATCTGAAACAATCTGGCCTGGTTGCGCAATTATCAAAGACAGTGCTACAGATGGGTGAAACACGATTTAGCACAGTTTACCTCACACTCAAGTCAGTGCAGGAAATCTACCCAGAGCTACGGGAGAAGCTGGAGAGGCATAGCTTTCTCCCCAACCAATTAGGCTAATAAAGTAATGATTAAAAAAACACAAATGCTTGATCAAGGGCCCGGCCCGAGGACAGTGGCGGGAAATATTGGCCCGACCCGGCCCGTGGGTCGGGTCAAGTTCGGGCTCGAGCAGAGAATCTAAACTCTACCTCACTTTCAGCCAAAACCAAATAAAAACAGTGGGTGCATGCTTAATTTATGCTAATGATAGTCATGCCTATGGGTGACTACTTAAAAATTTACTAAGGGTGACGGCAAGCAGCTGCAATGTCTCCTCATATTTTTCTATGAAATCTATAGTTCACAAAGGGGATGGGCCATATTTTTGGTGGGTATGCCAAGTAGGTCATTCAAGGATTTACAAAGGATTGTGGGTCCGCAGGCACTGGCTTAAACACACTCGTAACAATGTAATAAAAAGAATCATATTTCAGTCACATATTCAATAAAAATCAATCAGCTTGTCCCACCGTCAGTCTGATAAATCTCTGACACTTGTTGGACTACAGATTCCAGAGAGCTGAATGTGACCTTTGGCCTCTAGCTGCCTGTACAGAGTCTGAGCCCAGCCCTGCTGCGTTTGTGACTCAGTCTGTGAGAGAGGTGACTCTGTTCCAGCTGCTGCCTTTTCCTTCCAGGCCACTTGCACACAGTTTAGGTCAGATGTTCCTTTCATGCTTGGACCAGATATAGAAACAAACACTGAATGTTTTGGTGCTCATTTCTCAAACCTAAGGTGATGTTACAGGCACAAGAGTCTGTCACAATGTCAAAAAGAGCCAGTTTAGGTTTATTAGTCATGACTGGGACACTCTTCACAGTTTACTACTTTTGAAAAAAATCCTCTATAAGACATCTAGATATCTTTAACTCTTGCTCCTTTTTGTGCGCAAGACTGTCAAAATAAATTCAAATTGTTCTTGTTCTTGAACCCTTGAGATTACAGTTCTGACCTAGGCCTCTTCTGAAATGGCACTCTTTGTTAACAATCAAATAGTCAGAATTACTCCAAGTGATAATGGAGCAAGCCTACAGAGAAGCCAAAATGGTAAAAATGTTAGATTGTTCTCACCCTTTTTCTTTAAAAGTATCCTGTTACACAATAAGCAACTGTTGATAGTGTGCTCTTGATGTGGTTTACACAGATATAATTGTGAGGCTTTGTGTTTCTAAATGACTGACAAAGTTCAATGAATATTTAACCGGATGTCATCCCAAACAATGTATCCCTCCTCTGGGTCAGTGTTCAAGCCGCTGCTTGTTAAAGGCGTAACCCCTGACACAACTCCAACAGGCTGCCTGTATTCATAAAAAATCATTGTGACTTCTCCCTCTTTGACTGCTCATTGGAGTCACTTTTATTCATCCAAGAGTGAAATACACATCTAGAAAAACTTCAAATGTTTCAAATTCAAATTACAGACTGTGGCTGATATTTGCTCTCCAACAACAAATGTTTTGAATTCATTTTCAGTTGAATCGTAACCAATACAACCTTAAAATGTTTCCTAAAGCAAAACCAGTGAAATAAATCATTAGTGTGATTATTACAGCTGCTTTTCCTGTCTTTGTTTTCCATTGTATTGATCTTCCAAGAGCTTCAATGTGACTTATCTGGACCCAGCGACCTAGCGTTTAATCAATACTTCAAATGCTGTGATTCTTGTGAAGAGAGGATCTCAAAAGTGTAGTCGGATTAGGACTGACACTGCTTCTGGGCTCTGCAGAGGAAAGTAAGGATAGACGGGGTGATTCAGAGAAGCCTGAACAACCAGGACAGGCAAGGACAAGAGGACAGAGAAACACACACACACACACACACACACACAAAATCGAGTTGACAGCTAATGGATGTGTTTGTGTGTTCGACAGTATTTGCCAGACAGATCTAATTGTGATTTTAAACGTGATAACCTCTCTTTCAGCATCTCACAAACACAAAACGTCAAGCAGATAGCCGAGATAAGACCTTATAATAGTTGTGTCACACCGAAGGACACTAGACAATCAGTCAACTCTGACCGCTGTGTGTTTGTGTTACCTGACGTAAAGCGTGCGTTTCTGTGTGGAGCGGAGCGACGTGGAGCTGGAGCTGACACTGCTGGTCATCATCTGTTCCCTCAGGTCATGGATCTTCGCCTCGAAACGACTGTACTCTACACACACACACACACACACACACACACACACACACACACACACACACACACACACACACACACACACACACACACACACACACACACACACACACACACAACACACACACACACACACACACACAAAGAAACAAATGCTGTTAGACCCAGCAGACTTCAGGTGACAGGTTTTAAAAATACACAAACTGTTGAAATATAGAAAATCTAATTTACAAGCTACCTGTTACTTCACATTAGAAGCAGCTGAGTGGTTTTTTTACGCTTCAATCATCTTTGCTCAGAGGTTCAGAAACCACATTACAGTTTGTAGATCAAAGAGAAGAACAGAGGCGTGAACAGTTTTAAGGGAGGTGGGGGGTTGGCACACCGTGTTAACCACATTTCCTACAAATGGCTGTGGTACAATAAGTACAAGATGCATTTTGAGATGTGATGAAAATTGCAAGAAGTTTGTTCAAGCGCAGAAGGGATTGTCTCAGTGTTGGGCTACCCTGCTTCACTACAAAAACACACAAATTGCAAACACGCACACACACACACACACACACACACATACACACACACACACACACACACACATTTATGGACATGCAGACACAAGCATTGAGCTGTCAACAGATTCTCTACAGCCATAATCTAATAGTCTGTTTGATCTGAATATTAACTCCTGTTGCATCAGACTGGGTCCATGTCAATATCATCATAAACACAGACATTTACACAATTATACGTACGTACACACACACACACACACACACACACACACACACACACACACACACACACACACACACACACACACACACACACACACACACACACAAACAAAACACACACACACACAAACAACAAAACACACAAACAAAAAAAAACAAACACACAAACACACACACATGCTGTTTTGTTATTCATGAAAGCCGATATCAGAATGTATTTATTAAGATAAATCCATCCTGCAGTGTGCATGGAAATAACTGGTTTATCTGGCTGAGAAAGCAAGCGAATGGCCTGTTGTTGGTGGATCAGGTGTCACTGATTGAATAGGAGGAGTAAGTTGATTGGGAGCTTCCTGAAACAAAGAGAACACAAAAAAAAAAAAACAAAAAAAAACCAGAACAACAAGTTTGAAATGCTGGGCAGAGATTTAGAGGTCTGGAATAAAGCTATCATACCATTTCCTTCACTACTTGTTTCATAAGTCTATCATAGAACTAAAATTGGGATTCAGTCTTTGTCAAACATACTGTTTGACTACAAGAATAACAATGATTTAAAAGCAAGTTGTTTCTTTGTGAGGAGAACTGACACAATACTGTTGTAACACATGTTGTGTTGTAGGTGGAAAACAGGCAAGTCTGCGCTGAACACGCGTCACATTATACATGCACATGAGTTCACACGGTGACGTTCAAGCTCAGCAGTGGTGTGACAGCATCATTGGTGCAAGAGTTATTAGTTAGCTCATATTTACTCATTGGCTGGACCTAACCTACTGGAAACACACAAAGCTGGAATCAATGCAAACAGAAAAACAGCAACCGTAATGTTGCAACACGTGAATATATGTTTCATCCTCAAACCTGTGCAAATTCAAATTTTACAAATGTGTTTGCTGATGTTTTACACAAATAAAACAATGCATTTTCAGCAATTCCAGTTTTAATTGCCGGGAAGAACTGCATCCCCATCTCACTTGAATGACAAGTAATTAATTGTGAGAGAGCAACCAGTTGGCCAATCAATGCAAAGTGCAATCATTTGCTCACACACTCAGCAAAGCAGCCCTGCGCTTTTTTAGTATCCTCCTGCTACATGCTGCAAAAACACTTTAGTTTCTGACCAATTTTTATTTTAGTGGTCATAAAAATGTCATTGTGCCTCTTTAATTATAAATGTACATTATTTATGGAAATGCACAAAGTGGAAAAACAAATGAAGTAATGTGTTCTCTAATGTGCATTCGTTGCTTTTTTTAAATTTAGGCTTCTTTTAGCAGAAAAAAAAAAAATACTTTTATCAAGCAGGTTGCTCTCTCAAAATGTCAGTAAATGTTTATATTTTTAATTCAGAGTGGCTGAACAAACAGCAGATAAGTGTGTAATAAATCCTTACCTTACTGTCCTCTAGTCTACTTAACGCCACACAGCTTCCCAGAAACCTCTGAACTAACACACGGATGACTACGCCGCTGGCAATAAGCCTGCAAAAGCCCTTCTGAAGGATGTCCCTATGTCTGTCTGTGTGTATGTGTGTGTGTGTGTGTGTGTGTGTGTGTGTGTGTGTGTGTGTGTGTGAACCATTGCTGAGGACTAGAGAATCTAATTAACCCTGAGTAATTCAATCATACTCAAGGTACACACGGTCATACACACACACACACACACACACACCCAAACACTCTCACACACACACACACACACACACACACACACACACACACACACACACACACACACACACACACCTGCATGCGCGCCCACGCGCACGCACACACACACACACCCACACACACAAACACACACACACACACACACACACACTCACACACACACCCACACACCCAAACACACACACGCACATGCGCGCCCACGCACATACACGCACACACACACACACACCTGGAACCTGCAGGATCTCCTGACGGTTCCTGTTTTTTTTCTCCCTATTTCTGTTTTTATTACCTTGTTTACCTCTCTGAATACACACTCAGCTTCAGAACACGGGCACAAACCAGCCTACAACACCCAGATATCAACTCTGATTTGCCCCAAAGTGTTTATTTATCTGACACATTGACGCACACAGACACGAACAACTAAACTGTACTAAATCGTCTCTAAGCCACACACTACTCAGAGTAACACGATCTCATGCTTTCATGTTCTGGAAAAAGAACTTTGATGGATTGGTTATTAGTTGACAAGAGGATTCACCTGCATGTGTCCAGTATTGAACTCGCTACATCCAATGCTAAATGTTACATGCAGACAGCATGAAGAGAATCACAATTGCAACACTTACACACACAGAAGCACAACTGCCTCCAATCTCGGGATCAAAATGCCCTTTTGCTGAGAATTTCATTTCTTGCTTTAACCTTAAATAATGTCATTGCTGCCCTCAGTCCGGCATTTTCAATCTCAGCTCTAAGCCATTACAAATTGGTTGATCATATTTCTGTTTGTCTGACTGGACACCCCATAGAATGATCACACACATCAATATCACCTGATACCATGTGAACTTTCATCATCAGCATCTAACCGTCTCTGTCAACACACATTGCCTCGATGCAGCATTATGGGATTATGAGGAAGACAAAGAGGCACGGAGGGAGGGAGAAAACAAGACAAAATGAAGAGAAGGAGAGGAAATGGATATATGACTGTTACTGAGTTTAGATGTATCGCAGAAAGACATCTGATACAGTGGACTAAAGAATAAAGGCAACAGTTTATCAATGAGAGGAAACGCTGAAAACAAAGACTGTGTTGCAGCTAAGATATAAGTGTTACTGAGTCCTGAAGAGTAGGAGATCATCTTGTGCTTTAAGACCACAGCTAGTGCTGAGAAGTCAGAGCTGCAGTCGCGATCACCTTTTCTAAGTCTCAAAAAACAAATCCAGCGATACAGCAAAAGTACCACAGCAAGAGAACAAAAAAGCTGTTGATATTAAACCACAGATGTTTCCACATCACTAATTATTTCTTACACTGTGAGAGTCATTAGACCACAGACAGCGTAGCAGCCAACTTGTTAATGCTGCATCACTGATCACAGGGATAACCGTGTCACCAGATCATCTGTCGTCTTCAGTCCAATAACACCTTTAGCATAATTCCCCAAAACACTTCCTGCACCAAAGGCATTGTTAAGGGTTAAACTGTTATCCATGCCATGGTGTTACAAGAGGCAGTATGTTAACAAGTAAATCAGTTCAGGTCTGTCTCTCCCAAACTCCCGCACAGCTGTACTCACATGCTGCTGGTAGACAGGCAGGCTCAACAACGTCCGCACGATGTGATGCCGGTACGGTGGATTTCGGATAAGTGTTTGTGCGTATGAGAGTGGGGTTTTGCTGCTTAGAGTCCCGGTATGTGAATGAGAGGAAAGAAATGTGCATGTGTGTGTGTGAAACAGAGATGTGTGTGTGTGTGTGTGTGTGTGTGTGTGTGTGTGTGTGTGTGTGTGTGTGTGTAAAACAGAGAGAGAGAGAGAGAGAGAGAGAGAGAGAGAGAGAGAGAGAGAGAGAGAGATGATGGAGAAGATCTAACGCCAGCTCCACATCGGATCCAGCATGTGAGCGAGCCAGAGCAGAAAGATGTGAATGTGTGTGTGAAAAGAAGTGTGTGTAAGTATGCAGTGTGGCACAGAGAAGATAATGTGTGTGTGTATGTGTGTGTGTGTGTGTGTGTGTGTGTTTGTATGTGTAAAATCAGTCCAGTGTTGCTCAGCTGCCACAGAAACAACAGATGCTAACTCTTTCTCTCCACTACACTCCTCTCTTTCTCTGTCCCTCGTTCGCTGGTGCGTTCTTTTGCTCCTCCCCCTCTTTGACAGCAGCTTGCTGTAGGGCGGAGACACACACATGCACGCGCACACACACACTCACCAACAGACACACACACACACATACACACACACACACACACACACACACTGTTTCCTCAGGTCACTCATGCAGGAAGCTGAGTCGATGCCAGGCTCTCCTGCCCTACTTTGGCCCAGGGAATCAGTCTGCATGCCACACACACAGGCTAAAGCTTGACCAAGCATTTCAAATATTTATTTTTGGGATGCTTAATTAAAACCTCAATTCAAATTAAATGGATTTTCCAATTATTTTATATGTAAACTGCAATTTTCATTTCATTTAAGTATTTAAACTCTTTCTGCTCTGCATGATTTATGTCTGTCTGTCTCCATCTGTCACTCATCCTCTCTCTGTCTCCACCTTTCTGTCTCTATTTTAAGACTCATTTTCTCCCTTTATTTATTTTTTTACTTTTTTCTCAAGTCAAAGTCTGCAGGTTATGCTATAGGCTTCCATAGTTCCATCAAACAAAGACACATTTCTATCTCTACCTCTTTCTCTGGACATCAAAGTCCCCGGGAGTGATACAGGATCACACATCGAAATGACCACACATGAAGTTTCACGTGATCAGCATCTAACTGTTCCCTGTCAACACACATCACCTCAATGAAGCATTATCAGATTAAGGAGCAAGCTAGAGATGGAGAGAAAAAGAGAGAGAGAGACAGACAAGACAAGACATACTGGAGAGAGACACAGAAAAGGGAGAAGATGGGAGGAGGAGAAGAGGATACAGAGAGTAAAAGGTGGGGGAGGGGTGATGACAGAGACTAATGGCTCTGAGGCTTAAATTCCCTCTTTCCTTCATTAACTTCTCCTCTCCTCTCCTCTCCTCTCCTCTTCTCTCCTCTCCTCTCTCCTCTCCTCTCCTCTCCTCTCCTCTCCTCTCCCTAGAGTAGCATTGTTCCTCCATTCAGCAGCTGGCAGAGACCTTTTCTGCATTGTGCAGCTTCAGTGCAATCTCATCTTTAGGGTTGTGTGCATTGCACCAATAGTTTGCTTTTGGATCACCCTTTCTAATATTGAATCAGAGCTATATTTGTAGAAACATGTATGGACTGTAGATAACCCATACTCTTGCCCGTTCTTTACTTCCCTGCAGGAAGGAGAATGACTTTTATGTCCTATTTCATGTCATTGCTGCTTTAATATTTTTTTGTTTTGTTACATTTAAAAGTACCCTGTGGAGTTTTTGACCAATGGTAGCACTATGGAGCAATGTTTTCATGAGTGTGCCCCCATCTGGTATGTATCAAGCACATGATACCTGCATCTGATTTCAAGCAATTCCACTGATGGACAGTTGGAGGCGGTAATGTGCAGAGAAGGTATGTAGCGATGTGTCAGTAAAGGTAGGGAAGAAGAAGAATGTAAGCTGGCGAACACATTTGTAAACAATTTCAAAATATTCAAAGCATCGGGTTTGCAGATGTTTTATGAACAAGGAAACATTTGCCAGGCCTCATGGATACACACAATGTGTTTTTGTTGAGTAACACTAACTTTACAAGAAAACGCCACAGTGCACCTTTACATTTAACTCTGTATTCTTTCGTTTTATTTCTTCATTTTTCCTGCGTGAATACTTTTACTGTTGCTGCTGCAAAAATCTAATTCCTCCAAGGGGGTAATACAGTTTCATTATCTACATTTCCAAAACATTATGTGCGCTACATATAGTTTTTAATCATTTAGTGGATGTACATATCAGAGTACAAGAGACTAGACGTATTAAAAGAAGCATGCAAGTCATCAAAATCCTCTTGTGCGATGTCCCTCTTGCGCTTTTACACATATACCCTTTATGTCTGATCTGTTGAATAAAAAAGATCCTTGGTAGTTAACGTGTACCAGAATCGATGAGGCTCTAAAAATAGCATTGCGGGAGGAGGCACATCTATAATTGATATGATACAGTACAGTAATCTATATTGGTATTGATTACGGGATCAGATTGCAGAGGAGATGAGAGGAGAGAAAAAGTGACCGGAAAAGGGAAAATAAAAAAGAGAGAAATGTCCTGAATTCAAGTTTAAATTAAAAAAATAAAACAGCTAATAAATGCCTTAGCATGACAGTGAAGCGGCTTAACGTTGCAAATCTGTCACCTTCCTGTTACAAGTGACGCCTCCAATCCCCCAAATCACACTGTGTGGGTGGTGAGTCAGACCATTACCACAGACACCAGTAACACTATAGGGGGGAGGCGCTGACAGGTGGAAAGGAAGGAAAGGGATGAAGGAGAGGAAGGAAACTGAGCACAAAAGAAAGAACAGAGCAATACATAAAGTGACGTAGGAAAAGAAAGGAAAGCAGCCTACTGCATGTTCTACTGTATGTAATTCAGCAGATAATATTCCCACAACTTTGTGTCTGAAAGCTCAGAGATAGAAGTTTCTGTTAATCTTCTACTTAACAACTAGTGCACAACACACACACACACACACACACACACACACACAAACACACACACACATACTCACAAAGTTTAATAAGCAGGCTAACAGAAGTGAAGATAATCCTCTGCATCACCTCAGTATTACTGCTGACAGACACCGCCTCTGTGTGTGTCGTGTGTACGTACAGTATGTGTGACAGTGTGTCTGTGACAGTTGTGTGTAATCCTGGTGACTAATACTGCTGTCAACCTGCAGGCATTACGAGTCCCACATTAGGAAACTTATGGCACAGGAGGAGATAATGTTTAAAAGTCAATACTGAAACATTTTTTTTTTTAACATCCAGTTTTATTTTCTGATCCTCTGTATTGTATGGAGCCCCTAAGGGGACATGAGAAGAAAAAAAAATCAAAAAGTTTCGTTTCATGTGCTCACACGAAACCTTCATCTGCAGAATGAACATTGTTGTTGACTCTTTATGTCAATGACTACAGGCTAACCTTAGTAGCTAGCGCTAGCTAGTAGCTAGCTAGTAGCACGACATAACGGTTACATCTCCTTGGTTGTCTAAATACATCCATCGTTTATTTTGATAAGCATTACTTATTAATACATGCCAAAGTGAAGTGCTATAATGAACATTGTCGTTGACTGTTGATGTCAGTGACTGCAGGCTAACCTTAGTAGCTAGCGCTAGCTAGTATCTAGCTAGTAGCACGACATAATGATTATAATACATACATTGTTTATTTAGATAAGCATGTAAAAACACAATGTTTAATGTTAGTGTATATTTTAGACAATGAAACGGCGAGTTCATGAGTCACGTATACCATGGATGTATTATGAGAACGAACTATACTTGTAAGAGACACTAGAGAGAAGCTAGAGAGACACTAGAGAGTAGCAACGTGCATGTTGCTACCGGTAGATACAACAACACAAACTAGCGCTAGCTACTAAGGTTAGCCTGCAGTCATTGACATCAACAGTCATCAACGAATTGTATTAACTAGTAATGCTTATCAAAATAAACGATGGATGTATTTAGACAACCAAGGAGATGTAATCATTATGTCCTAGCTAGATACTAGCTAGCGCTAGCTACTAAGGTTAGCCTTGTTTGTTGGATTTGTACTGTAGTCATTTCTCTAGCTGTCAGTGTCTCCAGGCTACATGGCCCAGGCTACATCAATATGGCTTTCATGTGCTCACACAAAAGTTTTGCGTGCTCACACGAAAAAGTTTTTTCAGAGAGAGAGAGAGAGAGAGAGAGAGAGAGAGAGAGACAGAAGGAAGAAAGGAGGGGAACAGAGGAGGAAGGAATACAGAGAAAAGAGAAAGAAGGAGGGAGGGAGGCATAGAGAAAGAGAGGGAGGGAGACAGGAAGGAGGGATACAGACAGAGGGAGGGAGTGAGGGAGACAGACAGATAAGGAGACAGACAGACAGAAGTGGAACGAAAAGGATATAGACTGATGTTCATAGTTAGTTTAGTTAGTTGAATACTACAGTATTAAAGTGGACTGTCTGTGAAAGGGTTGTCATGGTTACTAAGTGCCTGGGCCTATGTTTATAAACATCTCTTTGATGTCTGTGATGAGATCTCTCGCACCTGCTCTTAATATGTCTCCTGTAGCACAGCGCAGCAATTCAGACACTGAGAGCAAGCTCTCAAATGAAGGCTCAGGCTGCTAAAACGATAACTGCTATCAGTCAAATGACGTCATCCTGAGCACCACAAGGCCTTTGTGAACGTATCGGTATAAAATTTATGTTGATAAACTTAAAAATGTGGGCATATCAGCGATTTAAAAAAGTGGTTCATTCTGCATTTCGCTTGGAAATGCTAAGAAAGTTATACAGGAGAGTGGATGGAGGCAGTTGTGTTACTCTTGTCATTTGGAAGCTCAACCAGCCAAAAGTAAAGAGTGTATCACACAACTGAGCAGATTGGCTGAAACTAGACAAAAATACCTACGTTTTGATGTATAAATTGTGTATGACAAGTAGATATTGTGGGCGTGAGAGCAATTTATAGAGAAGGGACAAAGATAATTGTTTCGAAGCTTCACACTCTAGAATGATGATGTCATCACTCTAAACTGCCCTCACCTCAATCCTGAAGGATTTGAAGCATGCTCTCATTGACTTCAATGTTAAAAAAAAGTGATAAAGGTCCAATATGTAATATTTGTACTGTAATAAATCCAAAAATGACACCAATGCCTCATCAGATATTAAGGAAACATGTTAAACTGAAATACTATCTTTTCTGACAACAATGCTAATGTCAGTATTTTTTCTTTTTGAAATTTACATTCCGTGACGGAATTTATGTTTATGTTTTGGTCTGTGTGTTGTTATCAACGGCCCAGTTTGACAGCCAGGCCGGGTTGCCAGATATACCTGTAAAAACGTAAACCCAGCGCGCTACAGCTGTAACGGTAGTACAGCCATGAAAGCAGCACACAAACGAACAGGATCAACAGAGATAGATTCTACCCGACCTAAAAAAAAAGAAAACAGCATGTTTCTAACAGTTGCGTGACCAGAGACGTAACAACCCCATGGTAAATATTGGAGATGCATTTGAAAGATGGAGACAGCTTAGATCCCAAAAGGACGCAGAATTGGCTTATTTCCTCCTGAACAGGTAAGCATAGCTTCAGGCTAATTTATCACAGCCACTAGGGACGGGCATTTTATGTCATTTCAACATTTGTGTACTCACATTGAATTATATAGCTAGAGTACCCGAGTTGGTTACTCGCAAAAACAATTGAGACATAGCCAGTAAAGTGATCCCGACTGGTCCTGGCTAACGCCGCCATGCTAACCCTGTTAACTGCTAACGTTACCGGGAGGACCAGGCAAGCAGCCCATGGCTGTTTACAACGTGTAGTTCAGCGGCTGGAGCCGACAACGGTGAGTTATTTTAAGCCACGAGAGGGGGGCTGTAAATCGGAAAGAGAGGACTGTGAGTTTGCAGTGTGTTTAGCGATGTTGCCGTAATTCTAAGCCAATGAAGTGTGTTCCGTCGGCAAGGTAGTGGTATTTTTAGCGTTTCGTATTGTAATTCTAAGCCGAGGAAGTGTGTCTGACTGGCGTGTGGAGAGGACGGTGAGGTTGTTGTGTTTTTAGCGGTTCATACTGTAATTTTTAGCCGAAAAAGTGTGTCCGTCAGTTGGTTACAGAGCTCCGCGTGAGCACGGGCTTTTATGACTGTCAATATAGCCAGCATATAACATTAGCTACTCCACTGTGCTGTGGAGTAATGTCTGGCTATGTGAGACTAGCATCTAACGTTAGCTACTCTGCTGTGCTGTGGAGTAATGTCTGGCTATGTGAGACTAGCATCTAACGTTAGCTACTCTGCTGTGCTGTGAAGTAATGTCTGGCTATGTGAGAAAAGCGTCTAGCAACATTGTTGTGAATGCTGCGGTCTCAGCCTGGCAACCCCCGTGAACTTCGAGTCTGGGCAGGAGGGGGCTGGGGAAACGACTCTCCAGTATTTTTAACTGGTAGTGCAGTAACTATTTTAACCGCTAGCTGCCAGTATTACATACAATATTACATATTGCACCTTTAAAAAGCTTAATATTTTAAAAAGTATAAATAGTAGAAAAAAAGTTGAAGAAGTCCCATCATTAGCTGAAAGAGCTGAACATTTGAAAAGTTGAATGGTTTTAATAGCTGAAAGTATGCAGAAGTTACGCAGAGCCAAAAAACGTACGGAATAAAATTAAGAAGTTTATAAAGAACCGAATAACAATAGTTGGAATGCTGTTGAACAGCATTCCCACTAATTACTAATGTTAACTAGCATGTTAGTTAGCAATAATTAGCCTGTGCCTATGTTATCTCCTTACGTATACCTACGCTCTCTGTCTCTGTAAGATTGGGAATGATTGAGATTTCTCTTGGCACAGCTACCAGAAGACTTACAACTTTCAGACAGGTTGCTCACGTCACATTTACGTTGTCTCTCTCAGTTGGAGGCTGCGCAGTAACGCTCAGCGATCACCGGAAAAGTGCTTCTAATATCCTTCACTGGTCTCCGTCCAGAGCAACGGGATCTGTTGGTCCAGTTTATATACTGTCTATGGCTCCATCTCTGCCTAAGGCCAACTGCTCAGGGCTACATTAGCCACTACTAGCATAACACTCCCAAGTCCTTTGGCCAAAGTGTCAGTGTTTGGGTTGCATTGTGGGTAATATAGGCACCAGGATTTGACAAGGAAGAAGAATGTGTAGAACATAATGACAAAATCTCTGGTTCTACTACATTAATTTTGATCCTTTTTTTGTTAGAGAAGAATGCTAAATCAGTGAAGGACTCTTTCGTGCTAATGTTTGAAAGGTTCCTTGTCCTGTCATGTGTTTTACTACCCTCCTTTGTAAATAACTTTGTGCTCCTTGTTTGATAAGTGTTAAATAAACGAAACATGTTGATAAAGGGTAACGTTAAAGTTACAAAACACTGTGATCTCCACATTTTGGGTTCAGAGCTAGTGTGCAAAACTTTATCATGCATGTCGTTATCTTTCTTGACGTAACACTACTTGTAAGTGAGGTGGCTGCAAAAATGAGGACAGATTTTCATAAACTGGATCATTTTGGTGAGTGGAAATTTGGACAATGACTCACTACAGTTTGAGAATAGGATTCATTTTCTCCACTCACATCTCCTTACCCAAATGCTGCTCACATTTTAAAGCCTCTGTAAGTACATTACAAACACTGAGTGCACTGGAATCACAGGCTCAAATACTAGATAATATAAAAGAAAATAAGTCTGTTTTTCATAATTTGGCTAATGATTAATTTATAACAAAATTAAATCTGTTAATCTAGCATGCTCATAAATTGCTCCTAATTCATCAAAATGCATTTTAAGTGAAGTTTATTCGTATTCATATGAATTTGGGTACAAACACATTTTGGAGCCACAGGACTGATAAACAAAATTGGCCTAAAATAAGCCTGAAATGTGATGAGGTATGTCGGCAGTACCAATGCAGCATGACAAACACTCTCTATCTGCTGTACTTCAAATAAGCACAGATCTATATCTGCTGCGTCAGCTAAAATCAACTGTCTCTGCCCAAGCACGCATGCATGCGCGTGCACGCTCACCCACCCACCCACGCCCACGCGCGCGCACACACACACACACAAACAAACAAACACACACACACACACACAGGAGCAGTTCTGTACTGTGCCAAGCTGTGTTGTGTTTGGGTACACCGGGTTCCATATTTAATATAAATAACAGGAGGAGACCTGCACACATGGCGAGAGAGACACTTTTCCTCTCCTGGTGGAGGTCATTATGAGTTCCTCTCTCATTGGCAGGAAGTGTGTGTGAAGCACTGCTGGTCACCACATGCTATCGCCACGGGAACGGGACAAACATGGACCTCAGATTGACACACAAACACACACACACACACACACACACACACACACACACACACACACACACACACACACACATAGTGCTGACCAAAGCCCAGCGTGGACAGAAGGTTTGATATAGAGTTCATTCAACAGTGACTAATGAGAGTCACGACACAGACAGACACATCCACGCACACACACACACAATCTTAGACTAACCTATCCTTTTTGAAGGCTAGCAGTTAAGCTTAACATCATTAAATGTCAGAGTACATCTAGGTTCTTTACTGTTGAGCAGGAAAAACCTTGAACTTTAAAACCAGGCTGCAGCGAATCCGGCCAGCTGGACCACCTCCGACACCTACTGTGTACTGTAAGATTCCCAATATAGCACCAAACAGAAACAGAGCTGGGCCAAGCTAAGCCAAACCAACAGAACATCAAACCATTTTCACACTTTGAATAATCAAGCATCTGCAGGATACGAAAAATTAAGTTTTTTTTTGTTTTTTTACTTTTTAAATGAACAGCAAACATGTACAATTCTTGGCATAACTGAAAATAAATCTTTGAAAAGCTTGCTCCTTTGCGAATATTTTAAATCTATTTCAGTAGCCTCCTCTTGATCCATAAGTTTAGTATGTTCAAAACGATCATTGCTTCACCAATAATAATATGTTACTTGTGACCAGATACATTGACAATGGCGACACCATGTCCTCCCGGAGTTGTGCCTTTTGTCATAAGTTTTGTTTTCAATAACTTGGTAAACAGTGGCAGTAAGCAAACAGCTACATGCAAGGTGGATGGCACCAAGATAAATGCAGCCTGATCAACAACGTCGAACTTCATCAGGCATCTCAAAACGCACCCAGATAGGTCAGTCACTTGATAACGTGAAAGAGACGTTACATTTAGCATATCTCGTCACAGGTAAGCTAACCATCGCAAAGTGTTGTGCTAGTGCTGGGAACAGGCAAATTGTATCTTCATAGTTAGTAGTTGCTGAGGCTCAGACATCCATGGCGCACAGGAGGCGGGACGCACGGATCCATCTCCCCAGGAACAAACGCTGTGTCGGGTGGGCAAACTCATGTGATGCGTAATTGATCCCTTGGATGATTTGTAGGCTATTAAGTGAACAAGGTGTACCCCAGTCCACCAAACACTGGGTCTTAATTCTGCACATATTTCTGTTACTGTAGTCCTATTTACTATTTCATTATTTCATCCATGCGAGGTGCAGCAGATCCGTGTGCACTGTCACCTGCCGTGGAGACGCTGGACTCACTAACCTCTCCTCCTCTGAGTCGGGTCTCCCTCGCGCTGGACTCAGTTTCACTGAGCGTACTAACACTTAGAAAATAAATGGCATTACATCAGTGAGTTCAAACTGCTTCTTGTGTGTAATTTGGACTGACACTGAGATGCATGTTGTTCTGTAACTGGTGTGGCGCTGCCACTATTCTCTTGATTTCCACTTCGACATTAGACATTTTTTGGAGTGAAAGAGATGTTACATTTAGCATACAGTACAGGCCAAAAGTTTTGGACACACCGTCATTCAATGTGTTTCTTTATTTTCATGACTATTTACATTGTAGATTCTCACTGAAGGCATCAAAACTATGAATGAACACATTATGTACTTAACAAAAAAGTGTGAAATAGCTGAAAACATGTCTTATATTTTAGATTCTTCAAAGTAGCCACCCTTTGCTTTTTTTGATAACTCTGCAAACCCTTGGTGTTCTCTCAATGAGCTTCATGAGGTAGTCACCTGAAATGGTTTTCACTTCACAGGTGTGCTTTGTCAGGGTTAATTAGTGAAATGTTCTCCCTTATTAATAAAAAAGCAAGGGGTGGCTACTTTGAAGAATCTAAAATATAAGACATGTTTTCAGTTATTTCACACTTTTTCACAAGTACATAATTCCATATGTGTTCATTCATAGTTTTGATGCCTTCAGTGAGAATCTACAATGTAAATAGTCATGAAAATAAAAAGGAAACGCATTGAATGAGAAGGTGTGTCCAAACTTTTGGCCTGTACTGTATATCATCACAGGTAACAAGCTAACCATCGCAAAGTGTTGTGCTAATGCTGGGAACATGCAAATTGTATCTTTATAGTTGTATCCATATGATGTGACAGACTTAGGTTAATATTTCACCAGGTCCGAGGACTAGAGGGATGTGTTAAGTAGAGCCCATAAAGTTATCCTACAACTGATTTTGATACTGTACTGTATGGATGGTAGCTACAGCACATGCTTTGAATTCATAATATTTAACAATACAGTGTTAGGGACAGATCAGATGGCCAGTGACTTGTGAACATCTCTGCTTGTGACAGAACCTTTTGGATCATACTAAACATAATAGCAGAGAAATGAATTACACTTCAGGAGTGGATCATTAGGGGTAGGGTTACACTTACATTGTCTCCTTAAATTTTTTTCCTTTGTCTACTCTACAGCCAATCAAATCTTTGTATAAAGTAATGTTAGCATTCTATCGTGAGGCAAATTAGCTTTCCTGCTTAAGTCTCCTTTCTAACTTACAAACATGAACACAGGTCTTCTCCTGCACTTTGTTAAATGAGCATCAAAACACGTACACTGCTAACCTCAGTTTGCAGGCAATATAACCAATTAGCTGCTCAGCTGCAGCACATTTAACAGCATGTCGGGGTGATCCTTACTCTTCAAAATCACTAACAACATGCTGTCTACCCATGACATACAGCGCAATTGTATTTACATGGTCTCTTGTTTTCCTGGCAGAGGTCAGCCTACTAGCTACTGTCAATCAAACACAGACACTCCCTTCATGCCGGCCAAAATAAAAAAAAAAAACCTTTCTACTTTTTAATAATGAATCAAAAACACATTTATAAAACATGCTGACTTGAAAAGGGATGGCTAAATGTGATTTCAGTTAGACACCTTTGAAGCCTCCATGCGGTAAATTTGGGATATTCAAAGATTTCTGTGGAAGTATTCCTTTCTTAGGGTGCTGTCCATGGTGCTGATCCTACTTAACCCGGACACCAACAAAATCCTGAAATGTGCCACTGTTCTTGCTGGTATTTCTACCCAAGGAGTAACCATGTACAACCAATCACCAGGCAAACAACATATGACCATAATCCAGCTGTGTGCACCTAACATTCATAAGTACAGTGCTCTCTACAGACTGCTTAGGTTTGAGAATCCCCTCTCGAGAGACACCAGTGAATTTAAGCAGAGCTATAGCTAGAGCAAGAGCTTGCATGAACAGGTTGCAGCTATTTAATGAAGCAGAATTTTTTTTTTTTATCATTATTCTCAAAATGTCGCAAAATTGAAAATCAAAGGAACTACTGTTTAATTGCTTGTTTAATTGCTTAAATGAGGGATTTCCTTGCTTGTTTGATCGAAGCACATTTAGCGCCTGGTATTTCCTTCTTGTTGCAATATCAATTTAACCTACATCATGACATAGAGAAAATAAGCTTTATCTATATAAACTTTCGTCTTTTGAAATTAGAATGCATAATCCATATATCATGCTTGTACGACCTTTTGGAATTACATACATCTGTTTCAGCATGATGTATGGATTATATCCCTACTTTATGCTGTTTCCATGAGATTTGAATACATTTGCATACACTAGCTGCTGAAGAACTTCATTATGTCCTGACAGTGCCTTCCACATCTTAGTGACTCTTGCCCCCTTCTGGGAGTTGCACATCCATTTGTATCCATATCTGGGCTGGGAATACCATCCTCCATATGCATTTACCTTAACCCTAATTACTCTGCATTGTGTCTTTGTGATTTTCTGCCTTAAATACACTGCTTTCTTCCAAATGTTGTAGCTCTCCCCAGTAAAATAATGTTGCTGACACTTCTCTCCTTAAATTCTCGTACTCACATTTTTTCAGTTGCCTCCTCCGAGGCTCCGGATTCAAACTGTTGACTCAATTTATTTATCACAGAATACCTGCTGTCTTTTTCATGCTCTTCAAAGTCTTCCCTCTCATGGTCATTTAAGTACCAAACCTTATAAAACCTTAACAAACTGTTTCATAAGTGTTTGAGGCCTTTATACATACACTTTTGCCAATTGACTGACTTCCCTCTTCTCCTCTCACTATTCTTTAGCACAGAGCCTTGTCCTGACCTGACGAAATAAAACCTGGATAATAGTGGGTCCACTTTTGAATCAAGCCATTGTTTTGGATTAACCTTTAAACTTGTTACTCATCAACAACAGGCATCTCAAGATAAAGAATCCATACAGTATACTGTACTGTATGCAGGGAATGTGCAGGATGTTCAAAATGTGATAGACTATGCTACCCAGAATTAAAATGAACACAATTAATAAGTTAACATAACATCTAATTATTAAACATATGTAGGTGAATTAAATAATTTTATAGGGCTGAGAACTAAATTTATTTATGAGTTAAAAAAATACATTTCCCCTTAGGTGTTTTTAAGGACCTGCAATCCTGTGTACCGTATTATACTCTGGTCTTGCTTTTAAGAACAGCTCTCTGACTGAATAATACATGGCTGATACCAGAAGGGGACCAGTGGACCTGATGTTGTGTAACTGTGTGTGCATTTGTATCTGTGTTACACTCAGGCCCCCGACCATGACAGCATCCCATTAGCTGAGCCAATCAGCAGTTATAACCTGGTTTCCTGGGTTACAGCATTCCCAGACACTCCCAGTAGAGAAACTACAGCTCACTCTGTCTCAGTGTGTGTGTGTGTGTGTGTGTGTGTGTGTGTGTGTGTGTGTGTGTGTGTGTGTGTGTGTGTGTGTGTGTGTGTGTGTGAATTTCCGAAACTTCAGCATATAAAAGCATGAGAAAATGTTCCCTTTAATTACTATTCAGCAGCTATTACTATTACTGAAAAGTAAACCATAACATAACATAACTAACTAATAAAACACAATATGATACCTTGTGTATGATCTCCTTTTCTCCTTTTCTTTATCTGATAGCTGCTTCAAATCTCAAATGCCATTTATGTTGGCTTTATTAATTATTTTCTACACCCACAAACAGTCTTTTAAACATAAAACACCTTTTATTAACTTTTGGGCATTCCTGCAGTAACTGTATGTGGCAGCAATACACTGATTACAGAAGAAGAAGAAGAAGAAGAAGAAGAAGAAGAAGAAGAAGAAGAAGAAGAAGATGAAGAAGAAGAACCAGATTCTATTAATAATTGTTTATATGTGAATCTGTACATGAAATGGATGCCAATGTACTGGGTTTATCTGAGTACTCACCCTCAGGTCTGTACTGCGCTACTATGGTAACAGTCTGTCCTGCGTTCTTCAGAGCTGCTGCTGCCTGCTCATGTGTTGCACTGGACAAGTCCACACCGTTCACCTACACACACACGCACACACGCCACGCACGCACGCACGCACGCACGCACGCACGCACACACACACACACACACACACACACACACACACACACATTAGAGCCCATGGCTTGGATCAATAGTAATAAATGTATAGCGAGATGAGCACACCATTAAGAACACTGTACATCTTGGTGGGTCAATAACACAGATGACTAGTCATGTGTATGTTTAAATGGGTAGTATGTGTGCACTTTGTGAAGGCTTATTTAATGCATAAAATCATTCCATGTCAGTGCTTTTATCATAAAACAGTGACAGTCATTGTGCAGTGATTATGAGTGCCTCTGCAGACTGTGGACTAAATCCTGTTTGAATCCTGTCTGAAGATAATTAAAGCAATATTTTTACTTTAGTTGAACACAAAACACAGCGTTACACACACACACATCCCCCATCAGCCAACAGTGGTGACTGGTAATGTGCAGAGAAAACGATATCAGTTATGTGAAATGTCAGCAAATTCAGATTGCTGTAGAAACTGAATGAATGCAAACATGCATCAAAATATTCAGCTTCAGCGGAATGTTCACAGTGACTCTGAGAGTCGTGACACCACATCAATGATGTACAGAGAAAACAGAGTTTCTAGAGAAAAATAAACAGACAGAATGACTCCCTTGATAACCCTATAGAACCTATACAGCAATAATGGTGGAACTTTGAGTTATTAATCATAGTTATGGTGACAGTGCTTGTCTTATATATTAGTGTGTATTGTTTGTGGTAGGTTTTAGCTCATACCGACAGGATGCGGTCTCCCTTTTGTAGCTCCCCACAGAGATCAGCTGGACCTCCAGCGAGAATAAAGGAGATGAAGATTCCCTCTCCATCCTCCCCTCCAACAATGTTAAAACCGAGGCCTGTGGACCCCCGCTGGAGCACAAGCCGCCTGGGTTCCCTGGAAGAAACATAAATTAAACAAACACACTGCGTTAGGGTAAAACATGATGGTATCCAACGTTGTAGCACAAATAATAATTCATAATTACAGTTTCTTTTTATCTGTTTTGTAGGCATCTTAGTGTAAGATGACATTTAATCAATCAGTTACGACTTTTGCTACTCAAAGTTTAGCTAATGTTTAGTTGTGACACCTGTCCAACCACAGTCTAAGAACCAGTGACAAGTGTATGAATAAAAAAAATATCAGTGATACATAGTCTGTTGTATAAGCTGAAAAAGGTACGGTCTCCAATGTAGGAGAAGGGAATTTAAAAATTAGGATCATTCACCACGATGACCAGCAGATGTCAGTATTGCACTGTCTCTGTGTTGTTGGAACGCCACAGTTTGTCTTACACTTCTGAACTGGGTTTTACCGATAAGTGGTTTACTTATTTAGTAAATCAGCATAACTTGAATGTCTTTCGAACAGTGGAAGTAAACAAGAGCAAATGCAGAAAATCCAAGTCAACACAAGGCAAAACATGATAATACATATTTAATATAGAACTGAAATCATGTCCATGTTATTTTGAAGAAACCACTGGAACATCATGTCATCCTCACTTAAAATATTGGATGAAAACAATCATGTAAGTGCAGCAGCAATTCGAGGATCCAAGAGCAGACTATTTATAAATAATCTAATAAATAATCCATCCACTGTACATACAGTATGTGAAATTTTGGTTTGACCACTCTTTAGCCCCTCTGACTGAAATGGTTCTAACCAGGGATGCACAGATCGTAAAACCACTGGATCACTATCCAGACCTGACAGATCCACATTAATTGTCAATGTCATAACAATTATGTTTCAACTATTAGTTACATTCATTACGGTGGGCTGGCGACTCCCTTTTTAATGCCACAGCAATCCTGGCCTCATGCTACCTTTCATAGAAATGGTCCCAAAAACTTCCATGCAGTGTGGTAGAGGATACAGATAATACATTTGGGAAAATGAGAGCACTGGTAATTGGTTTTGACAGATACCCTGAGTTAAGGTACTGGCATCGGTATCATGAGGAAAAAGGTTGAATCGGTGCATCCCTCGTTCTACAGCACAAATTAATAAATGATCACATCTTTCACCTGATATCTCCTGCTTGGAGAAAAGAATGATCTTAAATTTGTGCACACTCAGTGGACACCTTTTAAACCCTCAAATATTGCATCAATATTTGCATGAGAAACTAATTATAGAGCGAAGAGAGAGTAAGAGATGAAAGGGAGAATAAAGGAGAGCTACAAACACAGAGAAAAAAGAAGGGCAGACATCAAAATGACCATTCTGCAGTCGGTCTGTGGCTTATCAGATTTATTACTATTAAGGCACACTGATTGGCCCTGACGGTTATGACTAAAATGAGTCATATTCTGGTAACCACGGTGACGCAAGTTTAGCGACGAGGGCTGTGACAGGCTGTAATCCGTCCATTAAAATGGATTAAAGACAGTAGAGCAGCACTGAGAATGTATCTGCATGTGTGTACAAATGTGACCTGAGTTGCCAGACCAAATTCACATTGCCATCTGCCTTTTCCTGCCACACACACAAACACACAAACACACACACACACACACGCCACAGCAGCAGGAGCAGCAGAGCGAGCAGGCAGGGACAGAGGTTACTCAGTGTATTTTGGGCTCTCTAGGGACTCTGTTTCCCAATCTGTGGTCTCGCATTGGCAGACCTATTTCCACAGTGCTGAGGAGTACCCGATCTGGTGTCGTGGACCTCTTTGAGGGCCACTTAGGACCTCAGAGGGGGACATGGGGGAATCAATAAAGGACAGGAGAAAGAAGAACACGAACATCCTCTAAACAGCTTGATTTACATTTCTTTAGATAGTTGATATCTAATAATAATTCAGATAGCTGCAAAATGTTATAGAAATACATCAATAGTGATGAATTATTTTTGGCTGACACACTTTGCAATAAGAAGTTTGACATTTTTTAAAGTAATGATGTGATACTGACCTAACTTCATTACATATACATAGCTTCTGTTACTGCATGTACATCTCTAGTAGAGTTGAAAGTCCAGTAGTTAAAATGTATCCAAATATTATCAAACGCATTAACTATTGGGGAATCTAACAAATTTCAATAGGGGACCAATTGCAATATAATGCTAACTTCTCACTGTAAGCCCATATTAACCCAATTAATATAACAATTTCAAAAACATACTACATGTCATATATTTATTTTATGTCTGCTTGTTCCGCCATCTTTTTTAAATAAAAAGTAATTCATATTTATATTGAGTTTAATATAATTCAAACCTGAGACATTTTCTAATGTAAAATATTACAGTATGTCTTATAGAAACATTATAAATATGTAGATATGCAAAGTTTTTATACACATTAAGTCCCTATGTATATATGTATTAACCTTACATATTTGGTTATCTTTAGAAAACCCTCAATGGAATTGAAAAAATAATGAATATTTATATATTTTATTGAACTCAATGTTCAGGGGTCGGATTCTACAGAAAAAGTCTCTAGTAACAATCAGAGAAACATGTTTGGTTTGCACTGTCCCATAAATGTGCAGGTGTTTGTGTGTGAGGTCTCACCTGTTGACGTCGTCGTCTCCGGTCATGGCCCTGGGCAATGGGGAGTATCTGGGCGTGGTCAATGGGGCGGGGCTTACAGACTGGCTGCCGCTCATGTAGGGGCTTATATGGTTGTCTTGATGTGGGGAGTACGCTGGAGGAACACACACAATTCCTATTTTACCATACTGTCATACATGAAACATAATTTCATTAATGTCTTCTTAAAAGTGTGTACTTTCACGTACTTTAAGTATGAAACTCATATCCATAAACTCAATCCTCATCTGATTAAATATAGGGTTTCAATCAATCACAGCTCATACTGTATCTTCAAAACAGTTGATGTACTATTTATATGCTCTATAACATGACAACCAACACAACAGCAAAAAAAAAATGTAGGGCAAAGTATATTAACCACTTCACTGAGAGTAATGTATGTATTTATAATGATGACTTCAGAGTTAGGGAAATGTTGAAAAGCCCAAGTCTACACCTTTTTTTACAGTTTGGCGTGAGATTTCTGATGTATAATACATCTGATTCAACATCTGACTGAGCTGCTCCTTATCCACATTGGGGTCTTTACCATCAGCAATAACAACAGCGCAGTCATTTGAAAGCAAAGAAAAAAACGAAAAAAACACTTGCACAACTTTCCCTTTCCTGGTCTTTCTTCTTTCTCTAGCACCTCTAGCATAATACAACTCATGAGACACACACACACACACACACACATACATGTTGCCTTAATTGATTGCTTGTAATGATGGTGGTCTGGGAATTCAAGCTTACTGTGCTGTTGTGGTAGTAAGAGTCTCTGCATACAATCCTAATCCTAATAATAGATGTGTGCTTTCTTATAAACCCACCCATAGCAAAAATAACCACCAACAGCTTTGCTCCTTGCTGTTCTTTATAGTTCAACACCATCTGGCCATAAAAATGCTTCAGCCTCTTGGCTGCAATGATGTGTGCTACATTCACTGGTGCACCAGTTCACTGCAAGTTGTGTCTGATGTTGTGGATAAGTTTACACAGTCTGGAAGATGCCGGATCCCTCGAACCCATGTTAGGAAATGAACCATTGTTATATTATGGGCAAGTCTTGTACTTAGAGGTGTGTGTATACTTACAATTAGTGACGTCGGGTGGAGGGAAGTTGTCATTGATAAAAAGGGAGGCGTGTTTGGCCACGCGGAGGTAAACAACGTCAGAAGTGGACTTCAGGGCAGCCACTGCGTCCTCATGACTCACCTCCTCCAAACAGGCGGCGTTCACCTGGAGACACATGAAGACACATGCTGTATTACCATGTACAGGCACATGTGTATAGACACACAGACAACATGTAGACACCATTATGTCCATACCAGACTGCAGCATAAACATACAGTGTGGATGCTATCATGCAGTTTTGTGGCTGCATCCATAAATATATTGCGTAATTATAACTTAATGGAGAATAAGCTTTAATTATGTTGTATTTATTTTTATGCGAAAAGGTCTGCTGCTGTGTCAAATCACCTTTAACAGGCTCGGATGTAGAGCAGAATAGTAACAATCTGATACAATCATACTCTTGTCCACTGTCCTTCTCTATTACACCTAACATAGTCTTTGAATAGGACATATCCAGTAGGTAATATGTAAGGATCTAATAATGAGGGGCAATGTTTTTGCACAGTTCTCAATTTAAAGTATAAACAAGCAGGAGTCATCCCACAGTTCGTAACATTTCTGTGGAATAATTACATTTCTGACATGTCAATTCAATAAAAGCAATTCATAGCATGCCATGCAGTATTTGGTGCTAATATGGGGCTAATTTACCTGAAATAATATTCTAATCTAAAAGTTGTTCATGCAAACCTCTTCTGTATTGCATTTTATTTCATTTGTGATCTTTCTCAGATAAAAAAAAAGGAAATTGTGTCAATGTCTGATGACAGATGTCTACATACTAGACTCTATAACATTTGCATGATAATAAGTGCAGAAGATACATAAGGTAACAAAGGGTATAAAAAGGTGTTTCTTACAGCCACAAGTTTGTCCCCTATCTGTAGCCGTCCATCTTTGTGTGCAGCCCCTCCCTCGATGACTTTAGTCACGTAGATACTGTTGTCGCCCGGGACATGTTGGTTTCCAACTCCACCTGCTATACTGAATCCTAAACCTGAGAGCAAACATCAACAGGTCATAGATTTGTATGTAACTTCTTGGTTTCCTGAGGATGTTTCTAATGTTTGATATTTTGATTTGCTGCAGTGCTGCATTTTCTTACCCCTGGGCCCTTTTACCAGTTCTGACATTTAGATTTTTTTCTCTGATACAGTACAATTTATAGGGTAGTAAAAAAAAAAAAAAAAAAGAAGCAAATCCAATTAGGTAAACCATACCCTCTCATATTTCACATTTCGCAGCTTTAGTTGCTCTATTATTCTTTTCTTTCACCTGCTCAATCATATTACTGTATCTTTGCTGCTGACTTCCCAGCAGAAATCAGAAAATTGTGCCTCATCATACTTTCGGGCACCAGTTGATGTCTTTATTTTCCTGATGCTTAATCATGCAGGCAGTTAGTTGTAGGAGAGGAGAAGCATGTTAACATCCTCAAACAACATCAAAGCTGAAAGTCAACACTTTTATCGCAAAGTCACTAATCATGTTTCCATCTAATTGTTAAGCGAATTTTAAGCGAACTTTTAAAATGTCGCAAAAAAAGAAGAAAACAATAAAATGTGAATTAGAAGCATTTCCATCAACTGGTTAAGAGCGAATAAATTAGACTACGCAAAGTGTAGTTTCGTCACAAGTTGGGTGTTTGGTGTTTTAAGCCCCCAAAGTCGTCTTCCAGGCAGCGCTGCATGGAAGGCAACCATGAGATGTAATTATTATGTTGTGCTACTAGCTAGCTAGTAGCTAGTGCTAGCTATTAAGGTTAGCCTGCAGTTTCGAGAACAGAGCTTCTCTTAATAACATCCATGCCTTCATCTCTTATCCACGTTACAGGCTTTACAGCATCCATACATCCCTTGGATGTATCATAAGATAATACCATGGATGTATTAATAGAACACATGGTGAATTACAACCATTAGCTATATCCATTATTACAGCTACAGGACCTCGGAAGAACAGTCATATGAGCATGCGCAGTGCAGGGCAAAATGGGCAGGCGAAATCTTGTGGGTCTCATTCATCATGCCTAGTTTAATAACTCTGAATTCGGCTACTAGTGAAAGTTAAATATGTTAAAAACGTGACATTTTAAACAAGGACCCTTTAAGTGAAATATAGAAGTTTCTTTCACCATGCAAAGTCTATGGGAAAAGTCTTTCTGGGCCAGAGGGGTGCAATTCCACCGTTAACCGCTAAGCCCTTGGTTGCTTTAAGACATGGCACTGTTCCTGGGGGCTTGGGTTAGGCAAGGGTTAGGGTTAGGGTTAAGGTTAGGGTTAGGTGCCTTGAAGTCATCGGTCACAGCGCTGCCTAGGGTTAGGCAAGGGTTAGGGTTAGGGTTAGGTGCCTTGAAGTCGACGGTGGGGGCTTAAAACACCATCAAGCCACAAGTTGACGTTACACACGGTTGTAGATTGCAAACCGGCTTGCTAAATCAAAGAGTTTAGAAGCTAAGTTCTTTGGCTAAATGGAGGGAGGTAGCATTGTACAAGTTGGCCACCTGTGCAGAACACAGGGTTGTGGCAGAGACATTTGGTGTCAGTAAGACAACCGTTCACCGCCTGTATGCGCGGTGTGCAGGGCCATACGATTCAAGCTGTTGAAACAATTCGTCAATTTACCCGACGTGGCTGAGGCACAGGCAATAGCGCACTGCAACTCCACTACGCACCTTGTGCCACAAGTGTACAGAGCACTGGATGGGACCCATATCCTGATCCTTCCCCCATCCAATGGATACTGGGACTATAGTCATGTGAGTTACATGTTCGCTACGTCACAACTTATTCGGCAAAGCGTTTTCTATCTCTCATTTTGCACATCAACTCTTTTTCGAACAAGGCAAAATCCACCTCAAGCGAGCATAAAAACCTTTTTGCAAAGTTTTTTCCGAATTTTGCCGTTTCTATCAATATTTTCTAATGCGATACTTCAAAATGTGCTTAACAATACGTTGATGGAAACATGACTATTGTTTCATTTCAAATGCAATTTGCTGGATTTAAGCCAAATCCAAGTTTTTGATATTTACAGACTCTACTGTATGTTCTCTGTTTATCTTTCTTTCTTTTTTTTGTGGGCATTTCTGCCTTTATTGGATAGGAAAGCTGAAATGAAGTCTTGAAAGGGGAGAGAGAGGAGGAGATAGACATGCAGGAAAACCGTCACAGGTCGGACTCGAACCCTGGACCTTCTGCGTCGAGGAATAAACCTCTGCACATGTGCGCCCGCTCTACCAACTAAGATAACCGGCCACAATTCTCTGTTTATCTCTGTAGTATTTTCTCACCTTTGGGTCCTTTGACCAGCTTGATATCCAGGATTCTCTCAGTGAGGCTCCTCCTGCGTCGTATACACAGTCGGACCAGACCTCCTGCCTCCTTCAGCGCCTCCACAGCCCCGCTGTGTGTCACGTCCCTGACGTCTGTCTCATTCACCCGGACTATACAGTCATTCACCCTGCACAGCAAAGTCACATACAGTAAGGAGGTCGTTTGACCTGCATAAGGAGTGAATACTAAATCTGCTCATGCAGTGATATTGTGAGGATCTGGTGACAAAAAGCTGGTCCAAACAAGATTAACCTTCTTGTACAACACTTCATTAAGTTAAGGTTTGTTTTCAAAAGAGATTTGAGGACTTTCAAAAAGCCAACATCATATGGAAAGCTGAGTTTGTTCTGAACATTTTGATAAGAAACACATAGGGGTCACTTACATGCAAATACCTTTAAAATGTAAATCTAAGAAGAAATGTGAAAATGTCCTTAGACCTCAGAGGGTTAAACATTTCAATTCTTAAGTTTTGGTTCAGGTTAGAACAACCATGAGGTAATGGTGTGTGCACCTGAGTCGTCCATTTTGGGCGGCGGCCCCTCCAGGTATAATCTTGGTGATGAAGATAGAGGGGTCTTCTCCAATGTGAGGGTTATCAGTCCCCCCTGCGATACTGAACCCCAGACCTGAGTTTCCCTACACATGCACACAAACACAGATAGTGTTTTAATGAGAAAAAGAAACACCATCTGAACATACATATTGGTACAGAAGCTTTGATGATCAGAAATAAATGACAAAGTTACTGTTACTACCCTGCCATGAAATCTTCATCTCTCCATCCAGACCTACTGATATTTTTAGATGCTTTTACGTAATAAATAAACAGTATAATAGAAACGTCACCTAGAAACCCCTCAGTAGTTTATATAAGAAGTAGATTACCACACTGGAATAACTCTTCCAGTTGCCAAAATCACCAAGAAGCATTTATTAAATACTGTACTTATCTAAATGATAGGGCTGCACGATTTGAGGAAAATATGCGATAACGTGGTAGAATATTGCGATAATATTACTTGTGATAAAGAAACAGATATTAAAGTGTGATCAGTTCTGCCTTTCTGCTGCTTTCAGTATTCTGCCAAAATACAGCAAATTGCTTGTTGAATTTGAAAAAACAGTTACATTTTATAGTGTACTTTTCTACTGATACTCTTTCAACTAACTCAAAAAACTCCTAAGTGTCATTCCCGATATGTTGCAACCTTTAGCGATGTGTTTATTATGGAAGTTGATATTGGGATAACGATAAAAAGCAATACATATATATATAGCAGCCCTACTAAATGGCGTTGCAAAACTAAATCTAATATCTCCCCAATGTTCACTTCTTACAAAACTAGTTTATCACCTGAACAAAACAAAATGTACAGTAATACAGCTCTCTCCAGATATCGCTTATTACCAAATTACACATAATAGATCGCCTCTGTCAATTTAAGACATTACCTGAAGACACTCTTTACTTTGTGTATACTCTTTCATGGTTTGTCAGTGGGTTTAAAGCCAGTGTAATGTCTGCGCCTGCATTTGCGTGTAAGTCCATAGTGTCTTTAAAGCAGATCAGTCAAGCAGACAGAACCAGGTCATTGGAGAATGGAGTGAGAGTGAGAGTGAGAGTGAGAGAGAGAAAGAGAAAGAGAAAGAGAAAGAGAGAGAGAGAGAGAGAGAGAGAGAGAGAGAGAGAGAGACGGAGAGAGAGCCTCGGGTGAGAATAAGGAAAATATAATGAGAGAGAAGGAGGACCAGGATCAGGAAAAGAAAGTAGGGATGGACGGACGTGGAAATAGGGTCAAGAGAGCCGGACCGATGGTAGGACGGAGTAAAAGATAAGCAGAATGGTGAGATGAAAGCGAGGAGAAGAACAATGAAAATAACATTTCTGTTTTTTTTATGTATATATTTTTTCTTCTTTTGGATTCAAATGATTTTATTTGATGTGAAATTAAAAAACAAGACTTTAAAAAAAAACAACTGTGAACATGAGAAAGTAACTTTTTTGACAGTGGGGGAGAAGTACTGAGATCCTTTACTTAAGTAGAAGTAGAAATACTATAATACTATACTGTCTAAAAATACTCCATTACAAGTAAAAGTCCTGTACTCAAAGTGCTGTTAGCAAAATGCACTTAAAGTATCGAAAGTAAAAGTAATCATTATATAGAATGGCTCTTTTCACAGTGTTATAATATTATAGAAAATTACATTATTCTGTTTTAATCACTAACAAATTAATGTACTGTAAGAACATTTCAATGTTAGTTTGTCAATGTGGAGACAATTGTAGATACTTTATACTACTGGGTAGGTTGTTAGTATAGTACTGTATAATAAAAGCATATCATTTTTTTTTAATGTAAAACGTAACTAGTAACTATGTGTCAAATAAATATAGTGGAGTAAAACGTACACTATTTCACTCTGAAAAGTAGTGAAGTAGGAGTATAAAGTGCGTAGAAGTACAAATATTTCAAAATGTTTGTCACTTAACTTACTTCAATGTCATACTGCTCATGATTATGTATACCATTATTTTACTTCTAAAATGTTTGGCAGATTATAATGGTGTTGAAATGTTATGAAAAAAAAAACCTCAAAGAAAGTTTGCTGGATTTAGCCTCAACTACACCGTTAGTGTAATTACACTATTTGTATTGTATACTTTTAAATAGGAAGGAAGAATCACTTACAATCCAAACAGTGTCTTTATTTTGCAGCTGATATTGATTGATAAAGAAAATGAACAAAGTCATTTCAGGCTTTGCAAGATGTTGCATTGGCTGATTGAAATATACTGGGTGACTTGATACATTTACCTTTACCTTTGGTCAGAGTTGCCAAAAGGAGCTTGAGCTCTTGTTTCACTTATTATAATAATGTTATCTCAACTAACTTTTTTTGTTGACTCAGAACTTGAGTCAACTTGAGTCACTCTAAATGTGACTGATTACATTTACAGTGTGTGAAATAAGCGTGCGTGTCCAGTGGTGTGCTTTCATTGTGTGCAAATCTTTACCCGCTCCAGCGTGATTTCCTCATACTCATAGTCTGCTTCTGTTCCATTGACCTGTCGGAAAGGAAGAGGAAAAGGAAGAAAAGGGAAGTGTGTCAATTAGGAGTTAATACTGAAAGTGTTTTCCTGTATTGGACGCTAAGAATGCTCATTAGGTTTTACAGTAAAGCTTTTAACATTCATAATGTATATGCTGTATTTTTCTCTGTCAGTTGCTATTCGCAGGTACATCACTCTGTCATGTTGGATTAAACATTCATGTTTATCACAGCTTTATCAAATTTGTCACTGTCTCTGTGCTACATGCATGTCCATTGAATATTCTGTGCCATCTATGAAAACCTATCAGCATTCAGATTATCTTTCTTTTACAAATGTAATGCAAAATGTGAGGGTATGATTCATATATCAAGTAATACAAACTGCAACAAATATTGGAATTACAGAAAAGTAAAATCAGACATTTGATTATTTATGATTGACGCATGAATCCCAGAGATTAAACTGGTAATGCGTACTTAACGATGATGTACCTCTGATGTCATATTTAAGAACATCCCTGCTGAAATACCCATGAGCCAATCACACTGCTCAGCCAGGACTGCCTGTACTATAAAACATATTAACATCTAGATTTCCTGACTGAATGAACAGCACACAGAATTAAATCCAATCAGAGCAGACTATTAAATATTCTGTGTTCCAGTACGTTTAAACTGGGAGATGAGTTTGTTGTTCCTGTTATAGCTGCTGCATTCAGACACACACACGCATGCACACACACACACACACGCATGCACGCACACACGCACACACACACACACACACACACACACACACACACACACACACACACACACACACACACACACACACACACACACACACACACACACACACAGTGGCATCCCAATGTCCCATGTAATCCCCTTGGCTGTAATCTGTGTCCCTGTGCAGTCAGATTAGTTTAGATTTTGAATTTCTGTCGTTTCAAACAGAGAGCATATTCAGACTGGATGGGCACCTAGTTAAAGTCAACATGGATTTACTATAAACATAAAATATCACATTATTCTGTAAAAATTTAGCACAATAATAGTTTACTGCTATTCTTAAAGGTGGAGGTTCCAATCCTTGTAATACATTGTTTATATTTCCTGTTTATATAAATAAGAAATTATGAAATTAACTGATTATCAACGTTATAGCTTCTACTTCTTATAGGCACAGTAGGTCATATCAGCTACATATTAAAAGAAATCTGCAGGAAATAAATAATTTTCGCTCTCTTTGTGTGTTATATTCCAGGCAATTCAGCAGGGAGTAATTCCAGAGGAATTATATAATAAACGTATCTAACAACAACAGACACTGATTCTCTGTGGCAGCTGGCTACCAGTGAAATGACATCCGGATCCATCTGAGCTTTCTTTCTAAATCCAACGCTGCTATCACTATTGCACATCTTTATTAGGAAGACATTTAAATTACTGAAACATTTGTGGTAGAAGCTCCAAAAAGTGCTGCAAGTCTTTACACAGGTAAAAAAGACTTGATATGACATTTTATGGCTCTTATCTTTTTTACAGAGAAAATTATTTAATGTAAATATTTACAAAGTTCTACAATTATTGAAGCTACTACTAGAATGTCCTATGGAAGCTTGATTAGAAATATAACCCTAGAGATTTGATCAACAGTGGCAACAATTTTAATAAATGCTTCTGCATCAAGCTCTTGCCTGGGCTTGGTGCGTGCTTGAAGCTCATCCTTAAAAATGTAACTACACATCAGAGTAATATAGAAAACACAAGACCTGTGATTGGTCTGAATGGGCTGGTTTATTTTTCTCCCATATGCTTCCACTGACCGTAGTGTTTGTAAGTATTGACAACATGGAGCAGGTTAAACAAAAGGCAAAGTAATGTCTCCATTGTAGTAATGCTAGAAATAAAAATATTTGTGTGATTTGGCAGTGGTATTTCCAGTAAAAAACCTGACCTGACCCAAAAGGTCAGGTCAAATAAATTAATGAATTACAAAAAAAATCCTACACAGGAGGCATCTACAATGTACATTATAACAACCAACCTTCGACAGAGAAGCGTAGGTCACCTTAAACAGTAATTTCCTGTAATGGGAATGGAGTGTGCTCAACTTGAAGTTGCTGGATAAGGAAATCTCCATGTTTCATGTTACAATCTCCATATGCACCTATTCTACGAACAGGAGACCAGCTCCGGCCACCGACGCTCAAAATTCAATTGTCACTGGTCCAAAGACAACCACTGATATGTCATTTCTTGTAAAATCTTGAATGTGTGTGAGTTAACCTTATTTGCCTTTTCTTAAAGCTCTATTGCGTAACTTTTTGATATTAATGAACATCTGTTACATTCAAGCCATTGGCAAATGAGTTGCTACCAAGCTAATTAAGACTATCAGCTCCACACAACTCTCTCTGTATTTCTCAGTATTGCTACATTCAGAAGATTGTGTCATCCGGCGACTTTCGCACGCAGAAACTCGAGTCAAGATAATTACCTCTTCTGAAGAGTCCATCATGTTTTTTTTAATCCTCTGTGTCCTCCTTGGCTACTAGCAACTGTGTGGAGGAGGGGTGGGGGTGCTGCGCGATCACGGAAGGCTTGTATCGTGTGGACGCGCCGACAGTTTTGTTGTCATTACTTAGAATTCCTCGTGGGGACGACAGAAACTACACACTATAGCTTTAAGAAACTCATCATATCATATGAAATCCAGAATTGGCCACCGAGACGTTAAAGTACCAGCAGGGTGCAAAGTACACAGTTGGGATTGAAATTTCACTGACAATATATTTGAACCATTACTCACATATGGCGGGGTGTCGACGCTGTCTGTGTTGACCACCACTGGAGGGGGGTTGGCCTGCAAGAGAGAACAGCAACGTGATTAAACACTTCTAGTTTGAAGGCTATTATCACAAAACCAAAGACATACTGTATTTCCCCAAGATCGCTGATGATGGTCAATATGAAACTTTAAGAATGACGCATATACATAGATCTGTGATAATGACTTACTCGTCTCATGTTTTGGTACGGCATGTTGAGTACATCTGCTACAGATTACCACCACGGAGCGACAGCATACACCGCATGACATACTGCACAGCCCTTATATTGGACAATGCTAAACGTACTACACTGTAAACCACACTATAACGTTTTATGAAGCTCTGTTACTTTGCCATAAAGTACTCTTACTGTAGCAATTAAGTAGTGCACTACAAACCCTGTACTTTTACATTGTACTTAGATAGCCTGTAGGACTGTATGTCAACCGCATTTAGATTCCTAAATAAATCAACATCCCAGATCCATTTATATAAATCCAAAATGCAATACTGAACATTTGCAATCTCCCCTTCTCCCACATGTGCTGTCTACCTCATTCTCTCCATCCCCCTGTTTCTTCTCTAAGCTCCTCTTTCTCCCTGGCCTCCTTCTAGAGTCCAGGTCTGGAAAGATCAGGGTTAGAGCAGCAGCAGATGATTGACATTATCTTTCCTCTTGCTTCCTACGCAAGCCCAGCAAATGGCAAACCTCACACTAGCTAATAAATAGCCACAAGGTGTCTTTTTCTCCTTGTATTTGCAAGGTGAGCACCAGCCCCCATCTTATCGTTTCACCCCTTTTGCCACCTGTCTCCACTTTTTCTCTTGTCTCCTCTCACTTTCTCCCCAGAAAGTATTTAGTTCTCGCCAGTCCAGTGTCTGCAGCTCTAGTCTTCTCCAACAGACCACCAAAGAGCAAGCCAGTCCATGTAAGACAATCTGAAGCTCCAGCTCTTCTTCTGCAGCCAAAACAGTTCACAAACCAACTAGCTAACCAAACAATCAATCAAACAAGGTAGCCAACCTAATGGACAGTGCACCCTGACATCCCTTAACAGCGTCAATGTGCAACAGTGCAGCAATAGTATCCATCCCACTACACTAATCTCCACCTCCCTCCCCACTCCTTTATCTTCTCTCTCTCACACCACATGTCAAACTGTCTGTCAGTCAAGCTGACAGGATGCTTGATTCCACACGGGAACAGAAAGAGAGAGCAAGGGGGGGGGGGATAAGAGGGATTATACAGTACAAATGGTGGGAGGAGTCAAATCTGCCTGCTTAACAACAGCAATGAGGAGATGAGGAGCAGAGGGTGCAGACAGATGCACCCCCCGCCCCCCACACACAAACACACACACACCCCACCCCCTGAAAACACAGACATGAGTGAAAAAGATTAACACGAGCGGAAGGAGATTCAGAGAAAGAATGGAAGAAGGAGGTGGTGGGGGTGAGGAGACAGTAAGGGTTGTGCTGACAATTGCAGCTGCTGGGATATTTGTGTGTGTGTGTGTGTGTGTGTGTGTGTGTGTGTGTGTGTGTGTGTGTGTGTGTGTGTGTGTGTGTGTGTGTGTGTGTGTGTGTTGTGTGTGTGCGTGTGTGTGCGGGTGTGTGCATGTGCGTTGATGTAAATGAATGGCTGAAAGAGAGAGTTACAAGTGGTGGGTAAAGACACAATTATCACACATACTCTGAAGTCTACACCACCTGACTCTATGAAACATTACAATACTACTGTACATGCTCATTTGTATACAGAGTCTTTAACCTTTAAGCTCAATGGTGCCATTGAGCTGCACAAAATCTTTTCAGCTATGAGAGCTTGTGGTGGTAGATCTTAAGTCCTGAATTAAAAATCTTGCTTAGATAAAAGTACAAAGTAACATCAACAAAATGTAGTTAAGTATAAAAAGGAAAAGTACTCATTATGCAGCATAATGGTCATTGACAGGGTTATATTATTATATATATTACATTACTGGATAATTTGAATTGCTGCATAAACTGTGAGAAACATTAAATTGCCCAGGAACTAACTAGTTGAATGCGTCACATGTTATAAAGTCATAATATAATTTATAAATAAAAAGTTACTAGTGATTACAGCTTTCAAATAAATGTAGTGTAGTAAACAGTAGAATATTTCCCACTTGAATGTAGTGGAGTAGAAGTATATAGTTGCAGAAAAGTACTTAAGTAGTACTTAAAAAATGCAATGTATTACAGAACTTCAGTAAATGTACTGAGTTAGAGTCCACCGCTGATTACAGAATGCAGATCCCAGATGGGCGCGCAGACTCTTTGCCCTTTAGAGTTTAGACATCATTTGACTGTTGTTTTATAATTGTAATGAATATCTAAAGAAGAAGAAAAAAAGTCAACCAAAATATATTTGAAAGCAACATTTTAAAAAGTTCACATTAGGACCTATCAATAACACAAGGGGTCCCAGATAAATTTGAGGGGTCATACGGTGATTGAAGATTTATGATTAACTTGTTTCTAAATGTTTCTTTTTCTTATCATATACTGGATACTTTCATCACCTTATGCCTCTATACATCCTATAAAATGAAGCAACCTGAAGGGGAAAAAATCACTGCTCAAAACTCATGTTCACTCCATGCAATGGCCTGTGATGTGGAGTCACAAGCAGACACTTTAGTTGAAGAGGTGGATGAAAATACTTCATCTGACTGTAGTCATCTCAGCTGATGCTAATTTAACCTAAAATACCTTCATGGTGACTTTACCCAAGCAGCTACCTGCCCTAAGGTTAACTTGTCTGTCACTAACAGTCCATTGCCTCGCCTAAACTTTACATGACTCATTCACCATTGTCCACTTGTGTGTGTGTGTGTGTGCGTGTGTGTGCGCGTGTGCGTGTGGGTCATTCACAGAGCAACAAATCCAGTCGGCCTGTCAGCTGGTGATTCCATTGACACGCCATGTCAGACTGCACAGTTATGTAACATCAATATGAGTGTGTGGGGATGAGGTTGTGTTACATGGAAAGGCCAAAAGAACAAACGTGCAAACATAAACAAAGCACTCACACACAAATACACTAATACACACATGCCATCCATATCCAGACAGTTAGTTGTTACATAATTGTTGTTACACCAGCTGTGTTATCATGGCATTATGGCCTGGTTCAGTCCGGCACCACACAGCTTAGAAAGAGAACCAGACTATCTCTGGTTTGTCCCATCGGGCAATGAGAGAGACAAGTGCTTTCATCAGATTTCTCATGCTTTGCAGGATGGTTCTCAAGATTTTTAAGTCGGTGTGTGTGTGTGTGTGTGTGTGTGTGTGTGTGTGTGTGTGTGTGTGTGTGTGTGTGTGTGTGTGTGTGTGTGTGTGTGTATGCGTGCTAGGTTCAGCTTCTACACCATCATCATAATAATTAAATTTGCAATTAGCAGATGAATTGGGATTGGATCAACAGAAATCAAGAATCTAAAAATATCAAAATGATGCCCAGCAGCAGCTTGTTCAATAATCAATCAGTGCAATGTGCCATATTACGCCCATAGAGATACAATTAGTGGACGTAGCATCCGTGACGTCACCCACTGGTTTGCAGACTGCCGTTTGTAAGCCTTGAGTTTGGAGATACGGTCGTCGCCATCTTGTATTTTTGGCAACCAGATGTGACAGGTTTTCATCCCATCTGAAGCGAGTCATCCAGCAGAGGTTTACCTGCTGGTAACACGGACCTCCGGCTACTGCCACCATTCATCTGCATGTACGGCAGAACAGAAAATCGGCAAACATTCCCTCAAGTTACCAGCTAACGCTAGCGGTAGCTAGCTAGCTTGGTGAGCAGAACGCTGAATAAGGCATTTCTAGGGGACCAAAATGTCTCAATTAACTTCGATGAAGTGAAAACACACAGTGAGTGGGTCAAAGTTCAAGATGAAAATGTCGAGGAGTAAACCTCTATATATGGGCGCCCACTCTACCAACTGAGCTATCCGGGCGCCCATATATAGACTCCTCGACGCAGCGGGCCTGGGTTTGAAACCGACCTGCGGCCCTTTGCTGCATGTCATTCCCTGTCTCTCTCCCCTTTCGTTTCTTCAGCTGTCCTGTCAATAAAGGCCTAAAAATGCCCCCCAAAAAAACAACAAAAAGTTCAAGATGAAAACAAGTTCACGGCTGATTTAATGTACACAGTGCCATAGTTAGCATTGCTAAGCCTCATGATTGACAGGTCAGCATGTAGCCACACCCCTAAAGCATCCCCTGCTTTATCGTCTATTTTAAAATAAATGGGACCAAAATTTAAAAAATGAACATCCTGCTGTAATGAAGATGACTTGAAACTAGCGATTGAGACCATAAACTCAATATGAGAATGTTTCCTGAGGTAATAAGTAGGTTCATTTTCCCAAGGACTTTTATAGAAACGGAACTAGGGGAGTCGCCCCCTGCTGTAAATTAGATTAGAATGCAGGTTTAAGGCACTTGCGCATTGGCTTCACTTCTCCGACCCGACTGATTATGCCATGTACAAACTCATACATGCGGGAAAATACAGGAAAAGTCCTTAAGACTTAATTCAAAGCTTTGTTTCTCTAACATCGGACCTGACTTAACAGTAAAAACTCTGCCACTTTAGATTTCATTCATATTGAGAGCCGAGGACTGATGCACACATTCACATACACACGTACTAATGTAATAATAATAATAATAATAATAATAATAATACTCCAGTCCTAATATTACTGCCCACTCTGTCTTCCTAATGAAACTCTATTTGACTAATGAGCTAATGAGGTGGAGCGTGACTCTAATCAAATCAGAACAGTGATGCTAATCACGCTAATCAGACTATCACTACCTGCTATCTCTGATCTCAGTGCCCAGAGCAAATGTGCAGCACAATAACTACCCAACCAACAGCTACTAACAGGCAGCTGCCATGCTGGATTATTATCCTAGCTTACTATAGCACAGTTTATACAATACACAGTTCCTGTCCTGTTATTTTGTGAGTTATTTCAATCTCTTATTTAACAACAATCTGCTTGGTCTGTTATTTTTCTAAATTTTTTAGATTTAGTTTTAGCAACCCTGAAAAAAGTGAGAGTCACAACCTGCACACACTATGGATATATAATGCAATTTGGCAGACAGCTGAGAGTGCAGGTTTGTGTTAACAAAGCAGTTAATACATAAAAAAGTAATAATAATACAAGTAATAAGTACACTAAGGGTTTGCTTACAGCAGCCAGCGTACTACTGTATGTAGACATCTCATCACATGGTGATGATGTGTGTTTGATGGATACTGTTCTTCCCTGCTCTCTTTGTCCCGTCATTTCTTTAGCGCCTAATATATCTTGACAAGTATTGATTCCAGGAGTAGCCTACTTTGAACATTAATGGAATATGCAATCAATTTGGCTACATAACTTGTGTGACGTTTCTCGATAATGTTATTCTTTCCACTTCTTTTGTAATTTAAGTCCTTGTCAGATGTTATGATAGTACAGGATGAATTGTTGAAGAAAAAAAAATTACTGCAAGTCTGCAGTGATTTACCGTTGTTCCATTATTGTCTATAAGGAAACACAGTTTGACTGAACTGGTTGAGGCATCACCTTTAATAAATGATAAAGGTGTATAAGCAAAATGCTGTGGTTTTAAAATATACAGTGTGCAGTGTACGCTTTTAAAGTTTTAGTCCAATTACATGACTTATTAATGCAACATGAGTTCTGTAACATTGTGGAATCTCCTTTAGTATCAGATGCAAATCAAATGCATATATGTTGTCCTCTGCTCAGATCAGTGGCTTAACAGTATTTACTGGACCAATCAGTCTACTTTCCACCCATCAAACCTCCCTACCTGTACATGGGCCTGTATTTGTGGAAAGTGGTGTATGAGCGGCACGTGTGGGGGCGTTGCCATTGAGTGTGCAGTCCAGATATATGTGTCATTGGGCCACGGCCTGCCTCCAGCCTTGCCCTTGGCTTTGCTCTTTGTGGGACTCTTCTTCACACTGTCCCTCAGGTTGGGAAACTTTCCTCTGGAGCCCCTGGTGGCCAGGTTGGCTGGCAGTGTGTTCCACCCATATCCGCCCAGCCCTGAACACAGCGGTAGCTGTGGCTGAAAAGGGTGGATGGACAGCGACTGAGAAGCGTGAGGAAGAGGAGGGGCGCAGTGGTGGTGGTGGTGTTGGTACTGCTGGAACAACAAGTGGTGACTAGGTGAATGGAGCTGCATCTGCTGCTGTTGCTGGTGGTGGATTTGATGCGTTGATTGTGAAGAAAGCAGGTGACTTGGCGAGGCCGGTGGATGGTAGTGATGCTGGTTTGGAGAATGATGCTGCAGCTGCTGATGACTCGGTGAAAGGTGAAGCTGGTGGTGGCTTGGCGAGTGCAGTAGATGATTTGGCGATTGTGGAGCTAGGTTGTAAGTTGGCGATGGCGGAGCTAGCTGATGACTTGGAGACGGTGGTGCTATGTGATAGTAGCTGGGAGAGGGAGAGGGAAGCAGAAATTTTGGCGAATGGCAGCCGTGTTTCGGCGAATGGGGATGCTGATTTGGTGAGTGCAGCGGTAAAGGTTGCAGCTGGTGATTTGGCATCTGTATTTGCAGTAAATTCTGGTTATGCTTCGAGTGAGAGTGGCTCTTCCCTGATTTGGCCTTCCCCTTGCCAGATTTTCCCTTAGTGGAGCCACTGCTGGGCTTCTTGGGGCTACAACAGAACTCATGGCTGTGGAAATAAGTGGTCATAGCTACAGAGATATATAAAAAAGTCACAAAGAGATCTTTATCTTTTTGTGTCACTCTCACCACATCATCTTCTTTACAGAGATGACAAAAGGGAGTAGCTCCTCAATATCCCTTGTGTCTGAATAATGTAGGTCATGCCTCTCCAGAACAACCAATCCTCCTCTGTGTCCAGTACAAAGTTGATATTCCTACCGTTCCTTTCTCTCTCCGCTGTATATATGTGTCTAAGATCACTGGAATATCAGAAAACTAAAATACTCCTTTGTAGGCATTGTTTCCATTTCTACTCCTTTATGGATTAGAGCATCAGTTACTCCTGAAAAGCAAAGCATCCTCCTTTAGTGGAATATTTATCACTCCTCTTCTCAGCTTTCTCCCCTTAGGAGAACATTGAGCCTCTTATCATCCCTCAGGGTTTCAGGGTCAGTAGTAAAATAAAAGGTGCAGCCCCAAGAAGAAGCAAAAAGACAATTTGGACAAGTTGAGCCTCCTTTCAGTCCAGCTTTTTCTCAGGATGCCACGCTTTCATATGCTCCGATGGAAGACATGTCTTTCTCATTCCATAATTTTGCTCCACTTCAATTGGCAGTCACTCATGTTATCCTCCAATGTTGTTGTGCACTCTTTGTATCTGAAGTGTTGGTAGCTCTGTAGACGATGCAGTTCGATTAATATATTCCAAAAAAAAGTAGAGACAGTAAAACAGTAGTTCACAAAGAATAGATTCCTATATTTGAGTTCCTTTTGCTTTAAGATTCGTATTTATTCTTTCCATCCAGAAGGAATAAAGCTTAGAAAGAGTTCAATTTTCTTTGTTGTCTTTCTTTTATCTTTCTGTTATCAGGATTTGATCTCAGGACACATCTCTTCCTCAGCCTCTCTCATCTTTCTATGCTGCCTCTCTCTCTCAGTGTCTGCCCCTCTCTCTCTCTCTCTCTCTCTCTTCAACTCTCCCCCTTTCTCTTTCCTGGACTAGCCAATTAGGGGCTTCCCTGGGCTCCTGCACATGACAGCAGCCAGGCATGACTAATCGATAGACAACCAGGGACACTGATACAACGCTCAGAGCTCAGTCAGTGTGTCTGTGTGTGTGTGTGTGTGTGTGTGTGTGTGTGTGTGTGTGTGTGTGTGTGTGTGTGTGTGTGTGTGTGTGTGTGTGTGTGTGTCTGTGTGTGTGTGTATGTCTGTACATGAACGCAGAGCTGTGATTGGTGGAGGGCAGTCCCTTCCATCAACCTTTGTCTTGTTCTTTTAAAGCACCACAAAGCAGGCTGGGTCAGCTGGAATAGTGTGTATGAAATGCCCGCTGTGTGTTTGTGTGTGTGTCTCTCTTTGCGTTGGCCTACTTCCTTGTGAAAATGTAAGTCTCTCTGTTAGTGCGTGTGTCTCCAGGTAGGACTCCAGGTATAGTGTAAGTCTCAGGATGATTGGGTAAAATACAAAGTCAGTTCATCCAAGTCTATTCGGGAGCAAAGCTACAGTACAGTAAACAGTGACCGGACAATACAAAGTCTCTCTTCTTTTGGTCAAGGATCGGAACTATTGTATGGTACTAGTTACTATGGAAACTCAATGCTTTTTAAATACTAATAACTATGTTATTGAGTACCTTTGTACAGAAACTATAAAGTATTGAAATTTTGCACCAAATTCGTTGATCAATTATGTCCTGATTTGAATAATAATTTGGTTGATTTTATATTATGTTGCAGTTTGATTCGAGACAAACATTTGTTTTACTCTTGAGAGTGTATTACTCATTTCCCACTAATAGCAGGGTACCAACCTAGAGTGATGCCCAGCTCCTCCTAGCCCTGACCAAAAATACTGAACCCTAAATTGCTTCCAAAGGCCAGGCAAGCCCGTTGCACTACTTGAGTGTGTTTGTATGTTTGAAAATGCATTGTGGGGCACTTTTTCCTGCTAAGGTAGAAAAGGCAATAAAAGTGTCAATTTATTATTTAAATACTAATATTTAGTAACTTTGGCATAATTAAAAATACATTTTATTTTTTTGAAATTCTTCCCAAATGCGATCATACTTGGAAGACATTTTATGTTTTGTATTGAAACTCTTGTACAGGTACTGAAAGAAATACAAAAATACTCTTAATACATTTTTAAATACTCCAAACACAGACCAATCCATTGGTAAAGCAGTGCTTTTAAGTATTTGTACATTTATATAGTTCCACGGAAATGACCAAAATCCTCAATATTTATTTTACAGTGATGTGCAGAATGGTCACTGCCTTTAATATTAATTTAAGCTTCTGGCCTTTTACAGCTGGCTAATGCTGATATTTAAGAAAGACAGGAGCCGCCATTGGTTTGTACATAGAGCCACACACACACACACACACACACACACACACACACACACACACACACACACACACACACACACACACACACACACACACACACACACATCCGCTATATGGGAAGCCTCTATAATGTCAGCAAACATACTGTATGCCACAATTTGCCCTAAACCAACCCGATAAGGGAGAGAGGCAGAAAGACAGACAGACAGATGAGGGGTATTAAAAAGCAGCACCCATGTGGAGAACACGAATAGATGAAAAGAGGGTGAGGGCGGTTGAGAGAAAGGCTGCTATAGCCGCCCAGTGTGTATTTGTGTTCCCTGTGTAAAGTGCTGCTAGCGCTGCAGGCTAACCGCTCAGTCAGGAGAGGATGAGCAAGGAGAATAGGCTGTTAGCATCACAGTGCTAGATGAAGCCCACGCTAATATAATGCTGGAGGGCGAGGTAGGAAGGGTTGTGGTGAGGAATGGTTGAAGACAAGAGATTAAACAAAGATAGTGGATGGGGGGTTTAGAATAAGTAAAGGGTTAGGCTTAGGGTTTGGGTTTTAGTTTTGTAGAAGACCTTCAGTTTAAAATATTCCAGTCTAATCAAGCAAAATCACAAGTATGATCTGTCAACCAATTTACTAGTGCCTGCTAGCCACTATATATATATATATATATATATATATATATATATGTATATATATATATATATATATATATATATATATATATATATATATATATATATATATGTATATAAATATATATATATATATATACCAAAGGACTGACAAACTTGAAACATTACATTACTTTTGTTATGCATGAAACATCTGAGTCAGCGTGCCTACACCATTAAGCTCTACTTTCTACCCCCGCTCCCTTTTGACACGGCTCTTAGAAGTATTATATAGAAACACATCAAATTAGTCCACCAAGCGTGACATCATAAATTCTATGAAATTATTTGCTTAAATGAATCCCCGTTCTGGGTCGGACTGACCCAATGATGAAGTTTAAAAATCCAGGGAAAACATCCTCATTTATTGAGCGTCAAGCCTTTCTACTCCACTTAATTAGTGTAATGGATATTAATTAGTCTAGTGAACACGCACAGATATTACTCGTTGCGGGTCAGTCTGACTCAGAGTGAGAGTAGCTGCTGAATACAGAAAAAAAGTAAAGGAGTGCTATCCTCACCAAAACACACACCACTGGTCTCATGCTGTTGCCTATATGTGTCTTTGTTTAACAGCAAAAGTTATCAAGCGTAAAAATCCATCTACGATTACACTTCAGTCAATGCAGTCCCACTACTCTAACCTCTAGTCCAGTGTTGAATCCTCTCCAATGAAATTATCATCACTCCTTATCTCCAAACTCCCTTTTCTCTCAAATGCTGATCTGTGACTATTCCAAGCAGAATTATTGAGAATGAAGTGTTCAATAGGGAGAGCAGACAAGTAACAGGAAACAACATCTTGGCCAGGGGCTCTTGTGATTTTCTAAAAAAAAAAACTTGCATAAAAAAATTTAATTTTCCAATTCCTCTATCTGCAGAGAGACAAGATTGTGATACTAAAAGTCACCAACAGGGGACCTCAGACTCCACAGGCAGATGGAGCACTGATGGGAGACACACACACACACACACACACACAGATATGATGATGCTACTCTGCGGCACTGTTCTCTCGTCATTACTGAGTTATTTCTTTCAGCTGTCTGATATTATCAGCACTGATTGACAGCATGTATGATATCGCACAAAGATATAGCAGAACTGCATCTCACATCAACAGCAGACTCCTAGAAGAGATTAATGGTAGGAAACATGCACAAAGGGGAAAGGGGTTACATCCAGTTATACACACAATCATGCCACACAATTATGCAATATATCACAATACTTTAATCCATTTCGAAGCTGCTCTTAGTATCATTTTGCTTACTTGCTTATATGACACTGATGACAAAGTACTTCACTAACTTCTGGATCGTATTTTTCAAATCTCCACTCCATGATGTTAGTTTAGGTACACTGATGTTAGAGGAAAACTGGATATCACTGCAAATACTGTGTATAATATGCCAGTGTAATTGTACAGGCTAGTCCAATCCCTAAGAATAATAACTACATAACTCCAAGTATTTAGAAATACTACTGGTTTTAAAACTGGTTTTGTCGTTCCTAACTGAACTGGATTAAAATTCATACTAAAAAGAGAAAAAATGACTGCATAATTGAAAAGAATATGAAAACACTGCATCTTAACAAAGCAGAGGTGTGGTCTCCATGGATCAGTGGGTGAGCAAACAAAGTGAGGTTTCAGCCGGAGCTCTTAGTTATCATATATCACACCAGCAGCCACACACAACATGGCAGAATAAATCAGTATTCATTTACAGCATCTGTCATGATTAGAGCAGGGAGTTGTTCTGGGATTGGAGTCTTACTCCTGGCCCCATGACTAATCAAAGTCCAGAGGATCCTCAACTTTCTTCACCAAAAATACTCGCCTTATCTAACTTGTTTTCTGCAGAAGGCTACTACTTTTTTATATGACGGTGTGCAAGGTAATTTGATTCAAACATTTCAAAGTGCCCTGTGGAGTTTTCTTGTAAACAAATAAAATGTATGTATAAATTCAATGATCTCACCAAAATGCATTGTGTGCATCCCTGTCTTACAAACGTGTAATGGATTCCTTCTTCATAAAACAACATTGTTTGTGTCCTCATGTGCATGCATGAGACGTCAACAGGGACCCGCTTATTAAAATAAACCTGCTCCATAGCGCTAAAGGTCCAAAACTCCACAGAATACCTTTAATGGAGCAATAACTTGTTTGTGTTGATTTGTCATGAAAGTAATTCCTCAAGTGTCCATACAGGTCTGTCACTAAAACAATGTGGATAAACACACTTTTCCCACAATTTATCAGTAGAAGGTTATGGGATGCTCTTGTTTTTTTGCATCCAAGGGTTAACTATATGCTGTTTTTCCAACTACATAAGGTTTGCTTCTCACGCACCCAATAATACCACTGTTCCACAAACTGCACAGTATGCACAGGCCGTATGATTTTTGCCTACTATGTGAAAAACCTAATTTTGATTCCCACTTACTGCACAAGTCTTTTTTTACTTCCATAAAAGAGCAGAATAAAAAAAAAAAATCTGTTGAGTGAAGTTCTTGCCGTCTGTGTGGGCAAACAAAGAGTATTATAGCCTGTTATATAACAACATCAGCCAAAATTACTGATCAATTATTTTACTTTCTTTGGTAAAGATGTTTCAATCCTTTTTGGTTTGCAAGAAGTTTATCTGAGGGCCCATTTAAAAAAAACAACCTTATGCGATTGTCCTCGTACATTATAACATATGTATTATGGTTCTTTGCCAAAACACATGATGAATATATGTTTAAAACAAAGGATAGATCTCTGTTTGCTTTAATAGTCGATGAACTACAACCCCTAATTATATGCTGTAATATGTTCTGAGAGTTAGTAGTGGGGTCAACAGGGGGAGTCTTCTACACTCTCAGACTTCGGATGATCCTCGCCCTCTCACACTGATCAGGAAGTGATCCCACTGGTGTGGCTGTTCGGTAAGATCACTTCCTCAGTTCAGGACACTCGGTTCAACAGTAACTGAGTGGCTCATTCACTGTGGAGTTCAGACTACAATACTCTTTCTTCCCTACAGTATCTGTGTCACCCTCTGTCTCTCTTTGTTTCTGGTGAAACCCTAGCTGTTGGCTAGACTGGCTGTGCCTCACTCCAACTGCGAGCCAAAGAATCAAGAGTGAAGTAATGTCTTCTCTGTAAGTGTATTCTCTGTTTGCCACAGAGAGTTTGCCACTCTGTCTCTCTATCTAGGTGTCTACAGTGCCTGCCACACATAAAAGAATATGGAACCAGCAAATGTTTGGCATTTTAGTTTGAAAAATGGCTGACATAATTGTCAACATGGTTGACAGATTGTTTCAGCTCTAAATGACTCAACTGCAAAAAAGGAAATTTATTCCACCACCACATCAAAACTGTCCAAGCAAGTCCAGGCAACTGTGGCAAAGTCAAGTAAGAAGTTATTGTATCTAAATCAATGTATCTTTTAGTCAAAACTCCAGCGACTAGAGCTTTGTTTACCAAGACATGTTGGTTGTTCTAGATAAGCCTTCCTACTGACAGGTCCCCTCCTCCTTGAACCTCTGGCGGTGCTAACATTCACCTGTGTCACAGGATGCCAGAGAATAACATTGCATTAAACTTTAATTTTTAATCAAGAAACACACTGGCTGGCCCACGACGAGGCACAACAATTACAGGTCAAGAGGGATAGCATCACTTACATGGGGCAAAGTTTGCTGTGGTCTTGTATTCTCTGTGTAACAATTGCTTCTCCAATTAAAATATGTCTTGTACAGTAATGAGCCTGTCACTTACTGCAACACATCCATGTGTGACTGCATGACAAAAGTACTAATATTACTCTGCCTGGTCATAACACACAGACAGACAATGTTGCTGTAAGAAACCTGACTCTCTAAAGCATCAATATGTCAATGCTTTTTATTTGTATTGTGATTTTTATCTAGTTGTGGAGTTTTCATGTGGCAGCGATTAATAGGTCAAGCCTTCAGTTGTGTCAAACCATTCAATACTAATTACAGGAGGATAGATGGAGCTGTCATTATGTTGTGTTCCGCCTCATTAGATAGTGGTCGTATTAAGTGATTGCTCATGGTCAGCTGATCTGTGTTGATTATATCAGCAGAGATTTAACATGCTGGAGACCGATGGAGAAAGAAAGTGTTAGTGTGTATATGTGTGTGTGTGTGTGTGTTGTGTGTGTGTGTGTGTGTGTGTGTGTGTGTGTGTGCGTGTTGGGGGGAGGAGAGCTGATATGCAAGCTTCATCCCACACACAGGAGGTGATGCAACACCTCACACTCTCAAGCACCACAAATCTAATGCACTACTCACAGCTACAATACAATGCACGTGTGTGTGTAAAGATTTTAAGTTTACACACACTCATCTTCACTTTTTCTTTCTCCTCTCACTCTCACTCTCACACACGCACACGCACACACACACACACACACACACACACACACACACACACACACACACACACACACACACACACGCCCCACTCCGCTTGGTGATCAACATAGCAGCATCACCATGACAACAGCTGAGCTGACGCTGCCTGCAGTGCTGTCAACATCAGAGAAGTAGTTCACTGGTTACCATGGGTGATGGTGGTGTAGGTTGTAAACATTTGTATAAGCCCCGCCCACTGACGACATCACTTCCAGACTGTTAGGATTTATTGAAAAGCACCTCCTGTTCTCTAACTCAAATTTAGAAAATGACTGATTCATTTAATAGAAAATAAACAATATGATGGATTTGTGTTACAACTTCTAAATTGCAGCCCACAACATATAAGTTCACATGTATCAGCTGATACGACTCAACCAAAGTGGGCAGTACACGTCAGCCTTGAAGGTTTTAAAGAAGCCAGAACACTTTAATGTTTCCAAGTCATTGGTTTTAACCTTCAAGCTGCTCCAGTATTTATTCCCATATGATGTGAGTGCGGCACAGGCATAGGAAGAACACAACTTGTACAAATTGTAATTTCCCCAGTGGGGATCAATAAAAAGTATAAATTAATATTAAATTAAATTAACTGAGCAAAGTTTCTGTCCAGTTCTGTGGTAAATGAATACCCCATATTTCTTTTATTCCTTTGATTCTTTTTGTAAAATAAAAGTATGGCCTTCCCTTCCCCTCACTCCTTCACTGAAGCACTGCTCCATCCCTATGCTGGCGATGATGTATAGTTTCTGAGTGTGCAAAGAAGCCTGCAGGAGGTGAAACTTTGCAGTTATGGTGCGAAGATTCACAAAAAAAGAACTCTTACTTTGGTCTATTACATACTGCCCACTCAGTAACAGATGATCTATTAAAAACAATGTGGCAGAAGTTGTGATTACATTTCATAATGCACATGTACTTGGGTGCAGTATCCCACTCAGGACAAATGCACCTAAATATGACCTTTACTGCCGGTCACACTCACACCACTGGAGCACAGATCTAAAGGAAGATGTATCCCATGAGGCACAGGGAAAGTGGAAAGTTTCCTTGGGCAGCAGATGGATAATGAGCCACTCCCTAGAGGAGAGTGCTGTGTATTGGGGAGAGTAGGTTGAACTCTACTAAACACACACACTTCAGTATGAGTTAAGAGTGTAATGACGTGTCTCCCGACACGTTTGTGTCTCAATATATACAGTATAAATTACATTTCCATACCTCATTCTGGCAAAAATGTTTTTTGTTACTCACTGTTTTACACATTTAGCTTGTGATAATAATATTGAAGGGTCCATTGATACATTCAGGTGAACTGTATCGTCTCCATCCAAACCTTCCAATGTATTTAATATCTTTAACACTTATTGGGACCATGTGACAAACTGCACACACTAGTGAAGTGGTTAAGCCAAGGAGAAAATGGAAGAAGTGATACCAGACTCACTTACTCACTTTCTCCATTGTTGACACTAATAATATTGACATCATAACTAATCCTGCTAAAATTATTGATTAACTGACAGTATGTATTGTATATACTCTAGTATGAGACTGCTGAGTTGATTTGTGCTCTTTATGTTGATGGATACATTATTATCTAAGCAGGTAATGTACAAAATATATTCACTTTGAGCTAATAAGCTATCAGATTTCTCTCACAGTCCTAATCAATCACTAATTCTCTCCTTCGATGTCTTATTCTCTCTTATCTATCCTTCGCTCCAGCTCTGTCCATCCCTCTCCACCCCCATTTCCTACGACCACTAAACACCTCTTTAAGGCTTTTAGAGCTCTTTCTGAAGGGCCAGGATGACTTTCATACCTCTGCTGTACCACTCATCAATTATACAGAGACAGGGTGGGGGCTCTGGGAGAGGGGGCCACTGTTTGTGTCCACGACAAAAACAATGGAAAAGAGTTGGGTCAACTCTTCATCTTTGATCATTGAGAGTGATAAACTCAGGTAAAGATGAAATTTGAGATCCAAAACACATACATGAGATATGACACTTTGCTAAGCTGCTCCAAGGCAACATAATTCTGCATTTTGCTCAGCAGAGAGATGGTACAAAATCACTTTGGGTAATATGATGGGCTCTAACAGGAGATAATCAAGCAAAGTTAACAATATCACTATCGCAAGACAACCTAAAGTCAAAGCTTGGAGCTACCAAAACAGACAGATTGACTGGTGGTTATAAGGCACAAGGCATCAAACTATTATGTTCAGCAAGGAAGAGATTTTGCAATGAAGTGCTTTCCGGTGAGATAAAGCACCATGCCAGGACTCTTACATGTTCCAGACCTCTAAATGTCACATCGTTTTACATGGCTTTTATCAGAGGGGCCGAATAATATGATTAAAGAGTAATGGATGTCTGTGTATTAGCGTGTGTGTGTGTGTGTGTGTGTGTGTGTGTGTATGTGTGTGTGTGCGTGCATGCGTGTGTGCAGGTGAACAATGCACACCTCCCAAGTGTTTAGTTGGGGCAGTGGTGGCCTAAAGGTTAGAGAAGCGAGCTTAGGATGAATCTGGGTGGGGAAAGTGAAAAGCAGTGCTTGCCCCTTCCTCATCACCACCACTGAGGTGCCCTTAAGCAAGGCCCTTAACCCCAACTGCTCAAGCGGAGCTGCTAAGTAGCCAGCAGATCAGACTGTGGTTGTACTGGACAGCTTCCAGGTGTGAATGAGTAACTGTGAGTGTGGTCAGGGTGTTGCTCTCAGTGAAATTTCCCTGATTAAATAAAGCTAAATTAAATAAAAAGTTTAACATAAAAATCTAATCTGGCCATGACCCAAAAACCTTTTTTTTTTTTTTTTTTTGTTTGTTTGTGTTTTTGTGTGTGGGGGGGGGTGTGTGTGTGTGTGTGTGTGTGTGTGTGTGTGTGTGTGTGTGTGTGTGTGTGTGTGTGTGTGTGTGTGTGGTATAATGGCCTATCAGTCATGCAGTAAGTGCCTTAGACAGGAAAATGGCAACACCTTGGGAAAACACTGGCCAATATGATTACTGCAAGGGGGATGGGCATTTTTTTTCCATGCGCTGTGCTGTAAATCTGCAGACAACTGTAAAAGTGCTGCAGGGTTCAACATTGTGAGTGGTGCCCCATCCATTCAGGAGTTTAGATCAATAATGCAGGTTTGGATACAATAGAGACTTTACTGCATTTGTCATCTGCAGAAGGAAAAGTATTTAATCATTTGTGTGCAACAGTAGAAAATATTATATCATCATGCATTTCTATCATTCAGAAAAATAAGTAGCCATGACATTAAGTGCTTTTCCACCTGTTTTTATGAGCATTTTGAATCTTTTTTTTTAACACTTGGATGAGAAAAATGTATCAATAAAAGTATGCTACAAAGTGTGACGGATTCAGTCTTAGTGAAATCAATCATGACGAAGCATGGGACTTAAACGTCCACTGAAGATTTCGCTCCACTGAAGAGACAAAACATTGTCTCATGTCAAAACATCAGTTATGTGTAGACTTACTGTATGTTGCTTGAATTAATGCATGAAACAAACATAAGTGCAATATTTCCATCCTGTTTCCACATCGTCGTCGTTCATTTAAAGTTTGACTGGTGCTCTTTAAATTAATCTCCTAAGTGCCCTTTTCTTCTGCAGTGGTTTAATGGCACCCGACTGGAGAATTAGAACCCCCAACTGTTTATCTCAACTCCTCATAATCCGCATTTTCTTTTGACGACTTTCTGAAAATTCAGTTAAAGTTTGCGCTACATTTGGATGGAAGGCTGAGTCATGTATGACCACGAAATGCTTACTTTTTAAAAGTAGGATGACAAAATATTCTCACAAACAGATCTGTGACTGCCAAAAAGTCTGTGAACAAAATATATGCTCTAATACTGAATTACTGCTCTGTACTTATCTATCGATAACTATGATTTTGTAATTCAGGACTCAAAGATTGTAATTAAGTGTTTTTAATGTTTCTATGTCGGGGGGACTCAATAATGTCCAATCAGCTCACAGCAGCAGTTTCCTAATGGGCTGAGATTTCAGGCTTGCTTCTCCTCAGAAGCCCAGAGCGCCAGGCACAGCATCCTAAATATAAGCATCTAATATTAATATCAAGGCCCCAATTTTTCTTCCAAGTGCAGATGGTTTGCATTTTAAGAGCACATAAAAAAGTGAAAAAAAAAGGCGGAACTTAATGACATGAAACACACCTACATGAAATTATTTTTGTGTCTCTGTGCACAAAAATTGAGCAATTGTGATGATGTTTGATGAAAAGGTTATTTGGATTAAAGAATCTAAACAGATTAAAAGTATTCTATCTATATATATTATTGCAGTTATGGAAGTGGAAAGGAGAGCTATCGTGCACATCTTGAAACTGTTTACTGCAGACCGTGGTTGCAGCATCTGTCAACATCAGAGGGGCCTCATGCAAAGATGTTTATCAAGTAGAGTAAGTAGCACTCCTGGCCTGCTGGGTCCTTCATAGGTTGTTGGCTTTGCTTTGGATACTAGTTAAGAGATTAATGCAAGCTGCCGGTATGAAGACATTTGTTTTACGAGCTCTGTCTCTGTCCTGTGTGTTTGATACATAAACACTAGCCTACATCCCTATTGCATTGGTGTAAATATTCTACCTAATTAATCTAATTTAACAACCCAGGTAGATATGAACACTCTCCTTTTTATAAAGCTTGGTGTATCATTATTATAGCATCGTATTTGAAATTGTGCCATAATTCTACATCAGCATGTCAAAGGTCAGTATAATGCTGATGTAATGGACCGCTAGCTGGATTTATACTTGACACAAGGGGTTAAGGGCACTCCCACCGTAGATAGCTACAGCATAGGTATTGAGTTATATTTCCAGCATATTTAACCCATTGATACCAGCACTGCAGCACAAGATAGATGTATCGTTCATAATCAGGGCATATTGTGTATTACTTATATTCCCCACAGTAATTAAAAAAAATATTCCCTCATTTACTTTGTGAAATAGGAAGACGATGGGCTACTCATGTACTTAGAGAACTGTAGTTACATCAAGGTAACTTCTATTTTTCCTTGTCTGATTGCTGCAAATGAGATGACTGCAGTGCAATCGCCGTGCAGTTTATAGAACGATAGCAGCTAGAAGAACATGTTCTTGTTAGGTGTGCGTGTTACTGAAAAGGAGAAGATTACTGAGACTTCAACTTCAACTTCCTTAATGTTGTCTTCACTATTAATGTTGTCAACATTTTTTGTAGGAATAGCCCAAACTGACCAATCACAGTTCTTACTGTCTCTACATAATATCTCTATAGAGGCCGTGGCTGTAGTTCACATCAGCTGTGGCGTAGCTACTTCTACTTCTGTGGGGTCTGTAGCTCTCATCAGGTCAGCCACACACCTTATCTTTCCATGGTAATGATTTTGATTTCAATGTGGACTCAGTGCCACTGGATTACTCAGCTAAATGATCGCTTTGCCATGGCAACACACCAGCTCTCTGGGTCTCATACACTATGCCAGTGCTCATTTCCATGACAACATTATCAAAAATCTCAACCACCAAGAGAGAGCTGCTTCAACTTCAATTTATAACCGGCCTGCTGCCCCCAGCAGCCTCTATGTTTTGGCTAAGAAACCCAAACTAGAGAATTTTTGCTAATGTAATGGCCAGCCCCATGTATGCATACACACACACACACACACACAGACACACACACACACAGACACACACACATATGCACAGACACACACACACAACTAAACAAAAACCCAGATTAAGTTACATGCTTCCCACCCTGATCCCCTACCACTCCTCAAGCATAAAGCACGCACACACACACACACACACACACACACACACACACACACACACACACACACACACACGCACAGAGGCTGTGACGTGTGTGTTACCTGGCTAGCATTGATACAGTCGGTGAAGGCACTCCTCCTGGAGAAGAACGTAAGGAGCTGCTGCCAGCGAGAGGAGGAGGTGGAGGGGGAGGAGGAGGCGGGAGAGGAGGTGGAGGGGGAGGAGGTGTGGGGAGGTGCCAGCTCCTCCGAGGAGCCCCGCTTGGGCCCCAGCCTCGCTTTGACTCCTAGCCCCGCCCCTTGACCCCCGGACCCCCCGCCCACCCTCGCACTGCGGGGGTACTGGGTGTTGTTGCCAAAAATATAGTTCATCGTCTCTGCTGTCTGCTCTTCCCTTAGACACACAGGATAGAGTTCATGTTGTAGCCTCTTCTCCCCCACTGCTTCATCTCTAATTTCTCTCGTCTGTTGCTTCGCTTTCACTTTACTTCTCTCAAGTTCTTAAGCTGTTACTGTCACATATACAAGTCCAGCACTTCCTTATTTTCTGTCACCAGTTTCTGCTGAAGATTATTTTCCTTCTTTCATCTTCTCTTCTCAATTTTCTTTTTCTTTTCCCTTTCCTCTTCTTCAGCTCCCTTGGGAGTGAGAGAGATGCTGGCAGATGGAGAGATAAGGAGGAGGAGGAGGAGGAGCTGGAGGAGGAGCTGCAGGAGGAGGTAGAAAGTGCAGGGCAGGTAGACAGAGTCCTCTTAGAGGTGGAGCATCAGTCGGTCTGTCAGGGTCTTTGTACATCCACTCGTCAATCATCCGCCCATCTGTCTTTGTTGTCCATCCATTTGTCCATCATCCAATCTTCTCTCTAGCCAGGAGAAATGTCCAACATCCACATCTCTGGTAGTCCAAAATCTCTTCTCTTCAACTCATTCCTTTCCTCTCTTCAGAGAGAAGACAGAGTGAGGGGGAGCGTGGGCCAGGCAACGACAGGATATGAGGATTGATTATTTAAGGGGGTTCACTCTTGCTCTCTTCCTCCCTCCCTCCTCCTCCTCTCTAGTCCAAGGAGATGACCAGTCAATCTCCCCTCTGTCACACTGTGTGTGGAAGGAAGAAGGGGGAGGGAGGGACGGCTGGCTGGATGGATGGACGAAAGGAGGGAGGTGGAAGGATGCAGGCGAGGAGGAGAGCATCTGAAGTAGGAGGGTGGTTGAAAGAATCACCCTGCAACTCTTCTTTTTCTCCTCCCCTCCCTCCTACATCTGTGATGTCGCTCCAAGTTTCACTCTCTTCTTGTCTCGCTCACTCAGTATATTATTTATTCTCTCTCTCTCCCTCTTTTTTCTACCTACCTCTCTCTCTCTCTCTCTCTCTCTCTCCCTCTGCCTGTCTTTCTGCAAATTGTCTTTTCCAGTCTTTTATTGGAGCTGCAACCTGACGCCCCTCTCTCTCTCTCTCTCTCTGTCAGATATCATTACTGGTACAAGCCACGCCCCTACATTCCAGCCAGCCAATGACATAACAGAAGCACCCCCCCCTTCCCCCCCGCTCCAAATACACACAGCCTTAAACATGCATGCACACACAGAAAATATGCAATGATGCCTGTTGCAGGTTGAGGAGGAGACGAGGTCAAAAACAGCTGAATGCCACAGAAGTAGAAATTGAATGCTAGCAGGGACTAGACGGATAACGAGATAAGTGTGTTTGTGTGTGTGTGTTTGTGCGTGTATCAGTTGATAGGTTTGCTGTTTATACATGTATGCGTGTGTGTGTGTGTGTGTGTGTGTGTGTGTGTGTGTGTGTGTGTGTGTGTGTGTGTGTGTGTGTGTGTGCGGGAGAGAGATCTTCTCCTGAGGCTGTTTCCGGACACTGCAGCACCCAGCTCTCCCACACACTCTCACTCACTCTCTCGCACACACACACACACACACACACACACACACACACAAAAAACATATACATGCACACTCACACACACAGGAAAAAACGCAGATGTACGAATAGAGCACGACTCCAGGCTGTTGCTGGGCACCGACTGAGATAAAAGAACCTTCAGAGGTGTACAGCGTACCCACACTACACACACACACACACACACACACACACACACACACACACACACACACACACACACACACACACACACACACACACACACACACACACACACACACACACACAGCTAACTTAGCCTCCCTGAGGATTAGCCACAGGTGGAGCAGGACCCCTGTCACAGCTTCTTCCTGTGTTTCCATGGGAACTGTATCTATGGCAACAGCTTTCTGAGTCCTGAAATACACCTGGTTCTGGCTGACTAATGCGTTGTTTGCTAAGATCTCAATAGATGTCACTAAGATTTCTTATGCTTTTTTTTATTTATAACCTTATATTTTTATTTAACCTTATATAAAGAAACCTGCCTCATGTGTGACAGGGAAATAGAGGGTGTCTGAGTTATTTCAGAGATGTGTCCCCCTAATCTCTCTTGGATCGCCTATGCAAGAGGCTTCTGTGACTAACACTTAACAATTTGAATATAAAATAGCTACATACTGGCCAAGTTACTGCAAGACTACAAAGGCTACAGATTTTAACAGTCCTAATTTGTAAAGTTGCTACTAAAATATTATTTGAACTGTATGTACACGTCACGAGAGAAAAGCCACTGAGCAACCTGGAAAGCTTGGCTCATGTTTTTAACCAACAAAAAAAAGTGACAGCCCAGGAATTACTATAGCCAGTTAGGATTTTATGGCCTCAATTAAATACACTTTATTTATTTATAAAGAGTTATACCCCAATAAGACAAAGTGGCAGTATGAAGCACTATGTCTGTGATTCCAGCCGTTCAACAGTTCTCACATTTTCATCACCTAAAACACAAAACACATGTGCAAGATGAAACAAGACTAAGCCACTAAAGCCACTTTAGCAGCTCTGTGAGGCTGTAGCCTACTTAGACATAGCAGCGCTATGAGTTAAATACTAACATCAGCTAAAAATAGAAAAAGTATTGAGTTGTTAATGGTAAGATATTGGATAAACTAACGCACATGCAACAGGAATCATATCGTTATCTGCCAGTCACCCTCTACAGTCAGAGTGTCTGCAGCTAGCCACCATGACAAAAAATATAACACATTGACATGTCAGCTGACACAGCACAATTCAGTGACACGCTGGCTATTTCACAACTAACCCTGCCCTCCTGTGCCTCTCTCTTTCACTTTTTCCTTTTCTCTCTTACTCTCTCCCTCTCCAGTCAAATGTCAGCCAGTGAATGCTGGCTTTATTAATATTTCAGGACCAATTAAATAAAGCACACATCATGCATGTTTAATGTCCGACTGCTGAGAGAGCCGATGTTGCCCTTCCATCCTCTACAGGTAGGCTGGGCTAGTGATAGATAGCCTAGCATACAAAGGCTGTGTTCACTTTTTTAAACCAATGATTTGCTCCTTCTCCTCCTGCCCTGTCTGTGGTCCCACAACAGATTGACCCACAACCTATTTTGGAAACCAGCTCAGCAGGCACCAGACAGTCTGACCCTGTAACCCGGTAACAATGCTGTTACATGTTTGGTCGCAATACGGATTTAAGGCTCGATCCCTACTGACTTTAGCAGAGACTGTACTTTTATTACTTTACAAGGAGTAAGATCTGTAGAAGTATTAATATATTTGGTAAACATGGACTTTTCAGTGGCCAACCAAAAACAAAACCTAATTTGGACTTCTGTTGCCCTGTCACATTGAGTTAGCTCACCTTTAATTTTAACATGTCTCTAAATATAATTGTAATAAATATCAGCGTTGTGTTGTCAACAGCCATATAGGGACGCTGGTGCAGCTGGAAGCACTGTAAACCAGACGCCATGCAGATCTATACTGCGGTCTATGCCAGTGGTTCCTAACCATTCTGGCTCTGCCCCAGCCCTTCCATTAGATCCCTTTAAGATTCTGGTAAGCACCATTTTGAAAAGCTATGTCAAGCTTCCCTGGGAATTACTGGGCATATAGAGGAATAAACAAAAAACACTGCAGAGCAAGCAAGGCACCATCTCAATCCCAATAGGCCAAGTCAAATATTTAGCCTCTCAGATAGTGTTTGGGGGTGGGCTGGGTGTATTTCTTAGCTGTGCAGCACAGGTTATTATTTGCACAATATTTTTTATAATGACAACTGATCAAATTACTTTGTGAAATGTGAAAGGGGTCGCTTTCAGTGATGAACCCACAGAGAATTACCATACGGTTTTGCAGCTCCACGGAGCTCTTTAGTAGGGATCGACAAATACTGGTTTTTCAAGGCCGATACCGATTATTAGTAGTTCATAAAACCGATAACCGATATTTGGAACCAATATGCATTTACAGTGAAAATGAAAAGTCAAAATTAAAATTTTGGAATTTTACAAACTCCAACACAAAACTTTAAATGCTTAAAGCAATTATTTAATAAATTAGAAACTTTCAACATAATACACAGTAAAAGATTAGACATTAGACATTAGACATTAGACGTGAGACTGATTGGTGAGTGAAACCGAAGCAGAGGGACAGACACAGAGCTGTAGCCGAGCCAAAGTAGTGCACTTCATAATTAACTTTATCGGTTATCAGGCAAATAAAACGCTGATACAGATAATCTGCAAACTGCCAAAAAACGGGTAATCGATAATCAGTCTATCACTACTCTTTAGCAAGTTTTAGCTCATTGTTAAGCAGCAGCCTTACTGTTTTGGTTCACTTTCACTTCGTTCACAGCATCTTTTTCAGCTGCAGCAGTCATTACACTACCTGCTCAACACCAAACTGCAGACCGACAAAGTTAGCGACTAGCTGGTGAACATAGTGGAGCATTTTGCAGCTAAAGAGCCAGAAATTTCCCTCAGCAGTTGATGGAGATTAAACCAGAGCTAAAAGAGAGTGAATATTGAACTTACATCTATCATGTGGCCAGAAACATGACTCTAAATAAAAGATAATGTTACTCTGTATCTGATCAATGTGTAAAAAGGCAACTACTTGCTAACAAGTTTGCCGTATCAAATTAAGAGGTAATATTATGTCAGTTTCCATTGCCCCCAAGTGGCCAAAATATTATTTTTTTTCTCCAAAGCAGTGCAAATAATGACAACACTAGATGCCTCGCCATCTTTGCTCTACTGTAAGAGGGAAGGTTAAATATTTCAGCTCGAAATATCTAAATAACTCCAAGCTAGTCAGTTCCCCAACGATGAGGTCAAGCTAGTTCCATGCTGTTGTTTTATTAAACATAAAATCTACACAATGGGTTCAAGTCTGTCAAGGTAAGCCAGATCTCTTCCTAAAGGAGAAAAATAATCCTGAAAATCACAATCAAGGAGAATTGTAAAAACTAAGAGTTTGTTGGATGTATAGTAGCTGGTTTGACTGTCTACAGTATTCAGCCCTGTAGCCTCCATACTGATCACTATACACCTTAGACATTACAGTAAGTGCAGAGTAAAGGTCTTACTGACTCCTAATTTCTATTACTGTACTGTGTCAGCAGGAGGGGAAAGAGATTCATTGAGGAGTGATTTGGCTGACTGACCGGTTGAGTAACATCCAGCAACAAATCTGCCCACTGTGTCCGTCTGTCTGCCCTTTAATTCTCTCGTCATGCCATCTCTTGCCGCTCCCTGCCCCTCTGTCTTTCCTTCCTTCCTAATTAACTGCATTAGCTTAATGACTACGGTCTCTGAGCGGCCTATGTGTGTCTTACTGTGTGTTATAAAAAGACAGAAAGTGACTTTCTTTTACTGTTTCTCATCATTTAGCCTCTGCAGTAGATATAAATTTTGTTAGTGGAGTAGTTAAACCAAAGTCAGTTATACTGCTGCAGTGTCTGCTGCATTTCCTCTTCAATCTACCATAAACTGTCTAACACATATATCTATAACGATAACAATATGCATTGCTTTTTCATTTATTGAGCCTCTTTACCAGCAATAATCAATCATGCAGTCATAATGCTTGCTATCAAACAGTTTGATTAATTCAGTTTAGTCAGATCTTGATTTGTGAAGGCACCACACACACTATGGTGGCAATTTCTCTGCCACTACTGCCTCCTGCAGTTTACAAACTGCTACTACATCTTAACGTTTATGATGAAGAGGAAACTCTCTCTCAGTTCTCTCCCCACTCTAATTGACTTTCTTTCCTATTAACATTCTTTATACAGGCTAAAAAAAAAGGTAAGTAAAAAGTAGCACAATCAGCAAACATTATGGGACACCCAAAGTTGGGTAAAACACTAACTCCCAAAATAAATTATTTTTAGTGCTTTTTGATAGTATTCACTTTGACTATTACATGCAGACGGATATTACACGCAGGTCTATTCCTTGTGTAATCACGATCACATCCATGTCAGACTATGTGCACAGTACAAAAAGACACAAACGATCACATCAGCCAATCATATCAACAATCACATGTATTCACATGCTCTGTGGTTAAGAGAAACAAAACCAGAAGATACAAGAGCATTTCATCTGCATTTTGGTTCTGGTTTCAGGAGATTAGTGCTGTGCAAAGGTTATGGTGAAGTAGATTTTTGTTAAATTATTTAGATAAAAGCAAAAAGTGGACCCAAGACCTCTGGCACTTTAGCTCCATTTGCATAAAGGAAGAGTGTCTGTCTTATTAACTATGCAGTGATGTTAAAACTCCAGATGGACCACTTTGAAAATGTTTCTGTGATGTTCTTGAGTCATGGTGTTTTTGATTTTCCACCGATGCAACAACAATTTTCACAGATTCACAAATCTTGAGATATCGGCACAACTGCCTCACAAAACACAAGAAATGAATGAAAAAAAGCTTAAATGTTTTTACTGCATGCTCATAAAACCTGAATCTCAGACAAGAGAAACGACTGAAAACCAACATGTCACAAACGAACAAAGCTATGGATGCATGCGACGGGCTTAGAGGCGAGGTTACCTGGTAGTAGGCGTGGCTGTGTGAATAGAGAGAGGAGAAAGGCGGGGCTGGGACTTCGTTCAGCCTCTCTCCCCCTGGATGAGGCCACGCCTCGTCCTCAAAGCGAACCTCAGGTGATTCTACCTACGATGTACAGACAGAGCTCAGCATGGTGCAACACACACACACACACAAACACACACACACGCACGCTTGGGCACACTAAGGTGCACTGCGGTCTGATTATTGCACAGGTGGCAGCCTGACTGTAACACAGTTATAAATAATAAAACTATTTAAACCAATTTTTACAAAACAAAGGGGAAACAATGCACCTGTGTGAGACAAAACACAGTAATAATGTCCACTCTTGTCTATATTTCGAGTCCTTCATTTAGGTTTAGGCAGGACGTCAGTCACTGACAATCAATGACCACTCATTTACTCAAAGATAATAACAATATATGGACCAGTAGATGAAGAGGAAGAAAATAAGTCTTCAGTACACTATTTTTTAAATATATGTACATGTTAAATCAAAACACTAGATGTTATATATGCATTTATTATTCATATTATGTTTTGAGAAATAACACAAATGTGCACTTAAGATAAATTACAAAGAGCGAGGAGAAAGTGTGTGTGTGTGTGTGTGTGTGTGAGTGAGAGAGAAAAGAGAGAGAGAGAGAGAGGGAGAGAGAGAGGGAAAGAGAGAGAGTGTGTGTGTGAGTGTGTGTGTGTGAGAGAGAGAGAGAGAGAGAGAGAGAGAGAGAGAGAGAGAGAGAGAGAGAGAGAGAGAGAGAGAGAAGGGAACATGTACATGGGGATAACAAGGTGGCAGGTCCATCTGTCATACAGAAGCGAGCCAGATCCAGCACCTGTGGTCACACACACATTGACATAAACACACACATTTGGGAAGGAGGAGTTCTCAAAATAAAATGAATAATACCCAAATACACCAGCAGTAAGACACACAATCGCCACAGTTTCTCATCACGGAGTTTATCTAGTCGGATAGGTGATCAGCAGCTGAAATGGATCTGTTTGTAAAGCACGATGATGATGATGATGATGATGATGATGTAAACAGTAAACAGAGATCACATGTGAAAAGCTTCATTGATGTATGGATGAATACAAAGATAAACAAATCATTCCATCTATCAATACCAACACACACATGGGACTTAGGTGCCCCCTCTGTGATTTCAACAGTAAAATGTTTATGGATTGGAAGTGACAGGAAAGTGATGTCCAACCACAAGGTGGGGCTACACACCAACATTTCCTTCACCCCAGTCACAACATTCAGTTATGTCTGAGGCGTGTTCAGCAGACAAACTTTAAACTTGTGGTGACTGATATCTGAGTCAGCGCAGACAGAGACAATCAAAAGACAGTGTATAATGACTTGGAACTGACACACACCACTAATACACACTCCTCAATTCTTTATGACTGCCTGCAGCATGCTGAAGGCTGTCGTAATTTACCCAATACACACACAAACACACACACTCCACTGCTGAATAAATAAATAAATTACACTAACTGATAATCACGCCATGCCAGAATTTAGAAAGGATGACATATTAGTGGGGGATAATACAAGGAAGAAATACAGGAAATGACAGAAAAGAGACAAGACAATGAAAACGAGAGGAAATCAAAATCCTTGGCCGTTTAAAATCTCTTTTTTTTATAATGTCTGTCAGCCGTTTTAAAATCACCATAAAGCCTCTCGTGGCTTACGGCTTTAAAAACAGAGGTTTTTCTTTAGAGGAATAAGAGAACATTCAGAGGAAAACCACTGAGTTAATAGCGCTTTGATCACCTTCTTTACTACCATATAATTCAACGTGGTAGTAAGTAATTTGATATTCTTAATTTGCATACAATTTTAATGGACTATGGGCCGGCTTTTGTTAGATCCTACATATAAATCATCATAACTGTGATTTACCAGACACCATTAAAACCTACAAAAAAAAAAAAAAAAAAAAAAAAAATAATGCAGGAACATGTAACAACAAAAGATGGTAAACACATGGTGGAGCATAATGAGTGTGTATTTGTGTGTGTGTGTGTGTGTGTGTGTGTGTGTGTGTGTGTGTGTGTGTGTGTGTGTGTGTGTGTGTGTGTGTGTGTGTGTGTGTGTGTGTGTGTGTGTGTGTGTGTGTGTGTTTGCATCTGAGAGAGTTGGTGTGGTCAGAGCCCTGAGAGTACAGTGAAGTAAGCACTAATCTGCAGACAGATACAGCCCAATCAACCAAAATAAAAAGATTACCAGGCTACGCTGTACCATGATGAGTGTGTGTGAGCGAGATAGAGGGGGAAAAAGAAGGAGAGACAAAGAGAGAGGGACAGACACAGACCGAGTGTAGAGCAGAGATAGTAATGGGCCTCATTACTAAAAAATGGGACAAGGATTCGACTGAATCCCTGCATGCACAGTTCTGCAAAAAGTATTCTCACGGTACAAAGAAAGACCCTGTGCATGGAAGAAAATTTAGGCCAGTATCCTTGACTTCTAAGTACTTTCAAAAAAGACCTATCTAATTCTGGAGCCGTATTAAAACAGGTCCCCTTACTTCGGTGTGCACTTGAACTTAAAAAGAAGGGGCCTCTGCCACCTTGACCAAAAGCCAAAAGCTTAAAAAATAGAAGCTGATGGTATTAGACCTGACATCAGACAAAACTCTGAACAAATTACGACAATCACAATAGACATGAAGCATATCACTGCTGTTTGGCTAAAAATCTTTCATCTATAACATGTCATCTTATCAGGGACTATGACAAACAGGCTTAATTTAAGCTTGACTGCATTATAATATAATTTATCCAGTGGCCTTCAAAAAGGTTCCCAGAGAACTGTAGAGTCATTTTAGAGTCAATTTAAAGGGAAGGTTTGTGATAAAATTGTGAGTAGGCTATAGAAATATTTCTATAGTAGGCCTTCAACAACAAAATCAAAACACTGCAACCCTCTCTCCTAGAAATTATGATTATAAACAACAAATTGAATAACACAGTAATAACAGTAATGTTGAAATAGTTGGTACCCTCTTTGTATTTATCTGATTTTTTTGTGTTGAATTGTAAAGTTTATATTTGTACCCTTTATGTACTTATTTTGTTTTGTGCCGGCACTAGGAAACTGTTTATTTAAAATGAGTCTGAATAATCCTATAAAGGATGGGCCACGTAAGCGGCCATACACGAAAATAAACTGTTTATTCATTCATTCAACAGCAAATACATTTTGGAAAGGAAATGTAATGCTGCCCGGATTAAATTTTTTTTATCAACATAATTAACGTGTGTTAACTTATTGTTAATGAATGTATCCACAAAATATTCATACTGAACGCATCAGTGAAATGATCAGTGACAACATATTTCATTTGTTTACCTATGATTTCCACTCTTGCAATAAAATAGCTGTTTAAAGCTGTAGTGCGTAGTTTCTGTCTCTCCCATGAGGAATTCTAAGTAATGACAACAAAACTGTTGGTGTGTCCACATGACACAAGCCTTCCGAGATCGCGCACACCCCCCCCACCCACCCACCCACCCCTCCTCCACACAGTTGCCTGTAGCCAAGGAGGACACGGAGGATTAAAAAAACATGATGGACTCTTAAGAAGAGGTCATTATCTTCACTCAAGTGTCTGCACGGGAAAGTTGCCGGACGAGTTATGTGGAGCTGATGGTCTTAATTAGCTTTTTAGCAACACATTTGGCAATGGCTTGAATAATGGACATTCGTTAATATATAAAAAGTAACGCACTGAAGCTTTAAAGCAAGTCTAGCATGATTTATTTTAAGCAGAAGCACTCTATTACTGTTAGGGAAAGATTGTGGTCGTGGTTGAATATAGTCATAGTCAATAGTGACTTAAAGCACGAGAAATTAAGTGTTTAATTTCTTAATATTTAACCAAAACCACAATCTTTCTCTGACCTTAACCAAAGGGCTTTTTTACCTAAGCATCAGTGTTAACGACACAGCAGTAAACTAGGCTGTCGTTTCAATTATGATCAAATGATGTTGTGCCTCAATTATGTATACATTTTTCCCCAAAATGTTTGAACTCAAAACTTTGGGCCTTTGAGTCAAAACATAAATATCACCAAAAGGTGTAAGAGAACAGCTGTAATATCAGGCCCCAAATATACAGCATTTGTCAACAGAGTTATATTGACGTAATTGACAGACATAATGTACTTAATCACTTGGGCGAACCAGATGTAAAGGGGAACAGACTGACAATGTCAGTTTAATGTGTGTGTGTGTGTGTGTGTGTGTGTGTGTGTGTGTGTGTGTGTGTGTGTGTGTGTGTGTGTGTGTGTGTGTGTGTGTGTGTGTGTGTGTGTGTGTGTGTGTGTGTGTGTGTGTGCGTTGTTGTTTGGCATACTGATGAAAGAGCCAAAGCCTAGTTACCTGAGCAGGCGTGATGTGTGTGTGAGTGACGTATCCGTGAACGTGTTGAATCTGAGACAGCTCCCGCTCTGCCACCTGAACCAGTTCCGCACCCCGCAGGTCACCGTGGCGACAGAGAGATCCGTCCCTCCCCAGGGATCGTTCACTTTCTCTCTCCATGGTCCTGGCGCCCCCTCCCTCTCTCCTCCAGGTCTCCCCATCCCTCCAGGTCCCCCTGTCCCTCCATGTCCCGCCTTCCCTTCCCTCCCTCCCCTCTCTCCCATCCCTCCCTCCCTTCCCTCCCTCCCCTCCCCGCGCTCCCCCCGCCCCTCCTCGGGCCCCCGTCCCTCTCGTCCTCCCAGCGTCCCCCCGCGGTCCCCCCCTCCCCCCAGAGTCCCTCCATCGCTCCCCAAGGTCCCTCCGTCCCTCAGCTCTCTGGCTACACCCATTGGATGCTGATGGCAGGTGTGTTGGTGGAGTTTTGGGGCACCTGGTGACGCCCCTTCCTCTTCTTGATATCGATACTTCTATAGTGAGAAAAGAAGAGGAGGAGAGGACACCAGATGGTAAAGAATAGGAAGGTAGACCAAGAGAGAGTCGCAGAGGAAATGTCAAAGATAAAGAGGATGGAGATGGTTGGGAAGACGATGTAATGAAAGGGTAGGTAAGCAGGAGGAAAAAGAAGACAGAAGAGAGTGTTACTTCAGAACAAGAAAAGATTAAGTGAGGCTGGAAAAGAAGAATGAAGTAGTGCACATTTCAACCAGCATGAAAGAGCATAGCCGAGTGCATGCATGCATGCTTAATGAGATATTTTTACAATACAGTTTTTGTGTGTAAGCACATGGGGCAGTCCAGGTGTACACCCAGCATGGTAGTAATTGTTTCCTGAGCTTCCTGTACTGTACATATCTGAATGCACACACACACACACACACACACACACACACACACACACACACACACACACACACACACACACACACACACACACAGGACTTGAAACAGACGTTTTAAGGCAAAAATGAGATGCAAAACTGAATGAGGACAGTGAGCGAGAGAGAAGCCTGCCTCTGGGAATTACTGTTTCTCTTTCTCCTCATCATCTCTCTATACATGTACCTTCATCATGCCTCTTTCCCTTCCACATCTCCGACTCGCGCTACAGCAAGTCTTACTGTTTCATCTCCCTCATCTCATTCCCCATTCCCGCGCACTCTCCCTTGCTCCTCTTCATCGCTTTAAAAATAATACATTTGATTTTTCTTTCTGCTTTACTGGACAGAAAAAAAGAGGAGAGAGTCAGTGAAGCTGGCGGGGGAAGTGGGGGAGAGAGAAGACGGGTCCCAAGCTAATTTTGAGTCTGTGACATTGTGGTTACATGGTGTGCAACTTAGCCAGCTGAGCAGCTGAGAGGACGGCCCCTCTGTAAACTGAATGCACACTCACTCCTTGCACGAAGTACACTGATAAGGTGCTCAAGCTAAAATAATTTATTCCGTGTTAATACTTCCATTTAAATGTAAACCAATCCGAAGAGAAGATACTGATAAAGAGAAGCAGATGAGTTCCAGGAGGATTTTTAAAGCTTCGAGACAAATGGGATGCTGATTCTCTGATCATATCAACACCGAGATAACAGTGTAATTTCAGCTAAGACACACAGCTAATATAATACAGTCACAAAACAACCCATCGGAGCAGAATCTAGTTACGCATTTCAGGTTTTGGACTCACAGATTGACTTTAACCCAAGGTTAAAGGGACACTTAACACCAAATGAAAGTGACAATGTACACTGTGTGAAGAGCCCATTTAAAAGATTAGCAGCACTCACATGGTTAGACTATTTGTACCGCGGATGAATATGTATATGGGGAGATACACCAGTTGTGAGGCTATTTACATCATGTACATGTATACAGGCCTGGAGATGTCAAAACAAGTGCTGTAGTAATTTTGAGAAACACAATGCTATTTCAAAGAGAAAGGAAAAGGCACATTTAACACATCATGAAAACTGAGCGTTATAAATTGTTTGCATATGCAATTTATAAGTAAACAGTTACATTGGGTGGTCTATTTCAATATTTCTTTTGGGTTCCTTTTAGTTATTCCGTAGTGTGTCAATGAGCCTAAACACGCAGCAACAATCCCTATACCTCGTATATTATACAGTAATACGTTGGTGTATAATATAATATTCATGTTGCATCCCCTCTCATGTAATAGTTTCCTGTTGATTTCATAATGCGTTTTTTAAAAAAAAGATTACAATGTCAGGTTTAGAGGGAACTTTTCATCACATTTTGAGAAGCAGTATTTAAATTATCACTTTTACCATTTGTTGTTCTGTCACATACTGATCAGGTGAATCAATGAGAGACGCAAATGAAGGAGAGGAAAGAGGCTGAAGAGAATACTTACTCCAGTTTGACATAACTCAGAAATGTACAAACAGCTCAATATAAGGAAATGTGTCTTTATCAGAGCTGTATAGTAACGAAGTAGAACTACTTCACTACTGTACTTAAGTACTAAAAGGCTGTATCTGTACTCTACTGGAGTATTATTTTTTTCTCCCACTTCCACTTTTACTTGAGTAAATATTTTCCATTAGTTTAATACTTTTACTCCGATAAATTTTGTATGTGCTGCATAGTTACTCGTTACTGTTGTGAATTCCTCACGCTACGGAGACTGTGTACGTTACAGTGTGTGTAGTTACGGCTACGTTAGTTACGGCTACGTTAGTTACGGCTACGTTAGTTACGTAAGTTACGTAAGAAATCTTTTTTCTTTTCATTACAGCTGCCCGTTCAGAAGTCAGAGACGATGTAAGTTTGTACTCTTTATATTTAGTTATTGTTGCAGCAGATTAATCTATTCCTGAGTTGTTTCAGTCTGCAGTGAGTCCTGAATGTTTCATCCTGTGGTGTGAAGCTGCTAGTTTATCTTTATTTTGCTAGTTTGCTAACTTTCCACTACATCACACATTTTATTTCAGTATTTGTTAATAAGTGATTAATAACCCACTGTTATTTCAGATAATAGTAGTTATAACAGCTGTGACATTAATGTACCTTTTGGGGTTTATTTCAGAAACTTCCTTCATATCCAACAATGTACAGCTTGTGACTGCCTGTAATGCATCGTCTTAATACCAAGTAAAAAGTTGAACTCCAACAATATGATATTCAAAATTTGACTGCTTTCTTTAATAACTACATAACACAATACTTGTACTTTTAGTACTTGAGTAGTACATTTTAAAATAAACTACTTGCAATACTTAAGTACAAAAATTTTTGAATACTTTAGTACTTCCACTTAAGTGGGGTGCTTAAAGAGCACTTCAACTTCTACTCAAGTCACTTTTTTGCTAGAGCTCTTGTACTTTTACTCAAGTATGGGTCTCTAGTACTTTATACACTGTGAATTACAGAAATCCAGTCAGAACTTGAGTAAGGTTTAGATTTCCATCCCTCACCTTCCGCTCTGTCTGTGTTGCCATTCTCAAAATCCCTTCAATATACGGGAAATAACAAACTTCAAGTAAGCAAGCTGCACGCAGAAAATAGCAACTTTTGAAGAAAATTTGGATTGTATGACAAGGCAGGCCTACATGGTCCTTTTGGGGAATGATTGTAAAGATTTACAAAGAATATTTTTACTGCATTTACTGTCTAACTGGGACGTTTTGGGACCAATTGGCGGGGAACGCTGTGGAAGAAGTACACACGACGATACAATGGTAAGAGCATATAAAGTTGAACCATATGTCCAGCTAATAGCTCTCGTTAATGTGTGAACAGTTAACTTCATTTAACTGCAAATGTCTTGTTTAATGTTGTTGTAAAGAATGTCCACTTTGTCGCTGCGGACCGACTGAAATCGAATGAAAACCATTAGTATGGGCCTCCAGAGAGCCCTGTATCCTCTTCTGTGCGATGTTGGGTCTGATGTAGAGGTCTTTGAGCCAAATGTTTGGTGCAAATGTTCCACCAAAACAAGTTTCTTTCCAGGACCATTTTGCAGAGCCACTGTCGCTGCGTCCAGAACTTAGTGTTGCCCAAGAAGATTGTGATTGGTTTAAAGAAAATGCAAACACCACAGAGCGTTTTTTTTTTTTCTTCCTATCCTAGAATGTATCTGTCGTGTAGCCAGACCTTACTCCACAGCGCTGTGGAGAAAGGTGTGGCAATGCGAGACTTGTTATATAAAGAGCTGAGAACTCAAAAAGCAAGATAAAAAATACCACTATCACACAAATAGAGCCTGTAGCTTAACCTTCTGAGGTCAATGAACACATGGCATTTTTCCAATGTCTCTATTGATATTTCAGCAGTAATACAGCGCAGAAATGTGATTTAGATATTGCCGGAATCGGCATGATCTCTGCTTTTTGCGTCCTTTTTATCGCAAGATCATACGTCAATCTCACAGCGAATTAGGAGACAGGAAAGAGAGCACGTGGCACTCGTCAACTGTCTCTCTGTGTATAATTGGTGGACTCGCGTTGCACCAAAACATTTAGTCCGCATGAGTGTAGGTTTGTTTTCACAAGAGATTTGAACACATTGCTCTGGGGCCTCACTATACAGAAAGCTGAGTTAGTTCGGAACATTTAGTTGTGAAACACATGGGGATCAGTTGTATGCAAATACCCTTAAAAGGTGAATTTAAGATGTAACAATAGAGGAAATGCCCTTAGACCTCACGGGATTAAGAGAAGAGATATATTTCCATCCCCTACAGAGAGCCAGACAGCCTCACAGTCTGTCCCAATAATATGACATTTTTGCCTTTTGGCTTGATATCCACAAGGAAGCCAACAGAAAGCCAGAGATGACTTCCCTGAGCGTGTACTCACTATCACACTGTGGGGACTCACAACCAATTTGCTTCCTACAAGGTCACTCGTTTAGTTTAGGGTAAAGAGGTTAGGGGTTCAGATGAGGGTCGAAATCAGGCATGTAGTAGTTAATGGTTAAGGTTAGGGCAAGCTTCCAGCAAATGATTGAACTACAAAGTCAAGTGTTTCTGTGGGATTTATCATACAGCTCCCCCTGTGTCTCTAAATCAGTAACTACACAGCCCACAGTCTTAATTAAACTTCTTTCCCAAGAGAGAAATTTAGGCTTTCTGTTCTCAGGGACAGACTGTTTAACAACACTGTTATTGGCATGAGTTATTTAGTAACAAATCTGAAGTATCCTTGATTCTACACCAATTGATTCAAGATGTGTGATAAACCCATGATGCTTTAACATCCAGCACGCTTATCAGAGCAAGTCCAATGAAACATTAAAGCACCATTGCTACATTTGACCCTACACTGCAGCTGACTGTCATCCTGGTCAGCAACAAGATGCAAAATCTATTCTAGAAATTGCGCTTTGGGGCAGGGAGTGGGCGGCTGCTTTACACAGGAGAGCATGTCTGTGCAGAACAGTATCAGCTAATTCCGACAAATTCAAAATGACGTGGCTGTGTGTGCTCTCCCCTTGCTGCATACTTTAACCTCATTTAGACTGGGATTGGGAGTAAACACTCCTCCGACAAAAAGAACTGATCTGAACCCGTCTCATGACCTTCAGCGCATTTCATTTCCTCTCCCCTCCGCCTCTCGGCCTGATCTTTTCACTCACTGTCGACTTGCTAATTAGTCAGAAATGCCTCAGAATAATCTTGAAAAAGCAGCGGATGAACGGCCAGGCACTAAGACCCTGAAGAGACCCTGGCTCACACTGTTGTCACAACACTGCTGCTACTGCCCTCTGCACTCACACGCACTAGCGCACACACACACACACACACACACACACACAGTCAGTCATAATCCTATATTTGGCGTTTAATTTTCCCATGGCACAAGAACACCTCTAAATGAATTAATGCATGAATGGACAGAGACACCAGATATGTCTCTTTCTACATCACAGTGTGTGCATGTGTGTGTTTCTGCTTGCTTGACTAGCAAGAGCAGAGCATTCCTAATCAGGACTGTGCCTGCAGATAGCCCGCTGAACACACTAATACACACATGCACAAAAAAAACATAGAAACACACACACACTGTTGCTGTCATGTGTTAGTGTGTCAGTCAGTCTTGCGTAGCCAGAGAAACGTGACTAGATTGGGAGCAGATTCAGCATCCTAGTACATGTCTATTTGTCCGTTTGTATCTGTGTGTGTGTGTGTGTGTGTGTGTGTGTGTGTGTGTGTGTGTGTGTGTGTGTGTGTGTGTGTGTGTGTGTGTGTGTGTGTGTGTGTGTGTGTGTGTGTGTGTGTGTCAGAGTAAAGCAAGGCGTTAGTCACGCTTGGTGAGATTTGAAAGAGCAGGGGATCCTCTGCCGTAAGGTTTAAACTTTCACACACACACACACACATACCTTAAAAAAAAAAAAAAAAAAAAAAAATAATCTTTCTCTATATCTTTTTATTCATTCTATCTCCCACATCATGCTCTCTCTCATGCTTTATTGGCATGAAGTGCAAAAGTACTCCATGCCAATAAAGCACAGGTGATGATCAGATTAATTTAGCAACAATAACAACGTAACACTTACAAATACAAATGGCTTCATAATATGAAGTCAGCCAATTACAATCAGAGGGCACATTTGTCAAATTGATTTTTAAATCACAGATTGTAACAATCCAATGATAATGTATGTGCATTATTGACAAATTTCCCTTCCAGTAATTAAACATTTCTGAACTATAAGATTTGATACAATTCAGAAATTCTGTCTCCAGTGCATGATTTGATTCATTTTTTACCCATCTCCCCATCCTCTGAACATGATGCTATTTGGTGATGAAGTATCACTGAACGGTGGAGGGTTCCCAAGAAAACAAGGTCATAGTGAGAGTACACATGCGCTGCTTGGACGTGGTATTTGCAGTTTTCAGAAACCAAAAAGACTTTACCAGTATCCACATGGAATTAAAATCTAAGATCAACAAGAAGCTGATGTCCTTTAAACTTTGAATGGAAATATGAATAGAAAAACAGCAACAGGATTACACATTAATTATTTAAAAGCAAGTAGCATAGCGTGGCTGAAAAAGTAAGACATCCAACTACAAAATTAAAGTTATTCTAAACGTTTCAATGGAAAGTTTGTCATAAACATCTTCAATACATCTAAAACAGCTTAAATATCTTAAAGGAAACGCATAAATGTGAGAAAGAGAAAACCTTAACTGACTTCACCAGGGCTTCAGTCAGTGAAGTGTTTTCAGTAAGAAAAAAACCGACCTGAGCAGAAATGGACAAACAGATTCATCTATTTTGAATGTGTTGAACTGTCCGACCTAGTTAAGGTGTGTTTGATTTATCTTCTCAGGCACATAAAAAGCCTCAGCAATGGACACATGTAAATGTCCTCTCCCCTCTATGCACTGCATGTGTTGAAAACTGTCTGCTCATCTCTCTCCTAGTATTTTACAGTACTTTTACATGTGATTTAATCAAACTTACCACTGTATGTTTTCTGTGTTAGTGTCTGCTCACTCTACGGGCTCAGTATCATTTGGATTTCATCAATTCTGATGACAATTCAGCCAATCAACTCTAGTACAGGCATATAACTTCGGTGATAAAAGAAACCAAAATAAGTTGAAAGAAAAAACATTATTTTCTTCAGAGTTAGCCTGTCATAAACGGTCGTTTAGTTACAGTATTAACTGCAAGATATTTTTTTTTTATCCAAAAGTAAAATAAACACATACAGAGAAAAAAAAAAAAATTCTTTATCTTGCAATACATAAATTGAATGTTAACTGCATCCCAGTTGTTTTGTATAAGCTGGAACTTCAGCTGATTCTGGTGTATTACAACTACAACATGCTGCATTATTATACTGTGCGGCATTTCCTACAACATAACATAGCATTTCAGTATTTAGTTGTAGTCATACTACCCCACAATCGGCATTTTCATACTATGTAGTGTCTTTTTTATGTATGTGTAATTATTTTATTGAGTTACAACCAGTTGTTGCTGTAACACTATAAGCCTTTGGTGAAGCTTGGTCGCACTACTGAGCACCAACTACTGTCTGCCACAATGTAAACACTATTAAGTACACTGATGAACAGAATGCCACACTTCACTGTCAGAATTTAATAATAATGAATACACAGTTCTTAAAATTCAAATTGGTTCCAATGCAAAACTCCTCATTACCCAACCCTTCCTCTTTTCCAGGAACTCTCAAAAAGGTAAACAAATGTATCGTCTAACTGAACAAAAAAGATCTCTATTGGTCCCAAAAACAAGTCAAGACAGCTGGATGTGCATAATACAGACACAATAGGAACACCTCATTACATACTGTACATGACACTATCATTTCTCCGGGAGCCATTGTCTGCTGACTCAACACAAGAAAGGCATAGAGACTGCCTCAAGAGAGTTCAATGAAGGTTGCTAAAATATATACAAAACGTGATGTTCAGTAAATCTAGCAAACTGTTAGGAATACTTAACTACTTTCCTTGTTTCAGCAGACAGTAACACATGTTGAATATGTTGTTGTTAATCTAAACTAGTTACACATATTTTACTTACACCATCATCATTATATTTAATGACCTTGGAACTAGAACAGTGAGAAAAAGTATGTCGTCCCACTCAACAGGGCATGCACTAGTGTTGTTCTATTGACATGCTTTTACTGTAGAGCTATACAGTTACAAATTGTTACTTTAATTGTGTTAATTTGTTTGTGTCAATGCAAAAACAACACTTCCTGCAGCTGCCTCACATTCAAAGGGACACGTTCCTGCACTATTTTGTCACAGGACTAATTTTAAATATTCCAAGCAAGCTATGAACAAAAAAAAAGGGTGAACTAGTTAGACACACATGTGCAGGTGAATCAAGTTACATATTGCTTTGATCCAAGCCCTTCCAGATGTACAGTATATAAAAACAGAATACAGTGCAATGCAACACGACCATCTCTTAAAAAAAACTCATCTGCAGACCCAGAAACCCTAAGCAACTTCATATATTCCTAAGGGTGCACTCTCTTGTTACCCTCTTCAGCTATACTTGTAAATAACAAAACCAGTGCTCTGACTGTCTCACACTCGTGTTGTCTCTCTCTCTCTCTCTCTCTCTCTCTCTCTCTCTCTCTCTCCCTCTCTCTCTCTCTCTCTCTCTCCCTCTCTCTCTCTCTCTCTCTCTCTCTCTTTCTCTCTCTCTCTCTCTCTCTCTCGCCTCCAGCCTAACAGTTGTCTCTCGGCCTCCATCTAACAGGCTGTCATGGTGAGGTGATCTAATGGGACAGAAGTGAAGTCCATACAGTTTATTATGGCCTAACTGCTGAACAACAGCATACCCATGCATGCTCATATACACAGATACACACAGTCCATTACAGTAGAGTACATGCACTTATCACAGGATGGAACAACATCATCTCTGGTTTAAAGATATATTATATTAGGTTAGCAGTCAAACAGTATATATTGTCCTTTTCTTTCCGTGTGTCTCTCACTATAATTCTCAAGCTCGTGTTCAGTTTTCACTTTTTTTCACACTGTTTATAGACCCATTTATGAAGCCAGTTTTGGGTTAGCTGTGTGTTTAAAGGCTATTCAAAGATGCAGCACAGTGTACAAACGGTCCCTCCACATCAAAGGCACTGCTCCTTAAGCGCTTGGGTGGAACTTTAATATTTCATGTGTTGATGTTCCACTCATCAGTTTCAGAGTACTCTGCAAGATGATGATTGCCAATTTTAGCTTAAGCACATTCACTCAGCGTGGCCTGATGTTATGTGTCAGGCCATGGTGTAATTAGCGAGTAACTGGTAAGGGATATGGTGATATTAATTTAACAATAGGTTAGTGATGGCCAAGAGTTTTGCAACAAGGTTATCACATAAGAACTACTGTACGTACAATGCAGAGCATCCAACTGAGCTAAACGTCCTCGGACTGTGGGAAGAAAAGCAGAGCACCAGCGCAAACACAGGAAGAACACGCAATCACCACAGGCCCCAACCGGCTGCAGAGTTTGAGTGTACGATCTTCTTTGCAACAGTGCTACACTATCCACTGCACCACTGTGCCACCATCAACTGCTCTACACAGTTATCTTGCATATTAAAGTGGAAATTAATGCACGTAGAGTGCTGGATCACTACCCTCGATACGTTTTTGGTACCGCAAACTGTCAGGTAATGAAAATGATATGAATTCCAACCTATTCTTTGATTTATTAGTTTCTGATTTCAATTATTTTGCCAATATTAGACTGTATTTTATTTAGGTTCTTCTTCGAAAGCAGCTAGTTTTAAAGGAACACGCCGACTTATTGGGAATTTAGCTTATTCACTGTAAACCCCAGAGTTAGACAAGTCCATACATACCCTTCTCATCTCCGTGCGTGCTGTAAAGCTGTCTGACGGCTCCAGCGGCATCAGCCCATCACAGAACAGGCAGGTGAATGGTTCCAGTAATCCTACTGCTCCCAACAAGTGACAAAATAATGCCAACATGTTCCTATTTACATGTTGTGATTTGTAGAGTCACAGCGTGTACAAAAAACGTTAACATAAGACACAGCCATCTTCTAACCGTAAACAAACCGGGAACTATATTCTCAGGCGGAAGAATATAGTACTTGGGCGGAGTGATATGCTCGCAGCAAGCCTGTCTGAGAATATAGTTCCCGGTTTGTTTTACGGATAGAAGATGGCTGTGTCTCATGTTACGTTGTTTTTTGTACACGCTGTGACTCTACAAATCACAACATGTAAATAGGAACATGTTGGCGTTATTTTGTCACTTTTGTCACAATTCGGAGCAGTAGACTAGTTGGAACCAGTTACCTGCAGGATCTGTGCTAGGCTAAGCTAATGCTGGAGCCGTCAGACAGCGTTACAGCACGCACGGAGATGAGAAGGGTATGTATCGAGTTGTCTTACTCTGGGGGTTACGGTGAATAAGCTAAATTCTCAATAAGTCAGCGTGTTCCTTTGAGACAACATTTGACATTTCATTTGTTTGGCTTCTCTAAGCAATAGAAGTTATGGAAAGTGTTTCCCTAACTTTGGGAATGTTTTACAGAAACAATACAATAGCACAGAGGATAACAATCCCCACCGTCAAACATAGTCATTAAATAGTCATTTAAGAATGACTTATCATGCAAAACAGGCAACTGGAACTAAATGCCATAATGCGATGATTTGCTGTTTTACTGCTTAATATATATTTGTAAATTCAATATCTTCAGCTTCTGGACTATCGGTTGGACAAAACAAGCCATTTAAAGATGTCACATTGGGCTCTGAGAACGAAGATGAAAGACTGAAATTTACCAACGACATCAAAATGGATTCAATAATTGTATAAAGCTATTAATATTAAACATAAAGTTACATTCTTTATTTACTTACTAACTAAATAATATACAGTATGTAGTACATTTAACAAAGATTTAAATAACTATTTACTAATTACGACGAAGATGTTGGTGACAAACTGGCTGTAGAGTTCGTACAGCAGAACACAAAACTGCCTCTCTCTATCTACCTCTCTGACAAAAACACCCACCCTGCGAGGACCTCTCTCTCTCTCTCTCCCTCTCTCTCTCTCCCTCTCTTTCTCTCTCTCTCTCCCTCTCTCCCATCGGCTACTAACTCTCACCTGAGTTTACCTTAACCCAGAGTCTCTTGACAAGCTTAGTCATTACGTCTTTCCTTCTCTCTCAGCACATTTTGCCTTAGTCAGTGTCTCTTGCTCTTACTGTCCTGTACTGTCCTGTACCGCACACGCACGCACGCACACACACACACACACACACACACACACACACACAAAGCTCTCTACCTACCTTGCATCCAAACATCAGAGATATGGTGTTGTTGGTGCATGCTACTTTGCAGTGGCACAACATGTGGCTAACGTTAGCTAGCTGGTCCCACGCTGGGGGGGCATCCTAGTCCTCATACACACATTTCATTCACACACACACACACACACACACACACACACACACACACTCACACACACATCCACAAACTCTCACACACACACACACACACGCACACATGCACACGCATGTGTTTTTATCAACCGCGCTCCATCCCGTCCCAAATCCCCCACTCTGCCACCCCCCCCCCACCCCCCCCACCGCCTGGCTATAGTCCTCAGCTGTGGCAGGCCGGCGTCCTGTCCCTCTCACTCTTCACTGCTCTCATCTTCATCATCATCTTCTTCTGTGTAATCCTCATAGCTGGTCAGGATGCAGGGAGCAACATGGTCACTGTCTGCCTGTGCGTCAGTGTGTGTGTGTGTGTGTGTGTGTGTGTGTGTGTCTGAATCTGTTAGCACATGTGTTTGTGTTTTCAGTGTGTTGTTGTTGTTGTTGTTGTTGCTGTCAGCATGTGTGGGTCAGTCTGTCTGTTTGTGTGCATGAAATGTGTGTGCATGTGTAGATGTGGTCTCTCTTGTCCTCCTCTGCAGCAGCAGTCCCAGTCCTCTATCTCCTCTCTCTCTCTCTATCTGTATGAGAGTGTGCCTCTCTTGTTCCATCGCTTCCCTTCACCCATCTCTCTCTCTCTCTCTCTCTCTCTCTCTCTCCTGGCTTGCTCACTTTCCCTCGCTTCGCTCCACTGCCTCTCTTGGCCCGCCTCTCAACAGCAAGATCAATGAGAGACAGAAAGAAAGAGAAAGAGAAGGAGAGACCTGCACACCGAGGTGGAGGGAGGATTAAAAATGTGATGTCTCTCTAGTGTCACCCTCTCTCTCTCTCTCTCTCTACTGCAGTGATGCTCTGCCTTGTAGAGTTATATACCAGTAAACACACACACATACAGACACACACACACAAAGAGGAGGGGGGTACAATATTATACGGGCTAGTGAAGACTGAATTGACCAAATATAAATGGTGAAGAGAGAGGGGTAGAGAGACATAAAGACATAAAGAGTGAATGAGGGAGGCAGAGACAATGTTGTTATATCATCCAAAGTCACAAGCCATGATCTCCCAAACAGACACCCATGCACACATTACAGGGGTGACTTGGTAAATTGACATTTGAACACAGCCTTGTTGTTTTACTGGCAGCCGGGCAACCACTTTGGCATTGAGCCATTTAAACCACAGGTGACCGGGAAGCATGACCAGAGAATGGCAAAAAAAAAAAATCATCAATGATCCCATCAAACCAGCACTGGACAATATTTTAAAATAAAAATGCACAAATATCACAAAGTAGGGTGTCCCATCTAAACTAATTGAGGAGCGGCAGATTCCTTCTGTTTGCGCAAAGGGCTGTGTTGTTTCAGGTTCCCCGTCAGACTGACATGAAATATGTTGAGTAACAAAAAAATAAATAAAAAAAAATACAAATATGTTGAGTAACAGATCCATGAGAAGGCTTATCAAGCCCCTCTCCACTCCTCGAAAGTTTATAATACTCAGAGAAATGATATTACAGCACTGGATTTGATTGGCCACAGCCTTGCATGATGGCATTCTATGGTGTTGCTCAAACGTTGAGCCAGGTTCAACTTTTTTGCTGGACGACTGAGCATTTTTTTGCTGGAGCACACTGTGTCGGTGCCCCTGCTGTGCCGCTGTGCTGGCCTAATTAAAATAAATGAGAGGGCTGCGCTTTTTGAGTCAGTCCGAACATGGCCGTTAGGTCTAAGCTTATCGCTAATCTCTTTATCCAGTTATTTACTGTTTAGTGAAACAGTGACATTTGTGTGTACAAAACTGTACTTAACAGCAACCAATGAGCACTGAAATAACAAACATGGCCGAGCCTACTTAACTGATTTCACAACAACAACAAAAAAGTTACAGTACATAACAGGCTCCTGTTTTTGGCTGTAATATAAGACAACTACCAAAGTATAATTTTGCCAAAAAAATCCCAAGTCAGTACATTTGGTCACAGCATATCACACATTATGTTCTTAATTAAATATTTGGCCAAACATTTAACACATTATATGGTGTAAAACACATTGTGACCACAAACATGGTGAGGTAATTTAACTTTGTGAATTTGTCCACATACTGTCTTTGTCAACTTTACATACAGGACTTGAGAGGAGAGGAGAGGAGAGGAGAGGAGAGGAGAGGAGAGGATATATTGGAGATAAAGGGCAGAGGAAGTCAAACAAGTCAAATCGCACTCTTCACCCGAGGCTCTTGATGGTGATGGCTGGGCCATCTGGACTATCACACACACACACACACACAGAAACACAGACCCAAACACACACAGAATGGTCTCTCTGTGGTCGTCTCTGTTTTCTCACCTCAACTAGAAAACAAACAACACAGCATGAGAGAGAAGAAGACAGAGAGAGGAAAACGTAGTGCAAGAACGCAGAGGGTGAAGCGAGGGAATCTAGCAAACAGAGGGTGATTTCAAGGTCACCGACGGGAAATCGGCAGGGATAATGATTGTTAAAATGGCGGAAGACACGCTGTTACTATACAGAGGTTTGCAAAGTACTTTCACAATTTTACTGATGAAGAAATCAATCCACAACCCAAGACGATGCCCCAAGTTACATTTAAAGCTGGTTCACAGTAATGAGAAATTATTTTCCAACAGATACAAGATGCACAGATACTAGCCTGGAGGAGCCAATTAAGTCTAGAAGCTGATGCAGGTAGACAAGTCATATAAATAATGCAATGACATCAAAGGTTATTCAGAGCACAGCATGAACTTATCTTCAAAAAACTTCTTATGCATAAACTTAGACGTGTAAAACTTTGTGTGTGTTCTGTGTAATGCATCAATGATGAATGAATAATTAATGCATTAAGCATGTCGCAAAGCTTCGAATCTCTCTGTACACCAAATTTCTAGAAAGTGTTCTTTATTTAGACATGAGTTTCATGGAGGGGACACATAAAGATTTTTAGCAATATTTGTTGGGTTGCTGATATTTCTTAAAATCTCTTTAGTTATTTATCTGATTGGTTATACATTTAAAATGCCTCTGGGTTAACTTAATCCGGGAAAATCTCAAACTAATAATCCATGAAGAATCCTGTCAAGTAAAGTCAGGAGTAAATCCAAGAGCTCTAATAAAATGGTTTAAGTGATGCCAGACAATAGAAAAATGGGATTATTATTATAAAAATGTTCTTGATTCGCACACTAACTTTTCTGACATGTCTTGTTTTAGGATTTTATATTGAAACAAACTCTAATTGGATTGTTCCAGAATAAATCAGGGAGTTATTTTTATGTTTTCAAAGAGTCAGCTTTGGGTCAAGTGCCAGTGGTCTAAAAGTCTTGGCTTTGCTAGCTGTTCTCCTGAGACCAGCTATATGAGTCCCTCTGTGTTTGGCAAGGAACAGATGGAGATGTACACACACACACACACACACACACACACACACACACACACACACACACACACACACACACACACACACACACACACACACACACACACACACACACACATTCATACATCTGGGATAGCCACAGGCATTCTGGCTCATATGGCTCATAAAACATAATGTGAGATTAAAGATAGAATCTAACATCACATTTTCAATATCACACATCAAAATACAGAGAGACAGAAAGAATAAAGAAAGAAAGGCTAAGATAGAAATAGAAAATTGGAGAAAGAGAGAGAGAGAGAGAGAGAGAGAGAGAGAGAGAGAGAGAGAGAGAGAGAGAGAGAGAGAGAGAGAGAGAGAGAGGATGCTACCTCATGAGCCTAGCAGGCATGCACTACATGTTAACATTAGTAGGTCAGCCAGCACAGAAATAACTACGCTGTGTGTATTTGTGTGTGGTAACCTCATACACTCTACTACTGGCCAATCACGGCAGATTCTCCATTCTACACATTAACCAATCAAAGAAGACGCAATACATCAACACTTCAAATATGGTCATGTGATCAGCTTTTCCCAGCTGTGTGTTTAGTTTCCACTTGAGTGAATTTTACTGTATATATATATATATATATATATATATATATCGCCTCCTCCCTTTTGAAATGCTATGTGAGGACACGCTGACTCCTGCTGAAACATCACAGCTACAAATATTAACTGTGCAGCAGAAAAAGCAGAGGCTTATCCCATTAATGGACTCAATTTATTGAATATTTTATACTAATCAATTCTAAAGGGACAAATAGCAAAAGTGTCAGAGCGTCAAGTCTTGGCAGAAACATTATTTGAGCATCCACATGTTGGTGTGTTTGTCATACATACAGTGCCACTATGTGGCAAAACACAGACACAGCAGTACCTGGACAATAATCTGTGAATATTTATATCAATCATATCTGATATAAACTTAGATTTTTTTGTTTTAAAGTTCTTTGTTGAACTGTTGAAAAAGAAATGTAAGGGCATGTCGGGGCTTATAGCATCTTATTAAGTTCTTCCAAAAGTTCTATATAAGCTGTGTTGACATAAATCTGCATACAAATACTGGTTGAACACAGCAGTACTACATTGCACTGTCTCTCTGGATCTGGATGTAGACATAGAATGACTTTCAACATACACTGAATGTATATTTAATATTAATAACTGAAAAAAATGTTCTTAAAAACATGAGCGTAGGGTTATAGCCATATAATGTGAAATACTTGTATTGATAAAAACACACTGAATGTGAATACAATGTACTAGCAATGAGTTGAGGCCAAAAAGTATCTAAGGAAACAGCTTCTCTACTGTCAAACTCAACAAATCATAATTTATACCGCAACTGTTGCATTTATACTACTGGCACTACATCAGAGCGGTACAACACGTTAGCATAATTTAATCAGTTTGACCCACAATACACATGTAGAATGGCCCTGATACTCTGTAAACTATCCTTTTGATTTTCCCCTTCCTTATAAATCAATGATAAGACAAAACTGAAATGAAATGAACTCTACTCTGTGTTTGTGTGTGTGTGTGTGTGTGTGTGTGTGTGTGTGTGTGTGTGTGTGTGTGTGTGTGTGTGTGTGTGTGTGTGTGTGTGTGTGTGTGTGAGTGATAGAGAGAGAGTGAGTGATAGAGAGAAAGAGAGACATGCAGGGGTAAAGTACATGACAGTAAGAGCAAGAGACACTGACTAAGACAAAATGTGCTGAGAGAGAGAAGGAAAGAGGTAATGACTAAGGTTGTCAAGAGACTCAGGGTTAAGGTAAACTCAGGTGAGAGTTAGTAGCCGGCGGGAGGGAGAGAGAGAGAGAGAGAGAGAGAGAGAGAGAAAGAGAGAGAGAGCGAGGTCCTCACAGGCTGGGTGTGTAGCTCCTCAGAGATTAGTCATTTGCTTAATGGGATTGGCTACTCTGGCTGTACTGGGCTGAACTATTTAATATTAGCTTGATAGCCTGTTAGCTGAGGTGACTAAACAAGAAAAGGTCACACAGCTAACACATTTCTGTTCCTGTGCAGGGAATGCAATCTGCCAACAGCAGTTGTAGAAAAATAAAATAAGAAAAGGAGAAATTAACTCATTAAGCCTTCATCACAAACTGCTACAACTGCTACTACTACTACTACTAGTACTACTCTCGTTCATAAGGTTATCAGCCCCACCAGAGAGTGAGTATCCTGTTTGCAGCCTTTTTCAAATGATTTCAGGTGAATTATTTATCAGAGACAAGAACTGGTCAGTCCTTGCCTCCAGAGTTGACCCAGTTGGGCTGATTGAGGCTGAGGTCTGGGACCTGATAGTCAAATGTTAGCTGGCTTTTGCTTATGCATGGCTTTCGGATTTGGCTTAGTTTCAGGGATGTGGACTTGGAAGGATTTAGGCTGAGAAACGGTTCTATTTAGCAGCACTCTAGCTAGCTTTGGGTCAGTTTAAGTGACTGAAAAGCATTAGACATCATAATTCCATTCAGTTATTGCACCAACCATTGATATTGGATTGTGTGATTAAAACCATTTTATACTTAGGGAAATAATGAGCAAGGAGAATACAAAAGAAGCTGCTTTTGTCACTTACTACAGCAGGGTACCTTTTTCATTGAAAGGACCCAGTAAGCCACAAAAAATGCTTTAATTTTCATAGGTTTATGATAAATTGTTGGTAAGTTGACTTACTCCTATCTTATTATAGTTATGTTGTCTCCAGGCCTGCATCAAAGTAATGAATTTAACAAATCCTCAAAACTCACTAGGATGACCCGCTTCCCACCCCACCTTCAAGGGTCAGGGTCATAAACAAGCTGATTGGGTTTTATCTGGCTCTCTTATGCTCCTTTGTTTAACAGTAGGACATGTTTTCCATTGTGGTCAATGTCGAGGGGAATGAGTAAAGTTAGTGTTTTTTAGAGGACCTTTATTTATTTAGTGGACTTAAGTGTTCAACAGACGTTAGTCTGCAAAGTTCAGAAGATAAGTAGTTAGAAGTAGCATTAGCAGGCAGCCAGACCCTGGACTAATTCCTCTTAATTACTCAGTTCCTCTTGGTTGCCAGCATCCCTGATCCTTAGCACCTAAAGTTCTGTGGAAACATTAATCAGGGATTGGATCACAGTTTTTCAGAAGGATGTGAGACACATCTTGTTCCAAAATAATTTGGGAGGCACCTATAACACTGATATATGTGATGCCAACCTGTACTTCACCTAAGACGGGCTTTAGAAACAGGTTGATGCTGGCTTAACACCATAAAAGAGAATTACAAAGAAAATACAGATTTGTTTGTTTTTTCCAAAGGATGCCTTACGCATATACTATGTAAACTTAAGTTTGATTTAAAACAGGCTTTCAAACCTAAACTGTGCATGCAAAAACCCAGAGCCAACAAAAATGCACCAAACTGTAATGGGTTTTACATACACCACACATTGCTAAGAAAGGTCTGCTGGTCATTTATTACGGACATTGATTTGGCCTCAACACGCCGACTTATTGGGAATTTAGCTTATTCACTGTAATCCCCAGAGTTAGACAAGTCGATACCTAACCTTCTCATCTCCGTGCGTGCTGTAACACTGTCTGATGCCCCAGCATTAAGCAGTTTTAGTTACTAGATCTCCTCGAGTTCCAACTTGTTTGCTCGACAGCGACAAAGCCAACATGTTCCTATTTACGTGCTGTGATTTGTATAGTCACAGCATGTACAAATAACAAGGTCACATGAGACACAGCCATCTTCTAACCGTATATAAACTGGGAACTATATTCTCAGAAAGGCGAAGCACTGCTACTTCTGCTACTTGGGCGGAGTGATATGCTTGCGGCACCTGAGAAGCCCAGAGCAGATTGGCCTTTCTGAGACTATAGTTCCCGGTATGTATACAGTTAGAAGATGGCTGTGTCTCATGTAACCTTGTTATTTGTACATGCTGTGACTATACAAATCACAACATGTAAATAGGAACATGTTGGCGTTATTTTGTCACTTATTCGGAGCAGTAGGCTAGTTGGAACCAGTTACCTGCAGGATCTGTGCTAGTCTAAGCTAATGCTGGGGGGCATTAGACAGCGTTACAGCACGCACGGAGATGAGAAGGGTATGTATCGACTTGTCTAACTCTGGGGATTACAGTGAATGAGTTAAAGTCCCAATAAGTCGGCATGTTCCTTTAAAGCTGCAGTAGGTAAGATTGTGAAGATCCAGGACTTTGCCAACAAATTTGAACATCGACAACTTCTCAGTCCCTCCCCCCTTTCTGCTGCAGCCCAAACCGTCTCCTAAGCCCCTCCCACACAACGGAGTTTGACAGAACTGCCGGCATGTCAGACAACATTTTCAATAACTAAACACTAACACAATGTTAACTTTACTCACCAACAGTAAAACGATGCTAACTAGCAGGCTAGCGTTAGCCATTTCAGCATCATATCAGACCGACCACTGTGCAAACGTTACTATCATTCTCACCAACGTAGCTTTGTGGACTTTTGACTACTAATAACCAAGTTAAAGATAAATCATTCATCGTAATTATGTTACCTGTTGAGAGGAAATGTGGCTACATCTGCATAGTTCTTCAGATCTTTAAAATCCCGCAGCTCACGCCACCTCTGAAAAGCAATATCTCCAATATTCACCGGAGTTTTGGGAAACTTTTCTGCAGCTCGTGCGAAGGGAGGGGGGAGGGGAGAACGCTATTATATGCGTGTGCGTGCCTGAGCAGTGATTGACAGGCAGATAGACCCCCCCTGTGGCCCTGATTGGAGAAAATCAACCGGGAGCGGTGGAATTTTGCCAATGGCACTACAGGCTGTAGGTGGTGCCAGAGGAGCTGGATTTTTTTTATTTTACATAATTCATGTATTTCTACTGGAACATAGGGTCAGTTTCAGCAAATATGACAGAAAGTTAGTTTTATAAGACTTACCTACGGCATCTTTAACCTACTCTCTACCATCATTACAAGACTCAGGCCATTTTCCTAAATGAAACACACAGCAGGTGAGTCAGAGCATAAATTCTAAATAAAGTAAGTGAAGATACGTTACATTGATTGAGGATGACGAGTTGTGACGGTCCATCTTCACATGTAGCCCTCGCACTGGCCCAGTAGGTGTCAGCCCTAGTACGGGAAGGGCTATCCAAACACCTACAGACTTAGTTTAATTGTTCACAACAGGTGTGGATCTTTCAACCTTTCACTGAGGGTCTCATGAAGTGAGCTAACCTGTGACAGCAGCCCTACAGTGCATTGCTGTGTTAGTCCCAATGAAGATGCATAGCTTTGGGCTCAATAGTCCTACAGCTGCTTGGGAAGTTCTCTCCCTTCTCTCCTCTCCGCTACCTTTATGCCTTTATAATTTCTCAGCCGTGACCCCTCCTCACGGTTACATCACAGTGCCAGCTGGACGGTTGCACAGATGAATGGATCGGTGGAATGATGTAGCAAATCCAGTAAAATAACCCAGAAAAGCTAGTTATACGAGGAACTCATGCATTCGCTCACAGACTTGATCTCTCCTCTTCCTTCAGTCTTTGTGTGTCCATTTCATTTTTTCCTCTCTCTGTTCTCTTCTTTGTCCCACCTAAAATAGCTCCACCTATCTAGTCTATTAGCAGCCTAATTGGTAAGCCTCTTAGGAGAAACTCTTGCTCTCTTGGAGCACGGGAAGCCAGTGGCACTCAGTAAGGCCAAACAACAATCACACAATGACAAAACCAGGGTGGGATTTAAGATGGGATATATCAGAGAGGAAAAGAGGATTGAAAGATAGAGAAGAGAATACTGATAGAAAGTCATATCCACATACTGAATGTTTGACAAGAATCTCCTCAAGCATATACTACTACTATATATATGTTTAGTGGATGTTATGAAAACTGCACGTTCCTTAGTTGAAGGATTTTTATATAACCAAATGCATCTCTGATCAAGCCAGGGTATAGTGCATTTATATGTTAAAACCTCAGAATCAGAATCAGCTTTATTGGCCAGGTTTGCGCAAACAAACAAGGAATTTGACTACGGTTAATCTTTGCAAAAAATATACAATAACAATTGAAGAGAGGAAGGAATAGTGCAATATCAGTATAGTCTGAGATTTAAGATTTAATTATAAATATAGTGCAAGGCAGTTCAGTGCAATGGTAATATATAAATAACAATATTGTAATTGTAAGATTGAAAATATATATGAGGTAGATGAGCAGAACAGTGTTGATTGACTTTGTTCAGTGTAAGGGTGGGGGCTATTTCTGAGCGTTCAACAGAACCTGTCTTTTTGAACCTGTCATATACTAAAAGAGTCAAAGAGGGTCAAAGAGGGAGATGGGAGGAATAAATGAATCAAGCAGGATGTGAGAGAGTGTACTGAAACAACCTCCAGCAGTAATCTAGCAGTCTTTCTCTCAGGATCCATTGTCTTAATGAGATAAACGAGATTAACCGGATGAATGTGAGATGAAATCCCTGCAGTCTGTTTGTATATCTGCCATCACACTGCAGACTTATTTGTAGTTTGTGTGTGTGTGTGTGTGTGTGTGTGTGTGTGTGTGTGTGTGTGTGTGTGTGTGTGTGTGTTTGTGTGTGTTTTCGGTCATTCATCAGAACCCTTAAGACTTAAAAGACCACGCAGCTTCTTTTTTTAAGCTTATCGTATTGTTATCATGCTCCGAACAGCTAATAAGCAACTCATGAACTGGCTCCAAGACAGTATTACATACTAAGGTGTCAGGGGCCAAATTGTTTGTCCTCCAAGAAGACAATGTGGTATAAACACTTACAGTAAGTAGAGTCCATGAATAAGCGCAATCAAGACTGAGTCTATAATGAGATTGAGTCTGAATCAAGACCCAGCACACACACTATTAGTTCCTTTAGTTGGTTTAGTTGTTGCTTCAAACAAAGCACCTGAGCCCCATGCCTTTCCAATGTCAGAATTCTGGGGGCTGCATCCAACAATTTCCACAACTTTCTGAAACCAACAATCTGACAAAAACGCCCGATTCATGCAGCCATTGGCCAGGTGTGCGAAGGTGACAAAGTATGCAGGATTTTGACTTTTTCTCTCAAGCTCTAGTCTTTCACATAACTACCTCTCGCCCCCTTTCCTCGCATGATGCCCCTCTCCAAGACAGACACAACTTCTGTCTTTAGGAAAGGTCGGGAAAACACGTCGTACAAACTAGTTCAAGTTGTAGCTCTAAGCATATACCCTGGCCTTTACACCTAGTCGTATTTGTAGTTCTGTTGTAATGAAAGCATAATCAGTTAAATTCTCAATCCCTCCATTGTCTACACTCACTCTTCCTGTGCAGGGTCAGGGGGGGGTGAGGGGAGGGGGGGTTCTCACACTGGTTCTGCTGCTTTTAAATGGGCCATGCATTTCTGAGCATGGACATATGTGCATAATGTACTGTATGTGCTTAATTTTGCCATCCTTTTTTTAGCCAAGTGTTCTCTCCGGCCTTGAGACAAGTCAGCCAGCCAATCAACCAACCAGCGAATCAGTCAGTTATCTACACAGACAGCCAACCAGTCAGATAGCTAGTCTTTTGAAGTGTGTGTCCCATCAACCCAGTTTCCTGTCTCTCTGGGTGTCACATGTTGTCAAAACCAACAGCTGAGCAACAGCTCGGCATTCCCATTAGAGTCACTTCACTAAAGCACAGTACGTGTAGGATGTCACCTTATAGACTGTTCATTCACAAAGTGCAGCACACCATCTGTGCAATAAGCACCCTGTCGCCAATTTGATGTGGCTAATTGTTCGCAGGTGCACTTAGTTTCCCATCATTTACGAAGCCTGTAGTTTAACGTGAAACGCTTTATTTGCATGTCTTAGGTTAAATCCTCCCCAAAGGTTGGCAGGTCTCAATCTCACTTTTAATAAAACATCATGCTATCTTGATGTTTATAATTAGATCACGTGAGGGCATCTGGTAGCTTAGCACACAATTCACACACAATTTCAACATAAAAATGAAAAAAAGGATGACTGTAATGTATAATTTAATGCCATCATGAGAGATCGTAATAATTTAGTCATTTAGAAAATTTGATCCGAGGCTGTACGTCCACACTCTCACACCCTGTTTACTCTTTTGTCTTGTCTGCCATTCTCCTCTGCTCTACTCTAATCTGCTCTCTTCCTGTGGCTCACCTTTGTAGTAAGGATGCAGATGCAGTCCATCCTCACCAGTCTGACTGGCCAACCTTCACCGAAACATCTTCCCGCTGCAACTTCCACCACTCAGCCGCTTGTGGCTTTTGTTGACATCCTTCCGCCGTCTGTCCGTCTCTGTCTCCTCCTTCTCACCCTCTTCTTTCATTCCTCAAGCACTCGCTCATCCTTTTCTCATGTCCTCTCCACCTGCCCTTTCATTGGAGCAGCCAGAGAGGACTTCTTTGCTAAAATAGAGGCCGACTCGGAAACATGGCAGCTGTCCCGGTGCACTTCCGCCCACCCTTTTGTTTTCCAGCTGCTGTCTCTATGGCAGTTCTATGGCAGCAGGTAGCCACATTTTGACCTCAAAGAGTGCATTGCTCTGAAATATATATCCACAAACGTGCGGAAAACACTCAACACACAAAAAACAGCAAAAACACAGAGACAAGCGCAGAAATGCATAAATATGGATGCACAGGCAAACACTCACACAGACAGACGTTTATACACAGGCATAAGCACACACACGAATACTTATGCTACACACACACACACACCACTCACTGTTTTATCAGGTCAGTCTCTGACAGGAGCGGGGGGGTTAGACTGAGTGAAAAGTAACAGCCGTATAGAAATGGATGCTCTACTTTCAACTTTGGTTATTGGCGTAGTCAAAGCTCCATATGCACCCTGAAGCTTCACACAAAGATGGGATTCCACTCACTCAGGATACTGGGCTCTTTCAAGATACACAACATCACTACAATTGATGTTACTGTACTATACATACTATATAAGACAAGCTGAGCAGAGAGACATAGGAAATGTCCAAATGTCATAAAACACACACATACACACATTTTTACATTTCTTTCTGTTCCTGTCCTACTCTACTTCTTCCCAGCTCCATCCTCGTCTGGCCCTGCACACATTGTTGGTTGTCTCATGATGCTCACTGCTGCCAAGTGCCAACAGAGAGTTGTCTGCACTGGGTTGTGCTAACGAACATTATTATTGGTTCTCAATTCATTCTACAGTACAGCTATTTAAAACTAGTAATCTCAATCATTAAACAGTCCAGTGACAGATAATGAGCAATGCAAAGAAATATGTTTCATTTAGGGATGGACCAATTGTGAAATTCTGCGCCGATATCAATACCGATGTTCAAAAGTAACAATTTAGCTGATACAGATGTCTTTTGTTGTGGTTGTTCATTTGTAGGTGTTATTATGTATTCTGCCTTTAGTGCCAGGGAAACAAAAAAAATGTTAATTGAAGTGTTTTAAAGTCTTAAGCCGTTCATTACACTATCTTTGAATGAGCATAAATTCAATCATTTAATATAACCTTCTTTCACATGAAAACATTTTTTAATGAAAAAAGAACTGCTTTATTTAAAATGCCTTTTTAACCTTTAATCACACCATTTAACCAGCACAAAATTGATGCAACACAACAGATTAACAGCGGCCACTGCAATCTGTGAATGTCATCTTATATGCCGATAGGGCGATCGATTGTAGTCAACAAGGCAAACATTGGCTGATACCGATGTTTGGCCAATAAATTGGTGCATCACAGTTTTATTTCATTTCAACTTTGGCCACATAACCAAAGAATATTTTTTGTGTGATAACTGACATAGGGTCAAAAGAAAAGAAAACCAAATTAACCACCCCAAGTTTCTAATTATAAATGAATTTGGAACACCTGAGCAGCACATGAATGTACCATCAAACCCCAACGCAATACAAGCACTATTTAGCTGGGAAGACACGTTGCCTGATGCACATGCACATACTGCAGAACTACTGTATATTGAAACCAGCTTTTGAGTATAAATCAAAGTTAGTCAATATAAGCCCAACATCCCAACATGTGGACTCAGACTCAGCAGCAGATCAAAGCAACAATGTGTACTGTGTAAGCCTGTGTTCAAACAGCCCAAAGATCACAAAACCATTTCAGCAAGATCAACAAGACAAAACATGTTGCATGAGCCCATCTCTGAGCTTTTTTTGCTGACTCTTTTTTTTTTTTTACTGAACTGAATTGATTCCTGTTGTCATATTATGTAATGCAATTTAAGCCTGTGTTCAAACAGCCAGCCTGCATAAACAATCTGTCCATCTAATTCTGCTCTCTGCAGCCACCAGCAGCCTTTGGTTCAAGAGGAGACACGTTGACGCTAGTAAAAACATGTTTGCCCTGTATCACAACTATTTCCATTGAGGAGAAGTGATATTTTATACAGGAAGCAACACACCAAGTCATAGGTCCATGAAATTGTTTCTTGTATCTATGATTCTTCTATATTAATCCATAAATGACAAGACAGTGTTTCACCACAGCAGGGGGCAGAAACAGAACTTGGTGTAATAGTGAAATAAAAACCTTTGAAGCTTAAACAAAATGCCATTATCAAGAACACCTAGTCAGTGATGGTAAGGAAGATTAAAAAAGGTTTATCCAACAGTAGTTCTGACAAAAAGACAATGATGACAGCATATATCTTCGACCTTCAATGTTTTGCCGATGTTGCAGCATGACAGGTTATCACAATACATGTATATACTAGCTGACAGATCCCAGCAAAATAAAATCTGAATCTGAAAAATCTGAATATGGTGAGGCTATAAGGACTACGAAAACTACTAGGAAATCTCTGCCACCTGACCATTTAAACATATGCAATGGGAGAACGATACAGTACATCACCAAACATGGCAAGGTCTCCTAGGTACAAAAAGAATAAAAATATATATAGAGAAATATAACCTCACTTCTTTGCCAGAAGCATGCACCTCAAGGATGCCACCCAACAACTAAGATCACCTATCGACTTTGGATAGAAGGCACTACATATTATACTCTGCTATCAACTGTGGAGAGATTTCCTGTAGGTTTCCTAAGGCACAAAACAACCAGAGTCTTACCTTGTTGGGGGTTAGCGGGCTTGTAGCTGGCCTGGGGCTGGCTGGACCATGGCTAGGGCTAGTGGAAGTGACTTTTGCTGGCCCGGGGCTGGTTGGACTAGGGACAGAGACCAAGGAAAGAGGTTGTCTGGAGGTGAACTCTAAAAACTGCTGTCTAAACCATCAGGGATTGAGTAAATATTTTTTGAAATGGGTTTTGTTTTTTAATTTTTGTGGAAAAAATAGAACGAATAATAAGTTAACATGAACAGTTGGCCAAATAAAGAAAAGGACCACCTGTAGTAACTTGAACTTCACTAATGGGAAATTAATGAAACAGCAATCATAGTTCTTAGCATACTGTTTTTTCCACATTATCTTAGTATCACTATCAAAGTTTCAATAATCAGAATTGTGACAGTGTCAGCATACTGTTCGATCAAATTGTGTCCTACTTGTTTTTGCCACACATTTGGTGTTAATTTCTCATTGCAGTAGTATTTAGCACAGCATTGTTGTGAATACTTGTAAAGTCTATTGTACCCTAAAAACAATAAAAATATATGGATGTTGGACATACCTCAGATGTTTAGTCAAGGGCCCTGGAGGACCTGTGGGGCTGTGGCTGCTGAAGGTGAATTTTCCCTGGTTGGGGATAGTTGGACTTGTGCTGGGAGTGCCTATGCCTGGGTCCTTGCTGGTCGCAAGAGCTGCAGAGACTACAACAGCGTCTGGGACTCTGTTTAGAACTGGGCTGGTGATAGGAGTGGTGCTGGTGGTGGTAGGTTCGTCTGGAGTGGTTGGAACCACAAAGCCTTGGATGCTGCTGGAGACGAGGGCCGAGACAGTCACCAGGTTGAGGTCTGGATAGAGAGAATCGTTTTGTGGATTGGTGGAGGTGGTGGAGATTTCTGAAGAAACATTAGAGTTGGTAGAGGTAAGACGTGGCTTTGTTCCATTCAGGGATGCTCCAGGAGATGTTTTTATGGAACCAGTGGGGGTTTCTGCACTATTCACAGTGACTCCAGGGGATGTGGCAGCAGAGGGAGAGGAGGGCATAGGAGTCTCTGATGACAATGATTTGGAGGCTCCAGGATGGCCAGGATGGCCAGGAGGGGGGGGAGCGCGGTACTTCACCTTGGCTGACTGTGACTGTGGTGTAATGGACTGTGTTGCAGGGGAAGATGGCTTTCTTGTGGGTGTCCCGGATGGGAGTGGAGCAGCATGGGACTTGACTGACTTAGGTTTGGGGGTCAGGGGTTTTGGCTGGGACCACCCTCCAGAAGCCTGGGGGCTGAGGGGACCAGAGGAGGGCTGTGGCTGGGCTGATAGCACTGTTGGTAGGTTACAGGAGGCAGGGAGTTTCCATGGACCATCTGTCTGGTCCACAGAACACTTGCTGTCTGCAAGGATGGTCAACTCATAGCATTCCTGAATGTCTGGAAGGAGAAGAGCAGAGATTAGAGCCATGATGAGTGACTGAAGGTTTTAGTGAATTAGTAAATGAGGTAATAATGACACATTGAAGTGATGGATGGATGAACGTATAACTCTGTAAATGAAAGACGACAAAAACGAGGAAGTTTTCTCCAAAGGACACAGAGCAGTAGAGGTGAAGCGTTGAGTTGATTAGTTGATCAGCAGAAAATTAGGGAACAATAATTTGATAATCACTTAATCTTTCCATACATTAGAAATGTCACTTTGGGCTCTGGACAACTGTGATGGACATTTCTTAGTATTTTTAGACACTATCGACTGAGCAACTGATCGATAAAGCGGTAAATGGAAAAAAAGAATTGGCAGATTTATCCATGATGAAAATAATCATTGATTGCAGCCCTTTAAAGCTGTTCTAAATACATGAGAACCCCTTAACCACAACTATATATTGTACATGGCATTCAGAATCAAGCAAAGTGAAGCTGATGCCAAAAAATCTCAATTATTTTACTTCTGCTATGTTCATTGGTAGAGAAACCAATGGAGGCCTCTAGTGGCAGCACAGTTATACTGCTACCATGGCTATATAGAACAGTAGCTGCTGAAGTATTTAGGGTTCAGCAGTTAAAAGAGGAATTGTTCATTATACTGTCATTTCCCTTATAGAAATGAACACACACTGACAGAATGTATCAGAGTGACTGTTACGATTTGAGGACTTTCCTTTCCTCTCTCCACATACAGAAGTGACAGGCGATGACAGGCAGATGGTTGTGAGCTCAGGCTTCTACGGTAATGAGTTACCGTAGCAGCCTGACAACCTCACAACAGTTTGGTGGTGATAAAAGGGATAATAAACAGGAAGAAAAATAGAGGTACCGTATGTGGGAAGAGGACAGGGGATATACAAACAGTTGGAAGGGGATGTGTAAAGAGAAAAGGAGAAGAGTGGAGTGTACACAGGGAATTTAATAGTACAATACATACAGATTAACATAAAATAGACATCAAGGTTAGAAATTACAAAGTACAGTAACACACAGACACATCCATGGATGTAGAGTATATTTAAACAAATTACAGGATAGATGAAGTAAAAGAAGTCAAGGATCAATAATAACAAAAGAACAAAAGAGACAGCGCTGGTTCAAGATACAGCTTGATCAAAGTTCAAAGTCACAAACAGGAACTCAGTCTCATGTTTAGTGAACAGCAAACACACAGAACAGAGATAGGAGTGTTACTTTAAGAACTACATGTAAAGGTGTGGGCGTGGCACAAAGCAGGTAGGACCAGGGACTGAGAACCAGTTTGTTGAACCACATGTTCCCAGTGTTTTCCTTCTAATAAGCAATAGTTCACCAAAAGCAGAACTAACCAGTTAGACACTGGCTGTTAGCTCTTCACTCTTGGGAGGAATTTATACTTGTTACACATTCTTTAAATGTATGCAGACTTTCTACAAAGGGCCCTGTGTTTTCTGCGACGGGCCACATCACGCCTACATGTTTGTGTGCTGATCTCTATTTTCTGGTGAACAGTCATGTGATGGCATAACATCTTGTAGACACCGCGGAAACTAGTTCTTACACAGTGCTCATCTCCTTTTCTTATGATCAGTCCTAGCCTTCTGTCTGCTTGTCTACAAGCCGACAGATCTGTTTATCTTCATTTGGACAAAAACACACATAAGTGCACCTGTCTTCAAGCCATGGGTGATTTTAGACCCTTTTTAGTTTCATCTCAGCCCTCCCTAAAAATTATAATAATAAAAAACTTTTTTTTTAGTAGTCCCCAGAGAAGAAGTTGGTAATTTCATGGCGCAGATTAGAACCCAAATTGAAACGTAAGCAACTAAAATTGCTGAATGTTAGAACATTGTGTCAAATTGGTCATTATTACTGTGACTTATAAAGTGTCAGGTATAGTTCCATCACAGTGTTAATAGTGTCAAAAAACGTTAGCTGACGTTGGGTTTAACACTGACAAAGCACTGTACTGCTTCAAGCCTTCATTTACAGTCCCAAACACATATGGCGTTTTTCCATCACATGGTACCTGCTCGACTCGCCTCGACTCTACTCGCCTTTTTTGGTTTTCCATTACGAAAAAAAGTCCCTGGTACCTGCTAACAGCTACTTTTTTTAGTACCACCTCCGTCCAGGTTCCAAGCGAGCTGAGCCGATACCAAAAGGTGACGTGAAAACCTGCAGACTACAGATTGGTCAGAGAGAATCGTCACTAATCACTGCGTCATCATTGCTAGCGACAGACGGGGGTGTCCTGAACAAAATCGGCATTTTTAAATAGTTTAGCCAACGGTGTTTATTTTGCTGCCTGCAGCTTCTTTTGAAACAAAATTTGTCTTCTGGCTGTGGCAACAACAACACACCTTCGACGTTCTGTGTGTGTGTCGCGTTAGGTTCATAGCTCATGGCAGTTTCCTGCGGCGGCGCTATGACGACCAGCCGCGCTCACCTCAGGCATGAAGCGGGACTAAATCTGAAATGGAAAATGTAGGACGGGGCACCACGGAAGAGTCGAGCCGAGTCGAGTAGAGTCGAGCAGGTACCATGTAATGGAAAAACGCCAATAGTCTCCTTCCTGACTGACACACTGCACTGCTCTGTCAATGTCAAAGACATACAACTGAACCTGGCTTCCACGTACATTAGTGACACTGAGTTCATGAACTTGTTGTGGAGACCAGCACAAGAACCAAGTTAAGGGCCAGTTCACCTAAATTACAAAAAAACAATGGCATCTAGCCATACAGACTTCTGGGTTGTTGTTTTTTTGCCAAAGTTTTGAGATAATGTCATCATATCACATTACTTTTGAAGAACTTCTAACTAAAACCGCTTTCCATTAACAACGTCCCATTTAGGCTACTAATCAAGAAAAGGTAGAAAATGTTGAAAACAGCCCATAGCAGGTTAAATGGTTCAGCCCAATCCAAAATGTGGGTGAGTTTTGTGATTTGTGGACGTACAGTAACCTTTTAATCTATGTGCTAATTTAAATACCTTGATCTCTGGTAATGGAATGTAAAACGTGGTCAAGTGCAGGAAAATGTGCATCAATTCACGCAGACAAAATAAAATACATAAATGCATGTAATAATGAGCAGAACATTGTTTAAATAAATCTTAATTTAAAGGGGGCAATCCTTAATCTGGAGTCACACTGTCATCAACAAGTCACCTTTTACCTCCTACAGATGTCAAATCCAAGCATCGGCAGATAAACGCTAACCACGCCTTCAAAAAAAACAACAACATAAAAAGGTATCACAGAGGAACTGGGTGGGTAAATAAACAACCAAACGGATATCCTTACCCAGCAGAGCATTAAAGAGCTGACTTTGGAAGACAGTGATGACTCTGTCCAGAGACTGTTGCAGCTGAGAATCTTCCTCAATATGGCCCTGTTTGGTCTGGCTCTGGTTCTGCTGTCTCTGGTCAAGCTTGGCCCGATACTGCTGGAGAAGCTCCAGGGCTCGCTTAGCATCTAAACACAAAATATACAGGTAAATAACCAAAAGCCTTTTTCTCATAACTAATGACAGGAAAGGAGATGTACAATTCTCCAGGCTCTTAAGTAGAGCAAGGAGATTAATGTACGTTAAAAGCCTCTACTTAATTGAGGATTACTATGGTTAAAATCGCTGGCTGGTTCGGACCACACAGGGTCTTGCTGGGTGAAGTTAATAAAAGACAACACCTGGCTCCATATAGTGAGTGTGGACACCTGTGTGCCAGAAGAATGTTTTCTTTCCCTTTCTGTCTCAACTACTGCCAGTATTCAGAGTTTGACATCAATGTCGAATTGCAAATTTGACAGCAACTAAAATTGAAAAGTAGCCTATAAAAGGTGTGTATTTGGGAGTCCTTATTTGCTTTAGAAAAGATGGCTCACGGTGCATGTTTGACCAGATCCTGGCGCAATATCACTACAATAAAACTGAAAACTGGAGTTTAGAATGTGGTAAACAGTGGTAACTTCAGCCTATTTATGGCACACATAGTTGCCTATCTGCATTAATAATTAGGTTTTATTATGGCTTTACTGTATGTAAGTCTGATGCAGAAGGACATGAGGGGGGATACAGTTGATGGTGTGAAAGAAGGCTGCAGACTACATTCCAGGTTCCATGGCACTCTGCTGAACAGCTGATTAAACCGGAAGCTCTGACAGCATCAACACAGCTACACGCCTAATGCCGCTTTCTTTGAATGCCCAGCGGAATTCAAAATAATTCTTATTTAATGAATGACTGTTTACGTATCAAGCAGAACATGTTTTCAGATATTAAGCAGCACACACGCGTTGACATGGCATGTACATTTGGCAGAGTCAAAACAGCTTGTGCATCAACGATCAGCTTGTAAACTACTAAAAGCAAATACAAAATGAATATAAAATAGATTTATTTCTGTGCCGAATTTACCACAGTGTCTGAATAATTGGTTAAAGCTCCTAAATGGTGATCTAGACGTTGTATACGTTCAACAATAAACGACCTAGCGTTAAATTGCGGGTGTTTTAGAGAAGTTTAGAGAGGAGAAGAAGAGCGCTTTGCAATATTAACGCAACATTTTAGAGTGGTTAAACAGGTTTTTTGTGGGGGAATGCACTACATTGATATAAATAAAGACCAAAAAAAAAAAAAATCATTGTATGTACCTTTCTGTCGCACAGGCATGGTGACACGCTCCGTCCTCTGTGTCGCTGTGACAGGGTATCTGTTTTCACAGATGTGTGCGTCTGTCCCGGTACAGCCTGCCTCCAAACCGGGACACCAAACTGACAACACAACTGTCTACACACCAACCTGTCTTTTTCTCTAAAGAAAAACTTTAAAAAGCGTGTGTAAGCCCGAGAATCCCGTCACAGCGGCGGAGGAAAAAAGAAGAAAAGAAACGTTGATATCACGTTGACAGTCACCGCGTGGACTTAGTACCCGGAGCTTGTTTTCTCTCTTTCCTTCTCTTTCACTTCAGCTCTCACCCTCTGTCCCGCTTTTGTTAAACTATAGTCTTCCGTTTCTTCATTCAGGTGACTTGACTCCAGCTCCAAACGCTGTCGGACCGGTTCTTAGGCGGAACACACAAACACACACCTAGAAGTCCCTAAAAGACGCGCACGCACACACACACACACACACACACACACACACACACACACACACACACACACACGCTCACTCACTCACCTCAAAACACCATTAAAGCAGGTTTGAGAGGCTCTTTTTGTCATCGAGGATGTTGGTGGTATTGTCATGTTAAACAGAGATATCGTGTCCAGTGGATAAAAACCTTGTTTATTCCAGGGCAAATACTGGATCTACATAATCCACTCAACTCTGGGTATAGATTTAGGTTTACAAACACTGATTAGTCTAGCTCCCAGAGGTAGATCTATAACCCCTCCCCTGCTCCTACTGTTTGAGGCTGCTACTAATAGATAGGCCTATTGCCATAGGCTCACATTTGTTGACTAAATTGGATGTTAGTGTACGGATATGAGACAAAAAGTCTGGTCAGATATTATAGCAAAAATGTACTTTACTACCACGATCCAAGAAAGCAAGGTGTATTATAGGGAGCCAACTGAAATGTCGGTTGTAATCCCATCAGCTGCCCGGGCAAGTCCATCCCTGTGTGAGTTTGGTGGTATTGTCATGGTAAAGAGTTTTATTGTGTTGAGTAAATTAAAGCTTCTCTTTCCCAGGCTTGTCCCTATCTCATGTCAACTACCAGGGCCTAGTTTACCCAAAACAACATCTCAAAGGAGTAACATTATATATTCGCTAATTAGCTTTTATACAAAGTAAAAAGAAAACCGAAAGCCCCAAAGTGCTTGTCAGACAATCTTGGTTTTCAAGATCAAGTCAATGTCTTTATCATCTAAAACATTAAAGATTGGGAATAGTTTTATTATCAACTTATGTAAAATAGTTACTGTCAATGCTGCTGCATTCCCACTTTAAAACCATGGGTTAGAGCTAACACGAGCAAACAGCAAGCTAACTCTATCTCCTCAAACTAGGAACTAAGTGAGTGACTGATGCAGAATGTCAAACTTTTATAGGAAGCCAAAGCGACAGTTGGTGGATGGATTAATATGCCACTTAACGTCACTTAAATTAAATATATTACTGTCAGTTAATTGTAAAATTCTCTATATTAACCATCAAAGCTGGTTGATGCAGGACACACGTTAGTCCTGCATGTTGGACACAATATACTGTAATATACTGTAATCTGACAGTGGAGAGACTGAAGGGACTTGTCATCTGCATACACACTCAGAACACACATACATATGGGCAGCAGCTGAATGCAGGTCATGGACTCGGTCTCTGGTGTTGTTATTGATCAGGTCAAGAGCTTATTGACAGCTTTGGTGGGTGCACAAAAAACTCTTGCGCACACAAACAGTCACACACACTGATGCCAGCATAAATTATGCATCAGCGTGGGGAGAAATGAATGCATGGTTGTGAAAGTGGGTTGGTCAGTCAGCACACAGAAGTATCATTTTGTACAACACCGTTTGTAAAAGACTAAAGAGTAAAAAGGAAAGGGAACAAAAGGACTTCATTCTGCTTTCATCAATGTGTGTGTGTGTGTGTGTGTGTGTGTGTGCGTGCGTGTACTATTACCCTCTATTGTTAATTGTCGGCCTGTACCACAGTAAGCAGAGTTGTTCTACAGAGGGCACTGATGCGAGGAGAACAGTGGGGAATGGTACAAGACAGTCACAGGGAAGAAGGTTTAGCCCATGATACCTTATAATCCAGTCACGCATCTTATTATACAGTATATCACAATATAGTGGTAAGCTGTCATGCAGTCAGTGAGCGGCAGTGGTACAGTAGAAGAAGTATTCAGATCCTTTATGTGAGTAAAAGTAGCAATACCACAGTGCAATATTCCATTACAAGTAAAAGTCCTGCATGCAAGTAAAAGTACAGAAGTTCCATCAGCAAAATGTACCTGAAGTAAAAGTACTTATTCTGCAGGAAAAAAAGAAATGCTTACTGTATATGACTTTTGTAGGACTACTTTTATTACTGGATAATTATTTCTGATACATTAACATAACAACATTTTGATTGTTGTAGCTGTGGAGATAACTTTGACTACTTTATACGCTTAGCCTAATCAATAACAATGCATCATATTTCATTGATGCTATAGGTCATATAACTGTAGTGGAGTAAAAAGTACAATATTTGCCTCTAAAATATATGGAGTGGAAGTATAACATAGCGTAATTGGCCATAAAATAGGCTATTATATAAATCAAGGCTGGCTAAAACGTCCAGTTAGTTGAGAGCAGTAAGGTTCGCTCATTATGGCAAATAAGATTTCGATATTGAAATTATAACAGGTTTGGGACTTTGTGAACGCGTGAACAAGCTCAGGTTCAATTTCCAGAACATGCCCTTATGAACTGATCAAAATTGGATACATTTTTCAGATTAATGTCCAGTGTGCAAAATCTAGTAGGATTTTTATGCAATTTCCTTATCATAGTCTCGCATTGCCGACCCATCTTCACAGCGCTGTGGTGTGTGTGTACTTACCACAACGGACCAAACTTTTTATTTGAGCTGCTGAAAAATACAAACACTGACATGGTTTTCTACCTTAATTAGAAACTCTGTGTGAGGCAGCTTGACAAACTCAGCTGTCCCTCTGTAATCCACAGCTCAGATAAGTGTCAAGAAATAGATGAGATGGACGGATGGAGAGGGATGAAAAAGAGTCAGACTTTTAGACTAATGGACAGAGAGACAAAGGAGCATCTGCTGAGATGACGAGAGCCGACGACCGACTTTAATCCACAAAGGAAACTCTCTCTTGATCTCTAGCTTCTTTTATTTACCTCATCCCTCTTTTATCCATCCTACTTCATTCGTTTATTGGTTCCCTCTATTACTTTATCTCTTCCTCTTTTAATAATCATTTTTTTCTGCTCATTCCTTTCCTTCAGCCCTTTCTCTTTCTTCCATTCTTTTCCATCTTTTTTCTTCCTCCGTTCCTTTATTTCTTTTCCTTATTTGGCCCCTGCCTTGCCTGTTTTCTCTTTACTTTCTTTTTTTCCCATACCTCTTAATATGTCCTTAGCACTTCAGTCCTTCATGACTTTCTTCCTTTTTAAATCACGTTATTTCCCCCATGTCCTTCTTCTTTTGTCTCATTCACCCTTCTCTTCTTAAATTGTTCTCTGTGTCAACAATAAAGATGCATAGAGGAGCAGAAAGAGATATATCCCTAAGGACAGAGCTTAGTGCACCAGGAGGAACCCAGATTACCAATAGTGACATTTTTATTGTTTGTACAATAGAGACTTTAGTACATTATTCAAAACACTTCTTATATACTGAAAAAATGGTACTTCCCAAAGCCCAAAATGGCTCCAGTATAATTGCTGCACAGCATTTTTTCAATTTTATACATATATTATTTTTTGTAAAAACTGTATCTTAAATAGTATGTACAGATAGCGTCTGCAAAATGCATTCTAAACACATGATATATATTATATATACTTCTGCAATTACAATTCTCCGCATTAATACTCAAACTTAAAACTGGAAGGATTTCAACTTGCATGTGCAAATAAATAAAGAAATAAATAGTTCTGTTAAATCGTCACTAAAATTTGTCCAACTTATAACTTGACAGCGATTCTCTCTTCGGAGGTCAAAGTACTTTTTGTCACACAACAGAAGAAGCAGCATTCAAGTTGGGTAGGTGTAGGTACTGCAGAAAGCATGAGTACATTCACAATCAATATGAGTCATTTTAAATTGGATTTCATTCACAGCTATGTACAGGGACACCGTCCTCAGCATTTGTTCAGCTCTTATGTAGTTTAAACACATAGAAAATGACTGTTTTCATAGTCATATACATATATATATAATATATATTTGTATAACACAAATTCACAATTACAGTAGAAATACATTTTATACAGTTTTGGATAGTACATGTGTAGGTCGCCAAGTCATACTGTGCGTACTTCCATCCATTTGTTATAAGTGTCATTATTATAAAATATCACAATTTTTGAGCAAAGCTAAGGTATATCAATATATTTAGAAAGAATTACCTGAAACATGTAGTAAAAAATAATTATATTATCAAACTTTTTTCTCTTTTCTCATCACAATATCTTTGATATTTCAAACTCTAAATAGGGTTGGGTGGGTACCTGTGGTTAAGATGAAGTCTCTCAACCACAAGTCTAAACTGTGCCATTTTGTGTCCCTTATATTGAATTAACTAAATTATAATGCTTATTAAGAGGGCTGACACAAAATGGGCACAGCATGACAAGTAAAAGCAAAGGACAGTGAATGATGTTGTTTTGCTCTGGATGAAACATTAGATGTTATGCAGAACAAAACAAAACTCACTGTCATGAAACGTCTTCAAGACACGTGTTGCATTTTACAGAAGACCGAAAATGAACCTCTTCTCTCTTTTTCTGTGGCTGCTTCTGTCATGTCTTTATAAAGCTTCTGAAGCATGACCATGAAGGTTAGATCTCATTACACCACATTGACACGGGCTCCAGAAACTTCTCGTGCAATCTCAGTTTCTACATCTGAGTCGACATTATTTTCTTTCCCTATCCACCTATCATTTTGAACATTCACCAGCAAAGATGGCAAATCTAAATATGTCCACGTACTCCTTGTGTCAATTAGCATCTCCTCAGGTTACAAAAGTTCTGAAATTTCAAGTGTAGCCAAAAGCCTTTGTGGCACAGTTCAGATCTTTCCCTGATTGTCTAAAAAAGGGAAAATCTGCAGATTTACCCATTTAGACAGTATTATTATTGATTCATGCAGGGATATTATCTTTTCTCTTGTTGCTTTCTGCAGGGAGGCCAGAGGTTGGATACTTCAGCAGAGCGGATGCTTGCTAACACGTGTATTTGAAGGCCAGGCCAAATGTCAAAAACCAGTTTCCTCTACTAGCTAAAGCCACGCTACTGCGCTCATTGTGTGCAGATCAAATCTGGGACACAAAGCGGTAAAGCTCTCGTGTTTTGGGCCTGTGTAGATACAACCAGGGAGGGGCAGAGGATCCATATGGTACCAACTACAGAACATCAGTCTTACTGAAAGTCAGTGGTATAATACATCTAGAGTCTCCTACAGAGTAGAGAACTCTAGAAGCCAAACAGAAAATGGCTGGCTGACAATGACCAATGATATGAAAGCATGCTGCGATTTCATCGTACAACTCAAACAGCTAAAAAAAGGATGGACCAATGCTGTAACAATACTAGAAAACAGGACTTCAAAATATGGCACAGATATTATGAATAATGTTACAGTGTGTGTGTGTGTGTGTGTGTGTGTGAGAGAGAGAGTTTTATTATAGCAGTTGAATTGTAAAGTCAGGCTAGAGTATCGACAGGGCTTCATTATGAATAGTGCACAGTGCGCACCATTGCATATGTGTTGTGTATGGGGGCACATACGTCTACTGTGTGTTTGCCTGTTAGCTCATGGGCATGGCAGTGTGTGTAAACATTAGCATGACTTGCTCAATAGATGGCACTGTGGGCCGAGCCTCAGAAGTATTGCTTTAGCTCTTTTCAGCACAGCTGTGCAAGCAACAGTTTTTTTAAAAATAAAACAAAAAAAAACGAGTAGCATTAATGAACTATCAACAGTGTTTTCTTTACAGAAAAAAAAAAAAAAATCAGTGGTATACTTTAGAAAATTGACCATTTGGAGAAATAATCCCTGTATGTTCATAAGATAGAATTCAAAATGTGGTTTATCAACACTATTTATATTAATCATAAACTTTAAGAGCTGTCTGTCCAGGCCCCAAGGAAAGTGTGGCTCTAGAAAACCGCAGCTCTATATATGTACACAAGGCAGAAAGTCCTAAGTTTTCAATTTCTGTACACTGGAGGCAATAATACCTGCAGAACAGAAGACAGCAGAAAATAATAAAACACAAGGCAGTGAACAAAAGAGAATAACAGAAGATATGAGTCAAAAGAAAAGAACAGAATAGAGGACAACAGAAAAGAGAACAAAAGCAAAGAAGAACACTAATGAAGACGGAAAAGTGAATAATGTGCTGTATCAAACAAATCATTCAAAATCTACCATGGACAGCAAAATAAAAGGCAGCGGAGAAAAAGCAAAAAGACCCCAGAATGCTAACTAACCAAACAAAAAATAACTATTCAGACTGACTGATCAGTTGACTGCCTAATTAACGACCACAAAATTCAAACCGCAGCAGCCCTGTAGGAACTCAAAGAGTCCTTCTGTGGTCCGTCCAGCCGTCGATCAGGTCCCTGACCGCCGGTAGACAGAAGAGCCGATATGTTTCCTATGGTACATTTGGCACTAGTATTTGCCTTTGGTCCAGCAATAGGCAAATCAATGTCTGTGTGTTCCCCTACAAAGGTAAAAAAGGCGGCTCATTTTTCGGTTCCACGAGCCTCCAGCGGAGGGCAGGTGGAGGGTGGCATGGGATGGCGATGAGGAGAGTAGAGAAGCGTTGTTGTGTTTATTTGTTTGTTTGTTATAAAACTTTTTTTTTTAATTTTTTTTTTTTAGCACGTGCTGCTGTCTCTCAGAACCACCAAGTCCACCGTCCGCTGGAAACTCTTCAGCAGAGAGACGGCTGTCTCGTGCTCCATGTGTAAAAAACTATGTCCGTTAGCCTGCAAGGCAAACACGCAGCACAGTCAACAGCATGTGTGTGTGTGCATGTATGTATAGAGTTATGTGTGCTGCACTATTTTCATACATATGAATATATGTGTGTGAGTGTGTGTATGTTTGTGGAAGGATGGAGGGTCACTGCCATCATTATCTCAGTAACACATCACTGTTGGGGAAAAGAGAGAGAAGAGGAGGAGCTACACAGTCATGCTGTAGAGAGAGAAGGGGTAAAGACAAAAAAGGGCTTTTAGATGAATTCATCCAGCTAAACTGTACATCTGTGGAGAGAAGATGAAGGGGGAGGAGAGACGGGAAGGAAACATGGATGGGGGGGGGCAATCTGTCATGGTAAAGCGCTGGTATCTCATTTGACCTTGCAGTACAATCTTCACACGCACTACTTTGAAATAACAGCTACAGTAAATATATAAATAAAGTGAATATTTATGAATCATTTCTGTTTGGTGTTTATTGATTTAATTTGACTGAACTACGTGGGAGGTGGAAGTTGTTTGGACAGCTTTTTGTTGCCCCTGGGAAAGTATCCCTGCACGGTGTAATGTCAGTATGTACTCATGTTCATGTGTAATGTACCCATGTTTGCTTTTTCACAACTTATATTTAAGAAAATCAATCGAGTCATCTGAAAAATAGAATACTGTAGTTCTTACAGCATGCTTTCAAACTGCAATGTAGAAAAGTGTTTAGGCCCAAATCTTATCCAAAGTAACTGCATATAAAGAGCAAATGTGCAGTGAGATAATGTTGAAGCTGATTGGGAAGAGCACAAAAATGTGTCTGGCTCAGAAAATCTGTTTTGATTCAAAAAAAAAAAAAAAAAAAAAAAAAAAAGAGTTAATTGACCTGGTAGTATTTGGAGCATAAAAACAATTGTATTGTAAGACCAAAGCATTTTGGCTTTGCTTTAATATCTAAGTGGAAGCCATTATCACCACCGCAGTCCCACAGTAGTTACAACCAACACTGTATGAGTACGTAGCTTGAGTTCAGCCTTGAAGTCTTCTGTACATATACTTACACTGTGAGCTTTTACATCCATATATTGTTTTTTTTCATATTTTTCGTTTCTTACTTTTATATTATGTCTTTATGCTTTTGCACTGTTTATTGCTATGGACCACATCATCACCAAGTTAACTTCCTTGTATGTGCAAACCTACTTGGCAATCAACTGTTCCTGTTTCTGATTACAAAAATATCTTTCAAATCGTTTAACTTCACAAGTTTTTGAAGTTGTCAGTTTCATAGTAATGAATGAGAGAGAGGGTGGGGTAGTCATGCCAACAAGTACACACACAGAGGCAGAATATAGAGGTAGGAAAATGCTGATACACTCTTGTACACTTAATATAAATACCCAGTAAGATAACATATGTGGGTAAGTTTATTTGTGACCACTGACTCAATCACTGTGGCTAATCAGTGTTTGTGTGCCTCTGTTGAATAGCTTGTGTAAGAAAATATCCAGCTAACTAGGTAAAGAGTACATGACATTTTTTTTCTACCAAATGCTCTGGCTACGCCGTTTATGAAATAAGGGAAGGGTAAGGAAGGTAAGGGAGGGAGAGAGGGCAGGATGTGGCACTTTCTGGCCCATTTGATGACGAGTGAGTGGATGTTACCTGCAGAATCTTGTCTCCGGGCTGCAGGGTGGAGGCGGCGGGCCCGTCATGCTGTACCCTAGTAACAAAGATACCCTATAAGTCAAAATGATACACCGTTAGGACAACACAGGGACACGATGGTTTAGAATCTTTGCCTTTCTCATTCTCATCTCAATATCCACCCCTCCAAAAAAAAATCACATTTCTGACAAAAATATACGGCCAGTTCACCAATGCATTCTCTTTGATCTAAATTTAGAGAGGCATGCAATTTATTATTTATTAGAAGTACTTGGGTTTACTTATTATTGGCATCTATCTTATAATTTACAGAAGCTGAGAGATACAGATTCCTCCCACAAAGATATAGATCACAGATGTCAAAATGGTTGATCAGCTATTTATACAGATAAGGACTTAAACATGGGGTCAGAAAGAGAGCAAAATAGATATACAGTAAATATATACAGAATAGGGCAGGGGGAATAGGTGTGGGATGGGTACTGACTAGGGGAAAGAAGTAGGTAGCGGGAAGGGCAGAAGATATTTCGTCCCCCATATTTTCCCTCAATAACCCAAGGCAGAGATTGTAAAAACACCAACATCTTTTCACTGAGAGCTGAAAGATGTTTTTTTGGACACAGAAAGTGTAGGACAATGCAGTTGTACCAACTCAACGTGGTTCAACAGGTTGTGCACGTGTTGAACACACAATAGTGAGCCTAACAGATAAAGTTAACAATACGATGTAGTAGTGAAAGTCACCTACATACCACAGTCTATGAGTGAATGCAAGAACAAACACGTACATATACACATATATATATATATATATATATATATATATATACACATAGAGTAAAGAGGTGTTAGAAGTATTAGTTTAGTTACCTTTATGGTAACACTGGCATTTATACAGTGAGCCTCATATATGTATTCAATTAAATCATTTTGATGATGTGGCAAAGAAATGGTTTTATTAAGTTAAGTTTAAGTTGTGCACATATGCAATTTATGCTAATTCATGACAACATACTACAAACATTAGGCCTAATTGTTATTTGGATCTGATCAGTTAATTATATCACTTTACTACTCAGGTAGGCTACTGAGGAAGTGAAATATGGAGCTCACTGTACATTAGAAATGTGTTTGTTAGCAGCTGAAAATTGTGTAGTGTTAGTCACAACAATTAAGCAGTTACACACAAAGCAGTTGCACACAAAGCTGCAGTGCCCTGCAAAAACCTTGCATCTTCCAAATGTCAGAAACATTCAGAAATGTTGAAAATGCTTAAGGACAATATTCCGGATGAGGTTTTTGCTACTCGGAGATAACAGATGACAGCTGTTAAGTATGTTATCAACAGCAGCTTAGTGTGCAAAGACAGCATATTAAACAACAGCAGGAACAGAAAATTGGATTTTCTAACGCTCATGACCCAGATCTGATGAAAAATCCATGTTCTGCTCCTTAAAACCCTGTCTTTTTTTTTTTGAAACCGAACCTGAGAAGATAATGCATCAAAGCCTGGGATCCCGCTCCTGTCAATACGGGAACTGAGTCACCAGCTCCACTCGTTGAATCCTAATTAGCCAGAAGTAAAACTGACCCAGTGGCTTAGAGTGCCTCAGCTAGACTTTTAAGTCAAACTTAGAAGATCATTGTAATTTCTTTTTTTTTAACCTGATAATGACAGGTTTTTACGTTTATCGGTGTTTTAAGCCCCCAGCGTCTCCTTCCAGGCAGCGCTACCTGGAAGGCACTAGGATTAGGCAATGGTTATGGTTATGGTTATGGTTAGGGTTAAGGTTAAGGTTAAAGTTAGGTGCCTTGAAGTCGATTAGGCAATGGTTATGGTTATGGTTATGGTTAGGTTTGGGTTAAGGTTAGGGTTAGGTGCCTTGAAGTCAACGGTCACAGCGCTGCCTGGAAGGAGACGTAAAACACCATTGTGCGTTTCTTACAAAGGATTTTAAAACTTCATTGGGGAAGTTAAACTTTAAAATAAGATACAATGTGTTTTGAGAAGTATTTTCTGTAAACCTTCAATCAATCTGAATTAGTTCTTCGAAGATTAGTTTCTGAAACATTATTTTGTTTCTACAAGAAACCATGCAAATAGTTTTGATCTTTAAAGAAGGATGATCCGGCCAAAATTCATGTTTGTCATGAATATATATTGTTTTATGATAAAACTAAACGATTATGTCAAGTTAAGGATTATGGTTTGTGTCCTTTGAACAACACAAAAATATGCACTTTTTCGTAGTGAAATATTGATGTTCTGTTTAGCCATTATAAAAGATGAATGCCACAAAAAGGCTAAAGAAAACATAAAGAGCAGACATCTTTTGTTTGAATTTGAATTGAAATAACACAACAAACTTTGATGTTGATAATGTTCCAACAGTATTTTACAAATATTACGACCACTGATTAATCGGGGCTACAAGTGTGTTCTTCTAGCCCAGATAAATCAGAGGATGGGTGTAAACAACAAGCTGACCACAAGGGGGAGCCACAGTCCTGTGGAACAGGCGTGGCTATAGAAAGCACTGGGGATCAAAACCACAGATGTATAATTTATCAGTCAAGCTGTTTTGATTCACAGTCCTTTTAACTATTTAAACTCTGGCTCAATTTAGCCTCAATTCTGCCCTTAATTTACATTCAAATACAATAAAAAACAATGTTTTAAACCTAGTAATGTCTACTTTGACTAGAATAACTACAAATGTATAGACAAACCAAAAGGAATTTTCCTAAGTGGGACAGAAAAGATGATCGAAGACGTCTGCATTTGTATGAGGTCAAACTTATGATGAATCAGCCAAGAGTTGACAATAGTTTAACGCGACCTTCGACTGCTTCAGGAAGCCTCACGCGTGTGGATGGAAGTGACAATGGGGGCCAGAATAAGAATAAGGTGATTAAAAGTAAATTGTGGTGGTGACAGATAATATCCTCCATGAAAACCCTGTGGGGGCCACAGTTGAGGGGTCTGAGGAGAGCAGAGCTGACATGCAGTTCATATCACACCACATTTAGGACATCTAAATGCATATTTCACTTTAGAACATTTACATTTTAACCATACATACTCCCATGACTGAGTGAAAAATCAGCTGACTGACATCACTGCAGATATCCAGAAGACTGACAGTCACTGTATGATGGTTAAGGTAAACATTTTAGTCTAATGTGAAATATTGCAGTCATTTTCAAAGTCCAATAATCCATATTAATATAGATAAAGTATCTCTATATCTAGATCTACAGTATACCTTACTCCTGTATAAATACACTGAATACACACAATATTTAGGAGAATCACTTGAGAGAATTAATTATGGACAGGCTGCAGCTGGTGAAGCTTTATGGATACACAGCAGAGATGGGCATGGTTAAATTACTGTTCGTGTCAGCAACTGAATCACAGTTGTTGTCTTCTTAAAGTTCAAGGATGAATTGACAATCTCTATATTATCACTTCACACCCCCGACTTAAATTAATTCACCATTCGTCACATAGGCTGTCCAAAGGCTGACTGTTTTAAATAACCCTTATTGTCGGCTTTCTATTAATAGACCAGCTGTCTCGTCAGTTACTCAACATCTGAATAAAAGTCAGTAAAATCTGCCATACTTCCCATCCCGAGATCAAAGTGTTGAACATCTAAAATCACCCACGGTGTCCCGGAACTAAAGCAGCCTTCCTAAAATAGCTGTCAGAGCTCCGTGAGCAGCCTCGCTCCTTTGGACTGACTATAGCAGCATGTTTCTAGGACAGACTGCCATGTGCAGGAGGCCTGGGGGGATCTGCAACCCCAACAGGCTCTCAGCACAGGCACACACTGACAGAATCAGTCAAACTCAGAAGTAGAAATCATAAAGGAGTTCGGTATTCCTTGTTATAAGACATCATTCGTGCGTGTGGGCACACATCTATTTCTAAGTGCTGAACTATTGTTTGTTGCTTCATTTTCCACAGTGACAAGGACACTCAAAAGTGCCTATCGTACTATCAGTCCTAATAATATAGTTTGCCAAACTCAGGTACCTTTTTACTGAATATTTCTTTCCTGTTTGGTGATTGGTGAAGAATTTCTAATATTTCAAGAGGATTCGTTTTGATATACTTTATCACACCTCAGACTTCTTTCAAATTCAGAAACTTCCATGAAACTGATGTTTTCCAACAGTCTGTAGTTTAAGATCACAGACTCAAAGAGACTCAAAGTTAACCAAGTCAACTGCTGCCCCATAGACAGACAGACAGACGAAACACTGCGGTAACGAGCAGCAGTTTCCATGGCAACTCTGAGGTAAAGCCCGGGAGGCTGGGATTAGCTGGCAGGCCGGGTCGGGTCGTACCATGTCGGAGGGTTTGAAGGGGTTCCCCTGGCCGCTGATGCCACCAGAGATACTGAAACCAAGACCAGGGTTCTTCTCTATTCTCACACACAACTATAGAGAGAGAGGAGGGGGGAGAAATAGAAAGACAGAAAAGAAAGAAAGACAAGTGACAGTGAAATACAAAGATCATAATCTCTACACAAGCATAGAGTAGATAGACAACATGTACAACGGTGGAATGGTGGAATTTTGTGTGATGTGTGACAAACTTTGGCAGCTATATTGGAGGTCCTCAGTTCTCTGGCATCAACAACTGAGCCACAAATATCCTCGCCAGAGTTTTTCTAATTGGCATAATGAAAGCCATCTCATACTAGGAGAGGAAAACAAAACCCTGCAGGAAGATCAGCTGATCTGGGTGGTGTGAATGACTTCATGTTCTTACCTCAACTGTTACAGTGAGCTCCATCTGTGAAATATCTCAGATTTAGAACTACGCCTCCATGGCTTTTTCTAGACCTGTTTCTTCTCACAAACGGTTGCAAAGCGTTAGGGGGCTAAAATTACACTTACGTGTCCCGATTATTTTTATTTTTTGTGTCCTTTAGTTGACAGGTTGTTGGCCTTGTGAACCCTTCAAAATCCACTTGGTAACTATCATGTCCTGTTATTAAAAAGTCTGACTAGTTAGTTAACATTACCCACTGCTGTCTTTGGAAACAACAAAGCCATTCACATCTCTGCATTATTTCACTTTCACCGTTTCAATTTCTTGTGTGCATTAGTCTCAAATTATTTTACTGTTTATATTTGAACCATTTTGATATTACTTGTAGTGTACTGTAACTATATGGACCTACATCCACAAAACTGATATCTTTTCTACCCGAGTTACTATATATTTAGCCATCATTTGAGCACAGCCCATTTTCAAACAGACCTCCAAGATAGTGTGGGACATGGTTGCTGAGGACAAACAGACACACAGATGGACAGACAGACAGATACCTGTTCCTGGAAACCATCCGTGCTCTTCTGGCCTTTAGTCTGCAACAGGCAACGAGCACTCTGAGGCCGCGGGTTGGTGTGGGTCATGACAACCTGATTGCTATGGACCATGCCCTGATTGCTATGGACCATGCCCTGGTTGCTATGGACCATGCCCTGGTTGCTATGGACCATGCCCTGGTTGCTATGGACCATGCCCTGATTGCCGTGGTACTGAGGGTTGGTGGCGGGCTGATGGGATGTGTGTGAGGAATGGGGGTTGTACTGGGCTTGGTTCCCAGACGGGGACATGGCCATGGTCATGCCGGCGCCGGGGTAACCCTGTCCAGGAGCAGGATGGCCTGGACAGGAAAAAAGAAAAAGAAACTGGTAACACTCTGAAATAACACTATCTACACTTGATTAATGTGTAGGCTGTTGATTTGAGACACATGGCAGACATTCTTATTTTTACACTGACCGACTTGGCTATTACTGGTCAATTGCATTTTTCAAACTGGGGTGAAATTTAATTCAAGATTTTATGCTACAGTAGCTTGAACTGAATTAAAAGCAATACCAAAGCACTTTTCCTCTTCGGTCCCCCTACAGGTTGGAAGCGGAATTGTCCATTACCGTTCTCATTCGAACTACCGCAAACTTGCATAGTGCGGTTATAGCCGATAGAGGGCCGCAAAGCGAATGCAGAAGTGCCATTCACCCTGTTACGAGTTGATGAACCACTGAAATTATTTTGGAAACACTATTTTAAGGTACAAAAGAATCTTTGGTGTTGCTTTAAGACAAATAAACAAACACCAGGGTACGCTACCTGGCTAAAAAATCCAATTGGTAATCCCAAGGCTGGTTGATGTTTTGTGAGCCTCAATATTTGTCTTTAATTAACAGTTTTTAACCAATTCTGCTTTGTTTTTTTCCGATTTCATACTGTGATTGGGTGTGACAGCATGATTGGATGACAGTTTGTGACCCCAATAATTACATTTTCAATAACTTAAAGGAATACGCCACCGTTTGTTGAAATAGGGCTTATCACGGTCTCCCCTGGCTGTAGATAGGTGGGCCAACGCATTTTTTGCCTCAGTGCAAGTAATTAGGTTGTTTTTTTTGTCTTTTGTTGGCTCACTTTTACTCACAACATGCTAACCGGCAACATAGGATTCCATTCACTACGCTAAGCTAACTAGCGGCAGCGCTGCCGGTGTTGCACCGGACTAAAACAATGCATGCACAAAAAATGCGTTGGCCCACCTATCTACAGCTAGGTATGATAAGCCCTATTTCAACAAACGGTGGCGTATCCCTTTAAGGGCTACAAATGAACCATTTTATTTGATTTATTACCATTTACCTTGAGGCATGTTGCTTTGGTACTGCCCCGGCCCACCAGAGGGAACCACTGACAAGGGCATGCCCGGTTGGTATTGGCCCCCTTTGTTCATCATCCCGTCGTAGCCCTGCTGCACGACCACACGATGAGGCGTAGTGGACGAGGAGGAGGAAGAGGATGTGACTGTCATGGTGTTGTGTGATTGGTGGGAAGGGTTGTGGGAGTGGGCACTCTGTGGACAGAGCAGGGGGCAGTTAGAAACATTACAAATTATTATGGACACAGACATGCTCACATCCACACCAGAGGAATGGTTACTGGAGACACTTACACAAGTTCCTTTCTTCCTTCTTAAGCCTTGGGTTGGATTAAACACGGTAAAACTAAGACAAAAAGGTTCAGACAACAGCTCTTACCTTTTTCATGAGGTTGTCAGGTGGGACGTCCCTCCTGCCAAGCGAGTAGGGAGCCCACTGGTTGCTTCCTGACAGCCCCTCCTGGTCATTATCCAGCATGGCAGCCTGCTGGGAGGGGGTCTGGAAGAGAGACAGAAAAAGAGACAGGGAAACAGTGACCCTTTACTGGAAATTAACTTTTCACTTAAAGAGGTATCATCTAAACACACTGCACATATGACACAGAGCTGGACTGAAATTGGCAAAGTATCTCGTTAAGTAATTCATTCAAGTATCAACCTTTGCCTGCCTGAGGTTGTTTCAGACACAGGTTTATATGAATGTCATGTGAGATTCTGTTTTTACAAAAAATAGGAATACCATAGGGCTAAGTGAAGCAAAGTAATATATTGTGCAATGTCACCACCAGTCAACATGGTGTGATGACTGATGCAGCTGATGAATACTGTATCAGAATAGAAAGTTATTTTTGTATTGCACCTTCCTTCTACACCAAACTCTCATTTAAAGCCCCTGAGAACTTGTCTTCACTTCTCTGTAAGATTAATTATTCATGATTAAATATGCAAACATTTAAAGTTAATAAATGATTGCAGTTATTATTCATTAGTGGTTAAACACTCAAAAACGGTTTCATCCGGACCGTTTGAGTGTGGTGTGATCAGATTTGATTGACCCACCGACTGCCATCCGATTCTGATTCAAATGTTGCTAAATTCTGATTGGCTCATGGAAGTATATGGCATCCCATTTTCCCAACTAGGCCCGTTCACTTAAAGGGATATTTCACCGTTGTAAAGCTGAATATATCTTTAAATCGGGTCACTTATGTTGTAGAAATGTGATTTTTTTTTAGAAATCGGTGCCTTCTAGGCCGAGAAAAGCCAGAAAATGTGTTTTTGGCTAATGTGGATGAAAGACACCAAATCCCAGAATGCACTTGCTTCGCTGCTCTACGAGGCCACTCCCAAGCCACGCCTACCGGTTCGAGAGGGCAGGAGGGAGGGAAATTCAACCTTATATACTGTCTATGCTCAAATGACTCGAAAACTGAAAAGACACCAGTTAATGTGAGTCTCCGTGACGAGTTAGTTGATAAATTAATTTAAATACTAGCGTTTTTGTTTTTTTTCATCGAAATGGTGCTAAATTGCTTTGTACCGCGATGTACAGCCAAAACCAGGAAAGGACAAGCAGTAAGTTTCCATCATTTGCCTGTTAAACATTTGGAGCGGTGCAAACAGTGGCTGCGGGCTATCAACCACCCAAAGTTTCGAGAAGACACCGATATGGGGAACCTGAAAAACCTGAGGGTTTGCAGTCGCCATTTCAAGCTGGAAGACTACGAACCCAATGTACTTGGAATGAAGAGAATCACTCTAAAGGACACAGCAATTCCGTCGATATTCACCTTCCCAGAAGACGAACAGCCCGGGCCATCTGTTAGAAAACGCATTCGCCGAAAGGTAAGACTCGTGCTAATACTCGACTCTATTTCTCATCACACATAGTTGTTAACAGTAAAACAGTAACGTTAGACAATGACATAAGTTGCAGCTATATAAGTTGGCTGTTCTCAAAGTAAAGCCACTGTTAGCTACTGAGCTACTTGTCGAGTTAGGCTAACGTTACCACGCAAGCCTGTTGCTTTATTCGGTGGTTGAGATAACTTCAGAGACCGATACATTTGCGAGATGTACATTATTAATTAATGTTTAGGCTTGCTAAACGTAAATACCATTGCATTTTATCAGCCGTGGAAAGAAACTATGCCGTACTTAAATACAACTGTAAGGTACTTTTAATTGACTATTTTCATTTTTATAGCTTTAGTTACTTTGCATATTCATATTCAGACTTTATTGATCCGGTGGTGAAACTCAAAAGCTCCAAGTCAAACCTCCGCTGTTATTTTGGTGAAAGTAGTGTAAAGCATTACAATTCATAGACCATAGTAAAAATTGTAATATAACTAATTACTCTCAAATGACAGTAACTAGTAATTATAATTTATTACATTTTTGAAGTAACTTGCCAAACACTGGTTATTCTGTTCACACCATCCTAAATTTCTCAAGATAAATTAGATCATGTCTGAAAATTAGCATACATGACAAAGCTCCTTTTCACGGCAGAAATCGATCAACCTTTTGTCTCCGTCTTGGACCCCTGCTGTCCTGCAGACTAGATTAGAACAAAATAATGCTGTAAACTTGAAAATAATTGACACCCACAGGTAATGTTTGTGTAACCTCAAATGCGCATATGTTAGAGGTGTGTCCTTGTTATTTGGGCAACAAAGGAAACCGTATTGTTTTCACTTCAGAATAAGTTCAGTTCAATTCAAATGTCAAATGTTTTTAACGTTATTGAATTTATGTCATTTCAGACTCCAATCGCGTCTAATCCTTTAGTGTCCTCGTCGGAGGATGAAGAACAATTGCTACTGACCTCAACACCGGTCAAAATTCCTGCCTCTGGCCAAGAACAATTTGTAAGTTTCTGAAGAACCAGCATACTTCGCAGCATATTCTTTCTAAATAAATTCTAAAGCAACTGTATGACAATAATTAGAAGAGTTAAAATTAAAAAGAAACCTCTTGTTTGTTTTTTAAAGTCACCTGGAGGCCTCAATACCAGCGCCGGCAGCATTGCTGAATTAACAGTCACCCTCTCATCAACATCTTCATCAGATGATGAAGGTGGAAAGGACTGGCGTGAAAAGAAGATAATTGTCAATGAATCCAGCCTCATGTCACTCTTCAAATTTTGCCAGATGTGCGGGAAACCAATTTTATCAAAGAAAATTGTCGACTTTGGGGCAAAGAGGGAGGTGGATTGGACATGTCTTGGGGGGCATTCTGGGACTTGGACATCTTCACATGACATGTGAACCTCCTTGCAGCCTAGGGCTGTGCAATTAACTAAAATAGTATAATCGAGAAAAAACGATTTATTTTTGCCCTGTTCTGTTTTGCAAGAACACTCTTATTTTGTCTTGTGTTCTGAATGACACGCGCATGCGCACATCCGCCCCTCCCGAAGCCAGTCAGGGAGGCAAGTCCTGCATATCATTCGCTGGAATTTAAAAACTCAGCGCGAGTAAAGATGGCAGCAGCGTTTGGTGAGCAAAAAAAGGCAAAACCAACTCCGTTGTCTGGGAACAGCTAACGTTAGCTAACCCTGCGGTCCCTCTGCCCCCCCGCTGTAGTATACTGTCTAGAGACGTTGTATTCCCCCGACACGCTGTATTCACTTACTGTTAAACCCTTGTGTTGTCCTTCGGGTCCCAGTGACCCAAAGGACAACACAAGGTATGTACTCCGTTTACTTTGTTGAGAATTGCTCTCTAAAACCGGTTTCTTTTAAAGTAAGTAAGTAAAGTTTATTTCTAGAACACATTTAAACACAGTTTAAGCTGACCAAAATGCTGTACAAACAAGAACTAAGGTGCTGTATTAACCCTTGTTTAGAGAGCAATTCTCAACAAAAAAACGGAAACCAGTAATCCTTGTGTTGTCCTTCGGTCACTGGGACCCGAGGACAACCCTAAGGGTAAAACTTTTCAAGCTTAGTGGGGTGCATAGGCATACTGCTCAAAAACAACATGAAAAAACATAGTAATGTTCCCTCAGCATTTAGTTTTGTTGTTAAACTGTATGTAAATGAGCAGGGACGTTAAATCACCTGTTTCACGTAACGTTACTCTAAGGTACCGTCTATGTGCTGGAGTTTTCCTAAGGTTAGCTAGCAAATAAGCCCACTGACGGCGACATTATTGTTGATATTTTGGCACAATGTTTAGTAATGACAGTAGTAGCGGTCATAGTGAGTGAACATGTGATGTGAGATGCACATTGTGTTATGTCTGTGGAACTGTTCATTAGCTGTGTAACGTTATGTGTGATATCTGTGAAGCTGAACCGACTCACAGTAGTTAAACAGATTTTATTCTGAACCAAAGACTCTTTCTGTGAGATAAAGGACAATAACCGATTATACCCTGGACGCTATCCATTATATCCAAATGTTAATGAGTAATTGTGATTTCAATATTGACCAAAATAATCGTGATTATTATTTTTTCCATAATCGAGCAGCCCTATTGCAGCTGTTCTGTTCAGTGAGGGGCACATACACAGAACTATCAGACTGGTGCAAGATGGGTGTCCAAATGATGGGACAGACCACATTTTACAATATCCAGAAGGTCTACTTACACCCTGCTATCGAGGAACTGTATAGTGACAAAAGTATAGTATAGTGTATTAAGGCTGGGACACATCAGGCCGATTATCGGCCGTGGGACAGTCTGGCGAGGTCAGTGACTCAAATCAGTTCGGTGTGGCCCGTGCCGTCGTATGTCTGGGGGGCCGTCGGCGTTCATTTTGGCCGACCTGACATGTTTGGTCGTCAGGGAAGTCGGGACTCGCCCAGAAATGACGAGCGGAATGAGGTGACTAGAGTCTCTTAAAATCTGATGAAAATCTTTTAAACTGACCTTTGTTGAGCTGAAATGAAGACAGATTCAGCAACTGCACGGCCTATTTCTCGCTTAAAATGTTTTCAGAAACACGTTTCAGTGAACTACTTTAGTACAATATCAGATCGTATTCTGAACGGCCGCCATAACAGTCTGGCTCTGAATTTCCAGAGAAAACAAACCCATGTGACGCGTTCGTCCAATCAGCTGCCGGTTTTCATTTCTTGGGCAACAATACAGATTAGCGCCGCCTGCTGTTATAGAGATGTATTACGTCTCGTCTCCTCTCGTCTTTTTGGTCTGTTCTGTGGCAGTTTTTTGGACCTCGGGGACGCGACTGATCATATCGACGGGGTTTTCTGTCAACGGTCGGCTATATGTGTCTACACCATTAGTGTGAATTGCTCATTCAAGAAAACAATGAACAATTCACACTTCTACACTAGCAGAGTGCAGCAATGCTGGAACGATGTAAGGGGTCGAAGAGTGAGAGACTAAGGTGTGAAGGGGTGGGGGAGGGGGGAGGCAATACAAAATAAAATGGAAAAATGTTGGAGTTTATCCAAACTTGTGCTGCATTTACTCACAGGTTTCCGGAAGAAGATGCAGAAGAAGGGGGGGGAAAAATGACAATGAAATCCTCCTTGCATGGACCAGGTCAGTGTTGGTTTGTAATGTGGCAGACTTTACATTGGTTTGCAAGGTTCAAAATGACTAATTGTATTATCTTTCATAGGTCTGTCGTAAACCATATGTGGTTTGCCTGTGCAACCACTAAGGGGGACGTCAAGGTAAGACATTTGATTCTAATTTTGATTCTTTTTTTTTTGGAAAAACTATTTTTCTAGACTTATTGATGATGATCGAATTTCCATACAGGTACTGAAATGCCGGTAGAAGTCCATTCCACACCATGTGTGTAATGAGCATGAGTGGACAGATGATGACGGAGAACAGCATCGGTGTGACCGTGCTCCTCTAACAGCCCAGGAGCAAAAGATGCGCATGTGGATAAAGATGGATTCTGTGCCATTTCAAGACCTGTCATCGCTGGTCCTTGACAAAAGGCTTCTGAGAGGCATGGAAAAGATGGCCCTGTTCAAACATACTGGTGAGAATAGTTGCCCTTGTACACTTGATTATTTTTCCAAATCCTAATGATCATGTTTTAATTTTTTATATCCCTTCTCTCTTTCTCTTCTATATAATTGCACACAGGGCCACTGGAAGTCTTTCACAGCACACTTTTGAAACTCTTCCCCAAACGCCAGGCATTCTCATTCCAGGGAATGAGGGAGAGATGTCACCTTGCCATCCTGGAGCACAGTGAGAACATTGTCAAGAGGAAGCAGGCCACAACCAAGACAGGTGTGTTGTCAGAGTAGTATAATATCCAAAATTAGAATGTTCACAGCTAAGGGAACGATCATACAGGACCGTGAGCAGTGAGGTGCGGCTTTTTGTTGTTGTTTTGTATTGGCAGGAAGCGTTTTGTGCGCTGCTTATGGGCACATGATGGAATAAAGTCTAGCAAAGTCATTTTCAAATTAATTATATTAAACATATTATATTACTACTCTTGTTACTGTTTCTGCATTACAATGTTACCACACTGCACATAGCTGTACATACTGTACATCTCTGTCTATATGGTTCACACTTAATATCCATATTTATTTCTCCATATATTAGTTTTTCTTATAATATATTCAGTTTATACACTGCATATATCCATCTATATTATTCTCACTACTATTATAATGTTACTGCTACTACATCGCACATATCATGTTGTTCATACATGGTTCATATTACATAGCCATAGTTAGTCTGCTCTTACAAGGTAACTGCTAATACATTTTTTTGTACTTGTACTCTGCACAATGACAATAAAGTTGAATCTAATTTCCTATCCTTTACAGGACAAGCACGGTTCAGCCAAGTCTTCTGCAAGAGATCCAAGCAGTGGGTCTTGAAGAAAATCTTCACACCACACACCACCCAGTTTATAGACACACTCATCCTGAAGGTCATGGACAGAAGACGCAACCCAAACATTGTGTTCAAGGTGCCAACCTCCTCACTTGCCCTGCCACAGCCTGCGCTGCCACCCAACATTGCACCAGTGCCTAAACCACCAAAGGAGGCTGCCACGAGTTCTTTCCAAAGTCGCTTCTGAGACAGACACATTCTGATGGCACCTTATGATAGCACCTCTTCCCTGAGTCCTATAGCGGTTTCTAATCAGATTCTGCCAACACTATTTATATTTCTTTCTTTTCTTTTTTTGCTTGCTTTGTTTTTATATTGTGCCAGACATTCATTTTTCTCCTTGTTTATTTTAATGTGTAACCTTGACTATGGTGGCACAATCTTTTTCATTTGTGAATAATAAAAATAATAGATTTCTTCATCTTACCCTGTACTCTTTTGTACACCAAAGTTATACATTACTCGTTGAATGCCGAAATGAATGTTGGGATACAGTTGCTGCCAAGTTCATACAGGTTACCAACAAGGGGATAAGTCTCTCTCCACAACCCGTAGCTCCTATGGCACCATTTTGATGCTAACAAGCCATCACCCGCCGTTAGCATTCCATTGACTGCCATGCATTTTGACGTCACTTTGACAGCGAATAACTTTACATCTGAAGCGTTTTAAGACGATTTGTCCATTGTTTATTTTTAAAGAAACACGACAATGTATTAAAGGCTCCATTACCTTGTATCTCACGTTATGGCGCCATAGCAGCCGTTTTTGTAAAAAATAGGCTAACGACTTACTGTCGCGTAGTAGAGGAATTACCGTACAGGAGAAGCTCGCAGGCAGTTTCGACTTACATTAGCTGTTTAAGTTTAATTACTAATGTTAACTAGCATTTTAATTAGCAATAATTAGCCTGTGCCTACGCTCTCCATCTCTGTAAGATTGGGAATGATTGAGATTTCTCTTGGCACAGCTACCAGAAGACTTCCAACTTTCAGACAGGTTGCTCACTCATTTACGTCTTCAAGCTCAGTTGGAGGCTGCGCAGTAACGCTCGGCCATCACCGGAAAAATGCTTCTAATATCCTTCACTGGTCTCCGTCCAGAGCAACGGGATCTATTGGTCCGGTTTATATACTGTCTATGGTTACCAACAGTCTATGCAACCAATGCATCATCATCAGTAAAATAGGCGTGTCAAGAACATTTCCGGGAATCTGAACTGTTCTTGGTGAAATTAGAACCGTATGTCAATGATTAGAACTTGTGTGTTGGGACAGTACTTTGGCAACACAAATTGACGTTTCACAGGAACACAAGTCAATGGAAGAACACAGATTGAGAAACGCCAGGATCGAAGCTAAGGTGCTCTGTTACACATGCTGGCAGTGCCGTTTCCTCGGCAGATTCAGCTATTTCTTCAAGAAGAAAATGGCATTGATGAAATTTGTGACAGCAATAGGACTCTCTATCTGTGTCCATAGGCGCACAGCGAGAGCATTGACGCCACCAGTCTGCCCGGGCTCTTCCTCCTGACTGCCAGGCAAGTCTCGCTCCTCTGCTACAGCAGCTGCTCCGGCAGCCTCTTGTTCCTCCATCATCCGCAACTGTTCCTCGCTGTATTGCGGCTCGTACAGGTAGCCAAGAGCATCGGATTCGCGCACCAGATCTTCAAAATCCCCTTCTGCCAAATCGTCTTCAAAACTACCTTTTGCCATCGTGGTTAGTCTACTACTCGGTTTTCTCCACAAAGCAAGATTGGGCTAGCTTAGCTACAAGATGGCTGACACTGTTTAGACAATCTGGGAGTGAGGTCCCAACCCCTATAGGCGGGTTGAAAACATGCGGAAGTGGCTCCTACTACTGGCTGTAGTCCATTGCCTCTGGGCAAAAAAATCTTCCGACAATGCAAAAATAGTCGTTTTCCGTCATCGGAAGATTTTTTTCCAGACCCACAATGCAGAGATCTCTCGTCTCAGGGGGACATGAGGGAGGGAAGCACGGTCATTTGAAAATACTACCGTGTTTCTGCTGATACAAAGCTTAATGCTAAATCGGTGAACTATCCCTTTAAAACCAGCAAGAAGAGCCAAGTGAAAAACATTACTAGTGAAATCTCCTCTGTGAAATAACCAAAGCGGTTCCAACACAAAATTGTGTACCACGTAACATTCCTTTACCCATAGTAAGAAGTTGTTTGAGAAAACAAGTTTTCAGGGCCTTTAAAAGTCTTCAAAATGGTGACTATTTTTTATGTTTGCATCAAGTGGCATAGTAGAAATGGTTGAGGTGTAGACATGCAATGCCCTACAGCTCCATGTGTCAGACAACAAAGATCTGCCCGTAGATTGACAGAATGGGGAGTATTTTAGGATGGCGCAGACAAATGTTTGTTGAGCTGCTTCAATCCTTGTATTTTTAGGTAACAATAAAATATGGAATGTGTATAGCTGAGTGCAATTTTGTGACATCCATCACCAATATTTGTTCATTGGCTGCTACACTTGACATTAGGAGTGGCTGTCAGTCCCACAAGATTTGTGGGATTGAACGCCAAAACTAAGGTATCAAACCCAGTTCATCGATACCCCAAGTTTGAGGTGGTAGACAAGGTAGTTATAATAACCTAAATTATAACGGCAATTATGGCACACATTTAAATAATAGTTCATGGTTGCTGTAGTTGGCAGAAGAAGAGGCAGTGGCAGCTATTGTCTATAATTACCCATGTGTGCAGTTATAACAGCAGTACCAGGGGTTCGTTGTTCGCAGAGGGATACTCACGGCGTTAGCAGATGGAGGAGGAGGTAGTGGCAGCCAGCGGCCAGCAGGGTGCTCATGCTTAGTGTTATTGTAAAGGTTAAAGTTCAAAGTGTTGCTGCGCCCCTGGCCGTGACCCCTGCCCTGACAGAGCATGCCCAGCGTGAGCGTGTTGTGCTTTAGGACACCACTCTGATTGGAGAAGACAACATCACATGACATGGGTGAATGCAGGGGGTGGGGGGGGGGAGGCGGAGCCCACACAGCGGGTTGCAGCGTGGTGATTACACACTGTGAGCTCCACACACAAATAAACAATAACACTGATAAAACAACAACAGTGCAGAGTTGCTGAAAGCACAGAGAAATGTTAGCTAGTGATTGGTCAATACAGACAGAGAACATTGTGTCATACCAGCAACAACTGGTTGATCAACTCATCCCAGCATTAGTGTGTACGTTTTTATATTTGTTATGTAGTAATGTGTGGATATTTAAACAATTAGCCCAATCCCTAACTGAAAACTGATAACTACAAACTATGTCTTAGAGAGACAATGTGTTTCAGTGCTGCGTTTTAGCACCACCGCACAGCTCTGTCCAAATGTCAGTGCCAACATGTTTTGCTTTTGCTGAAAGTTAGAGGAGAAGGTTGATAGCACAGACACAGAGCCAGACTGGAAACAGTTAGCCTGGTTTTAGAGCCAGGCTACCTTAGTGTCTTTTCATCGATTTCAAATTTCAAGACAATCAGATTTCTTGTAAGAATGTAGATTTTGTTGAATATCAGGATGTGTTTCTTCCGCATATATCCGGCAGTGAGTGTGCAGTAGGTCAAGCTGACAGAGCGACAGTGTGGATGGAACACACATGCAGCCGGACACATATCTGGTCAACCTTACAACACAGACTTACACAGATACAGACAGGGAGGGCTTCCGAATGTGTGTGTGTGAGTGTGAGTGTCCCTCTTGTTCTCCCTCTCCCTCAGTGTTTCTGAATTGCATGGGCATACCCTGTCCAATCGTTTGGCCTCTATGTGTCTAAGTAGCTGTTGCCTCCAATCTGCAGGCATCCTGGAGGTGATGTCTTCAGGCTTCAGTGGTACGCCAGGTCTTACTTTGATTGTGTCATCAGATGGTTTCTCAGGGCAAGTTGCCAGAGTGTAGTCAGGGGGCATTTTCTCTAGCAGGGCGGCCATGGTGGGACGAGCTGAGACTGGACGAGCCTGAGGACAAAGATTCATATTTTATAAAGACGATAAGAAGTTAAGTTGGACAGCAGTGGAAAAAGTGACAATGTGTATGTGACAGGGATCGCTCGTACTGACCAACCCACTGACAATTAGCACCAATTTTGCAGTTCCCTTCAGCTCTATGGAGGGTTTTAGCATCTTTCAGCTCATTTTGGGGGGTTTTAGGGCCTGCAACCCTATTGTTTTGTTCACCACTTTCTGTACAACATTACATGACAATCCGTGTGGTAGTTATTTAGATATTTGAGTCTGGACAAACGTGGTGGGCTGACCAATGAACCGAGCACCTGATTTTGCCATCCCTAGAGCCAAGCCGCTAGCGTGGCTAATAGCAAATATTGCTAAGTTCAGTAGCATGACACCAATCTATTAAGTTTATGTATAATGTGGTGTGTTGAGGGTAGATGCGGAGAGTAGCCTTGAGCAGGTATTAACACTCAGGGTGAGGCAAAGGTGATGTGAAAAAATTATGGGTTTTATTATCAATGACCCAATTAAGGCCCATAAGAAAAAATGACAATAGAAAGAATTAACAAAATTAAGGAAAGTAACTAAAAAGCACTTTCAAAAAAAGATAAAATTCAAATTGACTTAAGTCAAAACAATCAAAAGTATAAATACACCACTATTCGCTAGTAGACCTTAAATCAGGTTTAACGTGGAGATCCTCCAGCAGACTTACGTCCTACTACCTTCACGTATACTCCAGCTCTGTTCCCCTGAGCAAACACATGGCCACCCTATATAGCCTGACGCCACCCCTCAAATTGGAACATACCAACCTGTAAAACTCAGGGGTGGCTCAGGTGAGTAGGCCGTAATGGCTTCATACAGCACACATAAATATACAACAATCTAAATAGATACAACATATAATTTATACAATAGGTATTACCATTAACCACAGCCACAAGGTATCTTGTTGGCTGTAAAATATAATACACCACAAGTCATGTTTGTGACAATGTATAGCTTTTAAACAATAAACTATGATAAATGCATTTAGCTAAGCCTATCAAATAGTAAATCACCGCAGCAATAGATGTTAAAAATTTGTGCACAAAACTACGGGATTAATACAGGGAATTCGATAAATGACAGACAATATAAAACCAGTATAAATAACCGGACATAGACAGTCAAACAAACATGTACAAGCAACATTCTTCACTCAGTCTTTGAGATTAAAACAGGTAGCGCATCGCTACCGTGACGGCAGCCATGCGCCCCGTCACATGGTGTCTTGAGGGTTAACTGGAACATGAGAATGCCAGGCAGATAAGCACAAAGACTGCAGTAATGCAGACACTATACCAGACCATCATGGGGAGATGCAGCTTAACCTAAAGGTGACCTCACTTTTGCCCATGTGATTTAGCTAAAGACTGCCAGCATAACACTGCAGTTATAAGGGCTCAATACTTGTTTCTGAGTTTCCTTGCTGTGCCATGCTCTTTTTATGCTGAAAGGTGCCAGATGGGGTGCTTTACTCATCTAATCAGCATGCTCCTGGACACCTCTCTGTGAATTTTTTTGGAAAGTCTGACTTTGGGCAAACCCGAACATGCTGAAGGGATTATTTATGGACTTAGGGGAATGCCGTGGGATCTAGGGAAAATGGATGAGGCAAAGGACACCTGCGCCACTCTGCTTAGTCTGCTGCTGTGCAATGAGCTGGACCAAGATAATGGGTGGAAAATGGATGAATAAAAATGCTTGCACCCAGTCATATACATATAATGTAATGCCAAGTCCTTCCAAATTACCATTACAAGAATTTAAGGAAATTTCTTTCAATTTAGCCATCTAATCTACCATGGAAAGGTTAGAGAAAGATGGTGGTAAAAGAAATGTTTACTGTTACTGAGGATGAAAAGCCCCAGGTCTCCAGTGTCAAAGTCAAATGCTTTGTACCCCAATACTGTAATCCAGAAATACAGTAATTTTCCTCTCTTTATGTTGTTTTGTCTTGACTTTTGCACCAGTATTACTGTACAGGTACATTTAATAAGCAGAATAATCAATAATCAAAATAATTACTAGTTGCAACCCTAATTGTTTTAATTGTAACATGACTCACACTTTAAAAGTGTATTTCATGCACTCCATATCGACTGCAAGTTAAAACTAATTAGTGCAAGTAGGACACACAAACTATTTACATCAGCAGCTCAGGTGACATTCTACCTGAGATGCTCCGTAGGTCTCAGTACTGTAGCTTCTGGCAGACAGCGGGCGGCGCTGAGTCAGGCTCTTGGTCGGATAACCAATCATGGGTTTCTTCTGTTCCTGGTAGCTGGGGTATTCGTCATCGTAGCGACCGTTTCTCTTGTTGTGCATCATCTGGCTCTGGCTGTCGGCCATGTTGGTGAGAGCAGAGTGCTCCATGGGGGTGGAGTAGGCCAGAGCCCGACCATAAAGAGGGGGGTCTGCCTGAGGAGGGGAGAGTTACAACTATAACAGACCTCTACATTAAACTAAAAATGTATATTGCGAGGATGTGGTGGATAGATATTTTGCAGACAGCTTTATTAATGAATGTTTCTATGTAATGCTTGACAGTTTATAGACAAAAACACTGACATACAAAACGAAGCATTGTTTTGCAGACAACCGATCTCCTACCTGCTGTCTGTACTGAGCTTCCTGCAGCGCCTCTTGCTGGGCTTCATGGACTCTACGGAACAAAGCGAGCTCTGTAGAGCTCACCAATGAATCTGCTCTCCTCAAAAACCCTGGCCTGGAGCGCTGTGATGGGATTGGCTGCTGATGCTGGCTGGGCTGACCATCCTGGTTGATTGGTGATTGGGGGAAAGAAAACATCTCCAGTGGTGGATATGCACGATACCGAGGGCTCACCAACTCCTTGGGTAATGTCTTCCCTGGTTGATTGATGTACTCCAAAGCTTTCGATGAGTGATTGACATAATCTGGTGTGTTGGGGAAGGGGGGAGGGACCCGACGGTCCATGGTCACCTGATTGGTTAGAATGGTTACCAGTAAGTAAGTAACTAAGTAAGTAAGTAAGAAACATTTTCAGGCATTGTTGCTGTTGTCCAAAACTGTTGGAATTGAAAATTATCAATTTATAGAGTGACTTAAAAAAATATTGTCTCGAGGTTTATCTTTTCACCTTGCTGCAGGGAACTTTAACATACAGTATACTACATGAAAGCTATTCAGACAATGAGCACCAAAACAGCGGACAGACACAGTTAGAGACTAGCTGGTGAACATAGCGGAGCATTTAGCATCTGAATAGCCATATACTGTATTTCCCTCGGGAGTTGGTGGAGACCAAAAACAGAGCTAAAAGAGACTGAATATTGGACTTACATTCACCAAGTGTCCAGAAACATGACTCCAAATGTCTCTTAATTATTGCTGGTTGTGTAATAAGTAACTGTTTACTAACAGATTCGCTCTATCACCTTAATATACAATTATATATATATATATAATGTAAATATCTAAATATGCCAACGTATTCACAACTTATTTCCGCTGCAAGTGGTAAAAAAAAAAGAAATCTGTTATTGCAGGTTTTACGAATGAGATGAGCTTCTAACCTGGGGGTTGTAGTTGTGGTCGAAGTGGTAGGCCTTATGTGGGATGGCAGGTTTTTGGTTCTGTCCCGACTGGTTCTGGTTGCTGCCTCCGTGTCCTGGGAACATCAGCTCATCATCCAACATGGGGACAGACTGTGACCGTGACATGTTGGTCTGCTCCATAGAACCGGGCAAATCTTGACGGTCCAAACTAGTCTGTTGCTCAATGGATGAACTGTAGGTGTCCACAGGAATACTGTAGAAAGAACAGCAAGAGAAATTAGCTACAACTTTGCAATCACTTGACCTACTGACATAACATGTTGATACTCCTATTGGTAAGAAAAATAACAACAAACCTACCTGTAGACCTTGTAAGAGCCCATGTCAATCTCATCGATGCTCTGTGACTTCTTAAACTTAGATCTTGTCTCCCTCATCATGGGGGACAGGCGGTCTGAGCTTTTACTCATCACCACGGTCACCTTGTTGCCGCCGCTGACACTTAGCTGATCCTTCCTGTTCTGCTCCCCCTGATTGTCGTGGTACGTCCAGCTGCCGGGCAAAGGGCCTGGGCCTTGTTCCAGCCTTGAAGCAAAAACAAGGGAAGTGATAATACTAATGACCCAAAAAATTAGCTGGACAAAACAGTATTATAATAGTAGGAAAAAGACATTATGTCTTGAAACATGTTGGTGTTAGTATGAATGAGATCAGAAATGAACAAGGGGTCCAGCAGCTTCATAAAAACCTATTTTTAATATAATAATATTATATTAAATACTATTATAGATTATGCAAATATTTTGCTCTGTAGATTATCTACAGCCAACATCAGTTGGTTTATAGCCTAATACAGCAGTTACACCACTCACAGATTGACATGTAAGATTAGGGCTGCAAGCTAATAAAACATTTTTTGATCTATGAATAATCTAAACCATAAAAAACAAATAGTAGATTAAAGAAGTAAATAAAAGCAAGCGTGTGGCACAAGCACAAATGTCAAATTTATTATCTGTTGATCAACTTCTCGATTAGCCCATCGAGAACCCCTTGGGGTTATGAAGCCTACCAACTAAACACATACACATATCAGGGCTGACTGTGGGACTGTTGGAGCTCCATTCAGTTACCTTTGGTCAATGTCCTTGCGGTCAGGGTTGGGGCTGGAGGTGGGCGTCAGGTCCAGTTTGGAGGGAAAAGCGGTTCGGTCCTCCAGCGGACTGGGGGTTCTGGTCCAGTTCTGCCAAGGATTCTGGGAAGGATGTCCGGATTGTGGGTCATTGTCCGGAGCGCGTTGGTTGCCGTGGAAGGGCAGCGTCTGAGTGTCCAGCTCCAGAGGTACTCCTACGATTCGCTCCTGCCTGAGGAGGGGGCGGCGCCCGTGTGTTGACTGGCTGCGGGGTTTGGAGCCCAGCGGCGGGTTTCCCTGACTTCCAGTAGAGGATGGAGGGTCCAGAGGAGACTCCTCAGCATCAAAACCTGTGTTGTCATAGTGAGGGGCCTCAGACCAATCAAAAGGCTCGCTCAGTGGGCGTCGATCCCCACGCTGCTGCAGGGTTCCTGATGGAGGGGTTTCTCTCTGAGATAGCAGGGGCTTGGAGTCAATGGGTTTGGGGAAAGACTGAGCCAGTCTGCAAAGATACAAAATAATAAACACTAACTATGCTGTGGAAAATATTATAATAAAATCAACTGATGAATAATCAGAGCCAATGGGCACTTGAAAAAACATAACTTTCTCTCTGATGTTTCTCTGGAAGATCAACTTGACCAACAACCAATTAATGTTCTCGAGAGCGGACTTGATGAGAAAATATTAATGCCTTAAACCTCCGTCACTGCCACTCGCGGTTTGCCACAAGTTTCAAAAATACACAGATAAAGGGACAAGTATACAGACTGTGATCTGTACGTCCCCCCAAAGACGTGCTTAATGACAACTTTAATGTAAAAAAATACCAAAGCGAGCTTTCAACCTTCAGGGGCTCCTTAGAACGAGGACAGGCATGGGAAGAGTGAGGACAAATAAATCAGTTTTTAACATTATTATAGACGTACTATTCCACTGATAGAGCAATGGAAAAGGTTACTGTTCTTTGAAAAAAAACTATCTGTTCAGACACTGTGCTGTCAGAGAGGAAACCGAATAAACAAACTAGTATAGTATAAAACCAACCTTTGCTACGAGATTCCTGAATCTTTTGATCACGCGATGGGCTAATGTGAACGTCTATACATTTTTGTTTGTCAACCTTCACATATTGAACAGTCCCAATTTTCAAGGTTGTAAAATAGTAGATTTAGCAATGCTGTGACAATAAAATGTGTCAATTACCTGCCAGTAACCCAGCAAGCATTTCTACTTTGAATAGATGTTGATACAACAGTTTGCACCGACACTAAAAATTTGAGCTTGACCAACACATTAGAAAATAATTAATGTTATCTTAATATGACGGCTGATACAGTAATGAAAAAATGCTAAAGATATGTTTGAGGTAGTTTTGAAACAACTTTGCCAAGTCAACTATGAAATGTCTGATGTGAGTGATTCCTACCAAAAAATGTATGTTGATGTTCAAAAATTAGTATCTCAAATATCGTTACAGGCTTCAGGCTGCAATCTTCAGTAACGTTGATGCTATACTGAAAATGCCATGAATATGACTGGCAGTTAAGTTGAGACATTTGTTGTTGCTCATAGCTGCAACATATCTGATTACGACTCAGTTTAAAAAACACTTTTTGTGGTTTTCAATGCTATATTTTATTCCAAATCTGTCAAACATCATAAGTGCACTGCAATCAGGGTAACAACTTCAGCAAGAGGACCGAGCCTCTTTATTTGCTTCTTTCTATGTGTTGGTGTGAAGAAAAGAAATGCTCAGTACTGAAGGCTGGACTAGACACCTTTGAAGCAGAGGAAAAGAGAGCTGAGAAAGGGAAAGAGAGAGAGAATCCTGGACAGAAGTCTGTAGCATCCCAATGAGTCTCTGACCTTGACTGAGCGAGCGGAGAGATAAGAAAGACACAGAAAGATGGAGGGAGGAGAGGATGGATGGAGCGATTGGTTAGATGGATGAGATGGATGATAGATGGAGGAGATTGAAGGGGGTTGGAATCGAAAAAGAAGAAGAGATGATGGATCGTCGAAGGGTGATGTGATGAAATTGAACATGAAGCAGCCGTGTGTGTTTCTGTGTGTGTACCTGTTGGTCCAGTGTGTTTGAGGGGCCTGGTCCTTGTTTGGGGCCGGCAGGGCAGGAGTGTGTGGGTGTGCGTGAGAGTGTGAGTGCGAGTGTGAGTTGCCGGGTGGGTTGGAGGAGCCGGAGGAGCCCTGTGAGGGAGAGTAGTCAGAGTAGGTGGCTGAGGAGCCGCTGCGGTTCAGACAATGAAGCTTATCCACCTCTTCATCTGTAGACTCTGGACAGAAACAGATAGATAGACAGAGAGAGACAGAAAGCTCTGTTCAGTGAAAATGTCACATCCACTTCTTTCTGATAACCCTCTTTTACAAGTGCCTTTTTGTCATGTCTGTATCTTATCCCCCTGGATTTGATTTATCTCCTCAAATCTTTAATACCAGGTGTTATTGCTTTTACTGGTAGTGATAAAAGAATATGTTCAGGTGACCTAAGCCACACTTTGGGGGCCATATTTAAAAAGGCGGTGACAGTAGTTTCTGTGACCAAATGATTGATTTCTGACTGTATAATGTGGACATCTCAAAAGAATGCAGGTCATGACACAGACATGGCTGATTTCTGTTTTGATTAATCGGTCAACAGGTAATTAATCAAGACCATTATTTTATAATAAATTAATAATTTAAGCCATTTATTACGCATAAATGTGCTAGTTTCACATGGGAGGATTATAGCTTTTCTCTGTTTTATATCATTATAAATTTAAAATCTTATTTTGAAAACCAAACAGAGCTTACGATTTCACAATTTTAATCTTGTTTTGAAAATACAGACCTTTATTAGGACAAAGTAATCCTCCTAAATCCCAGCTCACCGTGTCGATATTGAAACTAAACTGTCTAACTATGTTGTCAAAGCTTAAAAAGCTTGATGTGAGCTACAACAAAATCAAAGTGCATCCCGAATGATGTTTAGGCTGAATTGCATTAAAGCCTGTATACTGTATGACAGATGATGAGAGGTAGAAGAATCAGAATTCTTTCTTAATCTTGTCATTCTGTCTCTTGACCCAGATTCCTGTAGTGCTCTCATTATATGTTTGGACCATATTGAGTCCACTGCACTGACGCAATAAATTGGCCTGGTTAGTAAACGTGGGCTTAACAGTTTTAAAAATTCTTTGTTTAACACACACTAGTCCTGTTAATCAAGAAGCTCTTTTCGAAGGGCGCCCTGTAAACAAAGCAGCATCAAAACAAACTCTGTTGCAGAAAGACATAAAGAAGAGGCCAGGGACCAGCGGGCTAATAAGTCAAACCTATTAAGATCTTGACCAAACGAAGAAAGCTTCCAATTAACTTTGCCACAAGATCCTTCATTAAAAGAATGTACACTCACTAAGACAGACCAGCCGTTTGAGTTTGAATCATTTCACAGTGAGTTCCCTGCCTAAGGAGTAGATTACATGAAGGAGCTCTGAATTAGACCGAGCTACAGTTCGTCACGGAGGAGAGATAATAAACTGTTTTGTTCAGTAGATGGGATTAAGGCAGTAAATAATCTAGAACAAAAAAAAGATTTTTTTTTTAAATGAAAATGTGTAAAATTAGCTTTGGACTTATTAGTAGATCGGATGAAACTACGGCCTTTGGTAAAGTAGAAGGGTCAAGCTAAAAGCTGAACACTTGAGACTGGAATCTAGATTTACTGTAGAGGTTATGGTATTCCCTCCCACTCTCTGTTAGGTGCTGAAATTAATCAGTTTACCACCATGACTAATTAGTGGACACTTTATTACATTACAACATGCCCCAAAGCGCTTTAGAATAGACCACATTAAATGACTGTGTGAAATGTACATATACATATATATATATATATATATATATATATATATATACATATTGTGTCATACAGTACCTTTCTTGTCCTTCCCCAGCAGCACCACCTTTGGTTTGTACATAGGAGGCTCCACCAGGGTGGGCCTCATGTCAGAGATACGGATATCGTTGGGAGAGCCACCCATTGAGTCCTGTAGAGAGACAAAATCCACAAGCTCACACCAGGTAGCTAGCTACTGTATAGTACAATAAGACAGCCTTATTAGAAGAATGTGAGCTAATAGGCTAATGATCACCAAGTTGTAGATAGTGAGCGATAACCAGAATCACACACTTGAAATGTTAATGTTTTAAGATTTCAACCTCATAAACACAATATATTTGAGGCTGCTTGTCCTGTCAGTCTGTTAAACTAATGTTAGTTAAGGCTGCTGTAGTGGAAACCTGTCAACAATCTAATATACTGTAGATGTCATCAGATTTGCTTTGAAATTGTTTTTAAAATAAATAAATGATTTGGCCAAGTATTTAGACGTTGCTGGTATATTTAAAGGCAGGGCTGTAGTCAAGTCCACCTTTGTCAAGTCCAAGACAAGTCGAGACTGAGTCAAGACCAAGGCTTAACTTTTCCTTAACCCTGATTGTAAACGTCATGAGGTCAAGGAAAGGCGTGAAGGAGAATTCAAAAGGAATTAGGATAAGACAACCGCGGTGCGAGGAGAATCCGACTGTCCTTACACTCGGCTGTAATCATGCGAGGGCGATGTTATAGATGTGGGTCTGCCGGTGAAACAAGCGCATCTGGATACTTCGCCCCGTGCGTTCTAAACGTGATGTTTCATGCAGGCTTAATAAACGTGGATAACCCGGTGGAAAATATTACTTCATCACCATTTTTTCCCCTTCTTTTTCTGCAATAATTATGTTGTTTCATGTGAAGCACTCACTGCATGTCATTCTGTTATTATAAAGCACTGAGAGCTGTAGGCTGTTTTTTGTATGAAAGGTGTTTAGCAAATTAAGTTTATTTTCACTATTAGTTGCTCAGCTCACCCTCCTGTCCACTCATTTTTATCCACATGAATCACGATTAGGATGTATAATAATAAAATAATTGTTACATGTATGCAAGATAAGCAGAAAGCGTTAGGCCTACAAATCTACTGTAGGCTACATATTATTTGTTATAAGGGTTAGATGGTAGCAGGTGGGTGACAGAAATATATTATTATATAATGTATTACATAAAACTAAAATGTATGCACGGTGCGTACAGGATTATGGCGCTACTGCGCACTTTATAGATTATGAACGGCAAAATGGTGATGAGTCGCTTTAAATTCTGCTGCCACAAGGACTTGTGGGACGGCATTATCTCCTTTCCTTTCATAAAGGATGGTCCAGTGTATCCTATGCTAAAGAGAGACAGTCAATACAGAGACAGAAAAAAAGAACACTTATTTAACTTATGTGATGTGAGAGACAGTATATCTTCTATTTAAAGATGATAATTTTGCTTTATTATTTGTAATAATCAAAAAGAAAGTGCAGAATAACACACTATAGGATGAAATTAGGCCATATTATTTACTTTAAGTATAAAATGAAAATGTTCCCTTTCTTGAGCTTAGTACTTGTTCTGAATAATTCATAGTACAAAGACATTGTGTCTGTGGCCAAAATGAAAGATGTAAACAATGCTTTACATCTATATGGTTATGGTTTCAAAATATTCCTCTGCAAATGTTTTATGAGAAAGGCAATTAATTCAACACATTTGTTAGACACAATGCATTTTGGTGAGTAACACTGAATGTAAACATAGCTTTTGCTTGTGTACAAGAAAAACTCCACAGGGCACCTTTAAGTGCTTTATTTCTAGATTGGAAAATATACTTGTGAGACTTCCTTAACTAACCTATGATCAATGATTCCACAAACTTTTACTTAACTACGTTCATGATTATTTTACAACTATGTATAAGTAACAGACAATCGCGTGCTGTGAGCTTCGTAGCGTCACGCCACCAGACAACATTTCTTTACTCAAAGTGTAGATTTTATTGACGTTGTCCATTAATTACCCTGAGAACTCTAAAGAAACACATTGGGCCCTATCTTGCATTCAGCGCAATTGCCTTTGTACACCGACGCATGTATCATTCCTATTTTGCACCCGACGCACAGCGGACTTTTCCCTCCACAGACGCACATCGGTAAATTAGGGAATGTGTTTGCGCTCCCGGGGGCGGTTCAGCGAAAAGAGGAGGCGTGTTCAGGCACAAACGTTACTTGGTGCTATTCTGCAGTTTCAGAAAACAATTCCGCCACTGACCAGGAAAAACCTGGTCTAAAGTCAGTGGCGCGTTATTCAGATGCTATTTTAGAGACGAATGCTTGGCCATAATGTAACGTGTGCACAACGCACATACACTTTGGCACTTTGGCTTGTTATGTTTTATACAACATTTCCATGAATCATGGATTTGTTGATGACATAAATGAGGAAATATTAGAGGACTTAAGGAGACGTGATGTTGAACTACGGTGGGATTGGACACTCCAGCGGAATCTGGTCCGGGAGTAATGTGCGATGCGCTCCTGGTGGAGCGGGTGGACGGAGATGGAGTGGGGGGGAGGAAGGGGCACAACAGGAGCAGGTGGTGCGTTTGGAGGCCCACGCTCCATGGCTGCAGCAATCCTCTCCAGACTTGAGGAGATGCGCCCGAGAGGAGCAGCAACATCGCCACCCGGACAAGACGGGCATTTATTACTTTGCCGCATCCCGGACAGCTCCCGCTGGCGTGCGCCAGGCAAATCTGCCGTCATAATAGCAATCCGCCATGGAACAAGCGCCCTGCTCTTAAAGGGAATGTGAGATGACGCTCTCATTGGTTTATTTCACGTTACGCCCAAACCACACCTAGCTACTTCAGACCAACCCATTTAAGATTTGCGTCGGGCGCAAGACTCATTTATCCCGCCGTTATAATAGCAACAGCGCCCGAGATCCGCCCACAAAGCTACTTGCGTTTCACGTTTGATACTTGCGTTTCAGATCGTTAAAATAGGGCCCATTAACTTAGAAAACATGAATATGACTTAACGAGGTTAATGAAATTGGGTAATTGAATTATCACAAGCTAAAAACACCAAAATCATGGTGTGTGTGCGTGTGTGCGCACGCATGTGTGTGTGTGTGTGTGTGTGTGTGTGGCACTCTATGTGACAAACCTCAGAGCTCTCCGTCAGGTCCTCTTTATCCTTCCTCTTGGGAATGTCAATGCCGGAGTTATGCATTGATCCCTGATCCATTAGCTGAGACTGAGAGAAGTCCTGCATCTCTCTGTCTGTCACCTGGAAAACACACACACACACACACACACACACACAGATCTCAATCCTACAGATACACTGATATGTAGCGTATGGTGATGTATGGTAAAATTGAATATGTTTTTGCGTGTGAGTGGAGCATGTCTGTGGCTGGGAGTGTGTGTTTCCTACCTCTTTAGGAGGCAGGGGCCATGGTTGTTCGTACTGTTCTTTGCTGAGGTGCGTGTGTTCCATGTTGGTTCCTGCCGAGGTGGCAGTGCCTGTGCTCAGCTGGTGCTGGTGCTGGTGCTGGAGCTGGTGCTGGTGCTGGTGTTGGTGCTGGTGCTGGTGCCCGTGTCCGGCGTGTAAGCTTTTACCCACAAGGCTTTGCACTGACTTGACCATGTTCTTAAGGTCCTCAGGGTAGGGTGTTGGGTAGCGCTTTAGGTTTATCTCCACCTGCACACAAAAATTAAATGGGTTGAGGGTATACATGAAAATATATAGAACACACACTAAGTAAGCATTGAAAAGGAATGCTATAAATATTGTGTTTGCCGACGTGAAACACACATTCATTTCTTGTTAACTGTTTATTTGAATGACTGTTCAATCATGTTTCACACACTCCAGTGAACCAGTGAAATCAGAAGAGAAACAAAATTTGGGAAAAACTGCAGGTTTTATAGGGCAAAGAGGACAGAACAGAGAACAGAACACTGCAATAAATTATTAATAATCTAGTCACATACATACCTGGACATTCTAACTGCTCTTAACTGCTAATTTATGCTAAATGTCATTTATTTATTAACTGTATAATAACACAATACCATACACAGTCCTATATATCTATCTTTATTTATCTGTAGTTCATTGTTGTTTTACTGTTTGTTTATTTTTGTAAAAATATTTAGCTAAAAGTTTATTGTTATTCTTATACTGTATTCTTATCTTTTTTCTATTTAAAGAGTGTTTTTGTAAGATGCTAAAATCTGCTGCTGGAAATCTAATTTCCTTGCGGGAGTCATCCCAAAGGGATCAATAAAGAGAAGTCTAAGTCTAAGTCTAAGGTTTCTGGGAATATATTTTAAACTGATAAATACACTTTGGAAAGTTTACTTTAAAATATAACCCCCCAGATACTGACAACACAACACAAAAATAAAAACTCCTACATCTTTTAACAATACTGCTTTCAAGTTTTTATGCATCATATACTTAACATATTGCAGTAAAATGCTTTGTTGCCCCCTCCAGTTCTGTGCTTGACATAAAACATATAATAATACAATGCATACAATAAAGAAAATATATACAACAAAAGATATTATATAGATACTATAGGGTTATGTTCAGGTATTATGCTATGTCTATTTATGTGTACATTGAGAGCAATGCAAAAACCAAGTCCGAGTCAAATTGTTAAATCACTCACACACAAAATGATTTGCACAAAACGCATAAGCACTTTGGTCATGTACTGTTTTCTATTCCTCTTTTTTTCTGTTTTACTACCTGTTTTTATATGTTTTAATGTTTTGTGTGTTGTATGTTATGTTGTGGTCTACAAAGTTTTAAGGATGTCCTGCCTCTTAGACTGTAAAACTAGTTTACCTACGGGTACCAATAAAGTAACCTAACCTAAGCTAATTCAAATTGTATGAGCTGATGCATTTTTTCACCTTTATATGTCAAATGGCTTTAAATACTACAGGATCAGGGAAAATAAACACTGCCAAATTATTTCAAAACTAATTCAGAATCTGTGTATAGATTCATATACATATGTATATATATATATATATATATATTCATAAAGTGAATATATATATACAACCTGGACAATTTCCTGCTAATTCAAGAGTTGGAGGTGCCCCAGCGGCCAGTCAGTTAACGCTGTCTTTGCAAAACTTGAATATAAACCCTGGCTGCCTCATATGACCCTTCCTGCTCAGGCTCAGCTACTAAAGAGAGCAAGACGGAAGGACGGACGGACGGACGGACGGAAAGACAGAGAGACAGACAGACAGAAAGAGAGACATAAAGACAGACAGACAGACAGCTGACCTTGACCTTCCCAGAGTTGTCTTCCTCTTCTTTCTTGTCCTCGAAGTCAAAGGCCACAGTCATCCTCTGCTGTCTCTGCTCCTCCCACAGAGTAGGATTAAAGCTGTCACTGTCCGACTGGTAATCTGTACACACACACACACACACACACACACACACACACACACACACACACACACACACACACACGCAAACACACATCCAGGACAGGGTTAAAAACTGCTATTAAACAATAGGTCTAATTATCAGACAGAAGCTTATTTATACACAAATGTTGCCACATTCAATTCCCGTGTACATTTAGAAACATTCGAACAAAAAATGCACATGCAAAAAACTGTTACACATAACGTCAGAGCACATAACATCATATCATCTCGTCAAAACGAGTGTAATAAAACAAATACAAAACGTTCAGTGACCTTTTTTAAATGTTCTTAACCCATGTCTACACATGATGAGACACACACACACACACACACACACACACACACACACACACACACACACACACACACACACACACACACACACACACACACACACACACACACACACACACACAGTTTGTACCCTCATCATGTCGCGGTTGCTGAGGAAACATGTAGTTGGTCAAAACCTTCTGTTTGGTTTCAGGGTGGGCTTCTGTCTGCAGTGGGATCAGAGCCTTGGACTGCAAACACAGACACACACACACACGTTTGTATTAGTATTCTTGCGGGAAAGTTCACTGATCACATTTATTCCCAAATTCCTAATCTAAACCTAATCCTACATCCAATTTTGAAAAGCAAATATATGTTTATTAGAATATCTGATTGGCTCAACTTTGGCAACAAAAAACGCCTGACTGACAGGTGGGAAACAGCCAAAGTATTACTGTAAAGCTGTAAATCACTTAAAATTAGCAAGCAAACTAAAATTAAAAAAGGGGAGACAGTGATTACTTAACATTTGTAATACAAATTCAATTTTGCAATGTGAACAGTGAGTCAAATTAATTGTCAAGTGCTTCTCTAATTTGCATGTTCATCTTATAAAAACTAATTGCATTTGAATTTTAAATTTGCTTTCTTCTTAAGCAGTCCGGTAAAGTTCCCTTGTTGTTGTGACTTAGATTTCAATTTAATTTACTTTGTTGAAACTTAACTTCAAATGGCATGAACAATATTTTTGTATCGTAAAAAAATATAGTTTTGAGCGAAATAATACATGATCATGGACAGAGCAATAACTCTACATTCTACATTCTCATTACTCATGCTGAATTTGTTATCGAGCCTCAACATTGTTGAGAAGATTTATATGCAATGAATTATCCAATAAAAGTACGTAATCAAGTAATTATTGGGCCCCAAAAACTAAACGTGGCCGGCCCAATATAAAGACAGAGGGAACAGTAAAATCGCTGCAGCTATGGTGAATTCAACATATGCACAGCATTATTTCCATCAGTACAACAACAGGGTGATGTCATACTTGTTCATGTATAATGATCCACTATTGTAAGTAAAACTCAACACTTCCTGCAAATGTTTTACAATAAAAGTCTTTCTGGGAGATAATGAAATAATGCTACTGTACTTGCTCCACTGAAATGGTGTTTGATGGGAAACAAAGGGAGGAAGAGTTAAGTTTGCATGAAGAGCAAACGCTGATGAAACATGAGAACCTGGAGATGAAAACCTTTATTGACAAATAGCCTTTCTCAAGTAAAAGCCTGGTTTTCTGATTAGTGTGTACAGTAGCTTTGTGTGTTAGTGCTGCATACTTGTTCCCATGTACAGTCTCTTGGTAAGAGTGTGGGAGGAGATACCTGATTGTCAGAAAGCCAGAGAGCTGCCAGGTCCTTCAGCTTAGTAAAGGTAAACGGTAGATTCTTTAACCTAAGGGAGAGACGCAGAGGGAGGGGTGAGAATGAAAAGAGAGATGTTTCTTATGGCCACACACTGTACAGCCTGCAGAGCACGTAACCATGGCAACCAATTTATCCAATCCCATGGCAACTGCAGGCCTTGAGAGCAGCTACAGAACCACAACGGCCATTGAGAAAGTGTTGCCTGCATGCGTGTGTGTGTGTGTGTGTGTGTGTATACCTGTTGTCACTGAGGTTAAGGACTCGTAGTTTGGTCATCTGTCCGATCTCATCAGGAAGAAACTCCAGTTTATTGGACCGCAGCGACATTACTGTCACATTCTTACAGTTACCGATCTGAAACACACACAGACAGACAGACAGACAGACAGACAGACAGACAGACAGACAGACAGACAGACACACACACACACACACACACACACACACACACACACACACACACACATATATATTGACCATCAGATCAAATTACAATTAAGCCTGGTGCTGAAAATGATCTGCTACATGAGGGACATCTTTAAAATAGCTACATTACAGTACAATGCATAAAAAATATTAGGGCTGCAGCTAAGAATTTCATCGATGAATTGCCTATTTTGTCTGACCGACAGTAGAAAACCCAAAGACATTATATTCACTGTCATACAAAGTAAAGAAAACCAGCAAAGGCTCACAATTGACAAGCAGGAAGCAGTCAATTTATGGCATTTGTTGATTAAGAAATTATAAAAAAAAAAAAAACAGTTTAATCAACTAATAGTTTCAGTTTGCACTGCAGGGAAGATGTGCAAGTGTTCATCAGGTGTTGATCTTCCTACCTCCCGCGGCAGCTCTGAGAGGAAGTTCTCATCAGCAGCGAAGGTCCTCAGGTTGTGCAGGTAGCCGATAGTGGGAGGCAAAGACTCCAACTCATTACAACTACAGTCAAACTCCTCCAATAAAGACAGACTGTGTGACAAAAACAGAGGCAGAAAAGAAGAGATGCAAAGAAAATTACAGAGAAAGAAAGGAAATTATTCTGCAGGCTGCTAAAATTTTGCTGCAACCTGAGATTACTTAGGTTGTAAAGGATAAGGATGGCGCAGCTCTTTATGTTTCCTCCTGCCAACAAATCCTGTGAAAAGACTGAACCGAGAATGTATTAATCCTACTATCAAATACTGTCTGTGTAGCCAAAGCCTGATTAAACTTATTCCTCTATGCAACAGACCTTCATAGTTTTCCAAAAAGGTTTTTGTATTAAAAAACAGTCCCAAACAAATGCATTATTTCCTCCAGTTTGAGTTACGTTTAGGCTGTTTGAGGAAATCATTGACCTTTAATTTATTATTTTAGGATTTAGGTACAATTTAGGACTTAAGTCTTCAGTAGGAACAAATGGGCTTGAAGCTGAATGCCACAGGCAGGGTATTGAGAGAAGGACTAACACAGTGTTGGTTCTGGTGTTTTTTGTGGGATTTGTTGTCAATAAGAAAAATATAGAATGGCACCAGCCTTATCTTGTAACATGTTCGGATAAGATGTGAAATTTGTCTTTATAGCGATAACTTAAGGGCGAGTGTGTTGAGAGAAGGAAAAGATCATCACCTTGAAGAATCTGTCAATAAATTAAGACTCAACCAACCAAATCAATCTGCTATAACATACATTCATTTGGTCTCATTTGCTGACCATCTTTAATCCCCTTTGATGTCTGAAATTCTTCAACCTGGATCTCAACTTCTTCACTCAACTAAGATTCACAGTAACATCCAGGTCAGGCCCTCTACAGGACACCCTGACCCTGCTCCCCCCTTGACTGTCATCACTGGCCTGGCAGCACGCTAACAGCAGGCTAATGCTAATGAGACAACACTTTTACATTATTGTACTGTCACTGTTAACATTGCATTAGTCTGCTATTATTATTCCCAATGGACCGGACCATCTGTGCCACCATACGGTCTGACAGGAGAGAGGGGAGGAGAGGATTTTCATATCCTATTTTAAGATTTAAGTTTGCCTAGGTTATAATTTTCTTCTCCGCACTGTTTCTATTCCTACTTAAAAGAATGAAAATGTCTCTCCTTCTTCTCCCACAAAAATATACAGCTAGAGTTGAATGTGTCAAATATGACTCCTGAGATCATTTAGCTGCCATCTGCCAACCAGCTCCTTAAATCCTACTCTCAATGGCAGGTGTTGCAAGGAAACACAGTGGCTCAGTCGGTAGTCACTATAGGTCACTCTACGTTTTCTAGATTCAAATCTCCTCCTTTGTGTATGGAGCATACATGCTTTAGTTTGGCTTTAAAATCAGGTGCTACGGTAGGCTACAATGTTTTAAATCAGAGTAAACTCAGAGATAGCAATATATACACCTACCTGGTTTACATATACATGTAATGTATATTGTGACCAATTTCATAGCTGTAATATAGTAATGGCCTTAAAACATTAAGAAGTAAAACATAAGACTGTACTTGCTCTTTCCTTAAAAGTAACTGCGTTGCTTATTGACTTTAATTGAATCCACTATAGGCCTTACAACAGTACAGATGAGTACAGCAACAAATCTACTGATTCAGCTCTGTGTATATACAGTATTTCTCCTATAGTACTGATGCAGCTAGAGGGAAATACATGTATTATTGGTTGAGGTAAAGGCATACATTCTGCAGATATATGTATCTGTTAAGTAATGTAAAATAATTTATTTAGAAATATAGAATTCTTTATTTGTGGAAAGAGAGGAGTAGAAATATGATCACATTCATCTTTATTAAGCAGCACTTAAAAACTCGAGGGGTAAGAAAAGGATCATTTCATGTTTTTGGTTTAATCAGAGGGGAAACAATGGATCTACAGGACTACTTACTGAGGCTTAAACCCGGGATTTGTTCAGGAAGACAAAATGTTTTCAAAGCATTTAGATACAAATGTGTTGCAAAGAGTGACATTTAAGTCTTGTATGTCACTGAATGTTAAATGGTCTTTTAAAAATATAATCCATCACAGATTGACTGATTCACACAATAATTAGCAACAAGATCCAAGTCACTAAACTGTTTCAAACAGAAAAAAAGGAACAGAATCAATTTATAAATCCTGGAGGTGTTTTCTTATTGCAGTCTGCAATGTGAGCAGAATGGTATGCTTGCAAGCAATCTCAGTATACAGACATGAAACAAGGCTAGGACAATACTTCCGAATTCAGAAGAAAACGTTTCTGCTTAATTCAACAAACGCTCTTTTTTCAAAAGCAACTAATCTGATTTATGTGATTGAATCTGGACTGTGATGGATTATAAGAATTATTGTAATCAAAGTACTGTAATCATTTTACATGCAATCATTTATATCTCGACCCAGTAAGTTTATGCATGGCTTGTATTGTACATTGTGTATTGTACACAATTGAGAATGTGGATTATAGTCCAAATATTGATAAAGTAAAAAACCAAATTAAAGTTTATGTTTGCATGTAATTTGCATGAATTTAAGATGTTTCCCACAACCCCATGTAGTTGTAAGCTTGTGTGTTTGTATCTGTAACGCAGTTGAACATCTATCTGTCGCTGAACGCACCCCTGGATCCGGTAGGCTCATGTTACTCACCCGTGCTTGGGCTTCGCACTAACGCCACAGCAACGCAGCAAACACAACACACAGAACCCCCCAATCATGAGCCAGCATAACAACACAGCAACTAACAGTAATACACAAGGAAAACCACAAGCCACCAAAGATAAACCTGCTGAGAAAATCTGACAAAATACTGTAGAAGGTGATTTCAAAATAAAGCAAATGTATACAGTACATGGTGTTATTATTCGCTTTTCTTTTTGTCTGAGTGTGTGTGTGTGTGTGTATGTGTGTGTGTGTGTGTGTGTTTCTTACCTCCCGATGGTGTTAGGCAGTGAGGTCAGCTGGTTGTCATCTACCTTCAATGTAGTCAGCTTCTTCAACATTCCTACACAATATGCAAACACAGACATATTCACATATACACTGAGCTCTGAAATGCCCCTTTTTAAAAACAATTTTACAGACAAAAGTGGAATTAAAGTATAAAGTTGGCCATATTCTGTATTTTTCTTATTGTGAAAACAATATGATTGGATCCTGACAACTATTTTTTCTGTGTAGCCAAATCGTGGTACATCTAATTCCTCTTTATAATAAAACTCCAATTTTGTCCAAAAACCCATCAATGAGCCACAGGACTGCAGTGGGTGCCATGTTCTTTCATTACCATGAACTTATAGTTTATTTTGATTCAATCCCACATACACCATCCTGCTGCCATAAATATTCCCCAGTGGAAAATAAAATCAATTTTAGTCAGTCTGAAAATAGTCCCAAACAAATGCATAATGCATTCCTGTTTGAGTATCATTGGCTGAAGTTGGCTGAGTAAATTACTAAAAATTAAACAATGCAACCAGTTTTTTTTTAAGATTTTCACAGGAATCAATGGATGTGGGGATTTTTTCTTTTGTCTTTTCATAAGATTTGTTGTCAGTAGGAAAAATAAAGAGTAACACCAGCCTTATCCTTTATTACACTTTTGAGTAATCTGTGCTACACCACTCTCGCACAGCTAGAACCACTCTCACCTGTGATGTGCCCAGTACAACCACAGTCCTCTGCTGCTGTCTACTGCGCAGCCCCATCAGGAACTAAATAGGTGGGAATTTAAATGCTGCGCTACAGCTTCATCAACTTAAGTCTATGAGTGTCTTTGTGTGTGCATGTATGTATGTGTTTGTGTGTGTACCTATAGAGTCAGGGAGTTGCTGCAGCATGTTGGAGGAGAGCAGCAGGTCTTCTAAGGACTCGCAGCCTGAAATATCCGTGTCCAATGTCTCAATACGATTCTTAGCTAAGTCAAAGTACCGCAACTGACGAAGTTTTCCTATCGCCTGCAGCGGGGGAGAGCGAGGAGAAAACGGAATAATTGAATGACAGAGTAAAGACAGATAAGCAACAAACTGAAAAGAAAGTGTCATTCAAATATCTCCAGAGCGGCTGTTTTCTTTTACTGCAAGAGCTGAAAGTGTGTTCTTACCCCTGGTATACACTGTAGAGAGTTGTTATCCAGCCACAGCTCTTTTAGGTTGTGGATCTGTTCCAACACCTCGGGCTAACATGCAAACAGAGGAATCCATATCAGCATATATTGCAGACATATGCATCAACAAATATGCAGATATGTAGAAAGTAGCTTTTTATATGATAAAAAATATGAATTATTCGTTAACATCAAAGGACACCGTCTCAGCACTTATGTTGTGAACATGTACAGATCCAAAAAACAACTTCAGTGCATCTTCCGACCCAGTTTGGCATAAATAAAGAAAATAAAGAAATGTCAGCGGAGTGGGTAAGACTGGCAATCTCTCTCTCAGTGCTTTCTCTCTCTTGGAAGGAAGCAGACCACACAGCCAACCTACTCCTGTCATAGCCGACTTCCTGTCTGACCCTGATGACATATCCTGTTAGCCTCCAACCAGTCTCCTCTTCCTCCATTATGTCACTGTGTCCCATTTCAGGGTCCAGCTGAAGGACAGTAGGCTGAACTTCCTCCTGCCTTAATGAGACAGTGTACAGAGGATTGACCATATGCTGCGTTAGGTCTTGAAATGTGAACTTTGAAGGCAGCGGCCCTCAAAATAGGACACGGCATCTGTGTTTCTGTTTGGGTTCCTCCTCCTTGTTACAAATAAATATGGTTCAACTAGTAAACTACTCCTAAGACTTTCATATTTGAGCTTTCTTTGATCAAAAAGGACAATCTCAATGTTAAACTTAAACACTTAATTCATGCTGCATTTCAAAATAAAATCAGTCTCACCACTTCAGAGAATTCATTGCTACCCAGATCCAACCTCTCTAACTGTGTCAGTCTGTGGATGGACCTGAGAGGAGAGAATACATTGATTAATACTACTACTACTACTACATTGTGACATATGTACTTTATATAGGCTAGTTTTGTACACTGAACAATGCACAGCCCACCAAAACACCAGGCAAAAATACAATGTAGCATTTAATAATCATATTAGATGTATTCTGTATGTATTCATTTTATGTTAAATTTTTTTGCCTTGTTTTCTAATTCTTATTTTTACTCTTATTCTATTGATTCTTTAGTAGTTAGCCACCCTGCATTCACTAACAAATAAAACCTTTGAATCTTTAAATCAGTTGAAAATTACACATGATAATATTATTGTCATGCACTGTAATGCATTCCTGCTTAGCTGACTGGATCTAGCAGTCTTCTGACTATTGTGGCTCTCTGATTTGCTTTGATTTAAACGTAGCAACTACAGTGTGGCCATGGACAATCTGCCGTTGACGATGCATGCAGTGTCCATATTTAGGATTTATTCCTGGGGAGTGATGTTTACTAAACCTGCATCCCTCCTTTTTCAGTTTTTCCTATCGTTTCATTTATATTTTGAACACACTACTGTTCTTTTTTTACTTCAGTTAGCTAGTTGCAAAGCGTGATTCCCTGACATCTTTTAAAATCTTAGGGAAAAACCTTAACTATTTATGCTCACTTTGGATTTACATCAACATGCCTCCTACATGTTGAGTAGGAAACATCCTAACAACCAGCAATTAATGTGAACCATGTTCACAGTTAGAGAGCAAGGGGGATCGTGCCCTGGTAGTCATACTTGTAAAGTAATAATTACAGCGGTAGTATTATTGGCATTAGTATTAATGCTTTTCACAATCGATTGTAATTTAAATTAGTTACTCTACAACTCTGATGGTTGTCTATGTTAGGTACAGCTGTTATGTTAAACAGGAAACATTTAAAACTGTTAGACGACATCACTGTTATAACAGGCTTTATCAGTATTCAAGACCACCTGCCAGGGATAAATATTGTTTTAATCTGGACACCTGGGAACGCAAGCATACAGTCGGTATCATGAAGCATGTGCGTGTGTGTGTGTGTGTGTGTGTGTGTGTGTGTAATTGTCTGTCTTTCTCACACACACATATGGCATTTTTTCTTACTTTGGCATGGTTTTCAGGTGGTTCTCTCTCAGCTCCAGGATCCGTAGTTTGGAGAGTCTGAAAAACAGAAGGCACATAAACCAAAACTTAATTTACTGTATTAATTCTCTCTTGCAACAACTGTTACTACATCAGTTGTTAATAACACTCAGTGAAATGAGGCAAAAACAGGCCACATTTATCACCATTTCAACTCCAGAAGCAGTGTTATTTCCTAATCAGTGATAATAATGATGCATCATGATTGACCAATTATGTTTAATTACCAAAAATCATTCCACATCCTTGCAGATGAACATCACCATGAAAATGTTTCAATGTAGAGAATGTCTTTCACTTATGAGCTTCTACATGTTGCACAGGATTTCATTTGAAATTCTTAACCGCTATCAGCTGCCCTCATTCACAATAACAGAATTTAAAGGGGAAGAACAACTTGTTGAAAATTGAGAAATAAGTACCTGGATAAAATGATAAAAAAAATATGGGATAATGGGACCTCATCTAACACAGTCATCCGCAAATGCTCACAACCAAGCACACACAAACAATGACATGCATCAGTTTACCTGCCAAAGTTAGCCGGCAGATACTCCAGGAAGGCATCGTTTAAGAAGAGCTGGGTCAGATTCAGGAGCTGCGTAAAACCATCTGGGAGTCTAGAAATTTGAGAGAAATGGCGAGAGGTGGAAAAAAAGAAGAACAAATGCAAAAGAAGAATAATAAAGAGAAAAAGAAAGTGTGTGTCCTTGAAAAACCTCAATGGATTAAAACATGTTTCCGTAACAACCCTGTACAGTAGAAAGAGCTAATTGATATTAGCCTGCAGATGACTCATCTCCTGCACACACACACACACACACACACACACACACACACACACACACAAACTTACTGCAGAGAAATAATTTTTTTACTTGCGTGTGTGTGTGTGTGTTTGTGTGCGCTTCATGGACATTACACCACCGAAAGGAAAACAGCAATTACTAGCATTAACATCTGTTGCTCAAAAATAAACATCAGCACTTTATTGTATCAATTAAATCTTCCACTGTCTAGCCATAGCTGAGCCAATAAAACACATGCGGTTGTATGGTAGAATGGGGGTCTGTGGATACAGCCAACTACTATAAAATATTTAACCTCTCTGTGGTGCTATAAATGCATGGCTTGGAATACGTAAAAGCAGGAAAAAAACAACAGTGTTGGTCTCTTGACAGAGAAAAATCTGCTAAAACAGCTAAATACATGGCACATGCAACAACAAAAAACCCATTACAGCTTGTACTGAGTCCACTCAAAGTGGTTGATAAATTGGTGCTGTAAACAATACATGAAAGCCAAATTGAAAGTGATTAAGAGGTGTTATTTTTAGTATAATAGAGTCATTGTTTTATCTCATGTTGTTATCCAGAAGCAGATGCATTATCCCCTACATGTTTCAGTTTTTTTTGTTAGTGCAGCTATATTGTGTCCAACTTGCAAAACAAACCTTTGAGCTGTAGTCAAACATTAGGCTAATATTTGCTGCAGTCAAACTAGAGGCTTCAACTGAAAGGAATAAGACAAGGTGTGCTTTGGTGTCTTACTTGGTGATAGGGTTGACACTGGCCTCCACCACAGACAGGCCTTTACAGCATTTTATATTGTCGGGAAACTCCTGGATACCTGAAAGAGAGAGAGACACACAAAGATGGAAGAGGAAATGTGTTAGTTACTAGGGGTGGGGGGAAAAAAATCGATACAGCATTATATCGCGATATTTTCCGTGTCAATACTGTATCGATACACAGACCCCAAGCATCGATCTATTATTATATATGTGTTGGTCAGTTTGTCTGCTTGATAATCCCATTTTGCAGCAATAAAATTGAAATGAGACGAACAAACAGAGAAATGTATCTTTTTAGATAAAACAGATGTTGACAAAGTTTCCTTTTGGGGATATCATTTAAAATTGGGAAATATTTGAAGTTGAAAAAAGGTAATAAATTGCAGTATATCGCAGAATATCACAATATGTTTAAAATCGCAATAATATTGTATCGTGAAATAAGTATCGTGATGATATTGTATCGTGAGGCCTCTGGTGAGTTACTTATTTTCAGTTTGTTGAGTGATTTCCTATAAAGAAAGGGAATTATTATCTACAGTAAGCTTTGCAAGTGTTAAGACAGTGTAAAGTTTTTTCATATATTTTGGAGGTGAGATCATTGTGATTATGAGCTTTTTTTCTGGGCTGCCTTGAGATCTGTGCTACCTTTGTTTCCTTACCTGCTCAACTCCATATGTTGTAGTACTGTATATGCAGGACTTTAAATTAACACCCGCCAACCCACCAAAAGCAGGTAAAAAATAACTTTGGCTGGTATAACATTGTAAAGTTACGAGCCAATTTGGCCGGTGATGAATGAAGCAAAGCGTCTGTTTTTAATCAGCCAGCTGCAGAAACCATCCGACAAGTCAGTGTTTACAGATTGGTCTGTTTTCCGGCAAGAAATTTGGGCGTTTTGGTGTGTGTTTGGCTTGGAAAACGAATGGAACTGTGGGAAGCAAAACAGAGGAGCTGAAATTAAGCAGTAAAATCAGATAGGAAAAAAAACAAAAAACCTGGAGATATTTTTTCGAGAGTAAAGTAAATGTTTATAGTTTAATGTATATCTGCCAGCCATCAACCCAAACACATATTTTTAAAGAAGCATGGATGCTAAAACGTATTCAGGGGCACTCATAATCTATTTTATTTTCCCTGGACAAAAATGGATTTAAAAATTGACTAGCCATGTTGGCTGGTGATTAAAAAAGTTAATTTAAAGCCCTGTGTATATGGGCAGATAGTAATTCAAATTGCAGTTGGTAATGCCGATAAGTTAGCAGTTGACTTTTAGTTTTCTTATTTTAATTTTTTTTAAATTATTTTAGTTTTGTGGTTTGTTCTGGTTGGATTGGTCATCTGTGTTACAGAGAAGATTTTTACCGTTTTTACTGATGTCTAGCTCTTTGAGGTTAACCAAGCTGGCGATGGTGGTGGGCAGGTTGGACAGGTCGTTATCGGGCATGCTCAGCTTCTTCAAGGCCTGGCAGTTGAAGAGTTGCTATGGAAACACAGAGGGGAAACAATGAAATATTATAGTCTTTTGGCTAAATCACACAGACCTTTAGCGGAAAGGTAGAAAAGGACAGAGAGCGAGAAAGTCAGCTGGAGGCATGCACTACTTAATGTTGTGGAAAAGCAGTGCCATTTGAGCTGCTTTTCTATGAATAATGCAGACTTAATCTCCTACATGAGGTCGCCCCTAGGGACAAAACACACACTAGAGTGAAAGCTAAAACATTCAGAGAAATGTGCCCTTAATAGGAAAATACTGCAAATGCCAAAACATATACAAGAGTGAAGGCACATGCATAAAAAGGAAAGTGCTTAGAGTACAGAAAGGCTAAACTGTAAATACCAAAGCACACACAACAGGCAAAAGCACAGACAGAATTGCTACAAATATTAAAACACATACAAAAAGCCAAAGCTTGTTTAAATAATTTTAACTGAAGGTCTACGACCATCTTTTTCCAGAGTGGTCAACTGCTATAATTATCAGAAACTTTCAAACTCAAAAATGAAATGCTCAGGAATAAGACCAAAATCAAAAGCTAACAGTGAACGTGTCTTAAGAGAAGTAAAGTTAAGAGGTAATAATAATTCAAGAATTAATATTTATTTTTATATTATATTATATTTATAAGTCATTAATTAAGCAGCAACAATTAGCCGGCTAACTACCCTTACAGACAACACTTCTCACCTGTCACAGTGGCCGTGTTCATGCTAGCGAGTGTCTTGTTCACTAGCAAACATTGTGTAATTAAGCAACTTACACTTTCTAAAATTAGTGAGCTTTATATGTAGTCTAATTGTGTGTAGCCTATTTATTCCAGTAATTGTTTTTCTATAAGAATCATAAGATTTAAAAAGAAAATGATACAGAAATGTATTTGAATAATCAGTTCATGATGGATAGTGTGTGCATAATCAACATAAATAAAAAAACATTGATTGAATTGATTTTCAGGTATTAGTCAGCTAATACCATTTTAAGTCATGGATTTATAACAATTAAAAATCATGCCTTCATTCATAACAATCAGAAAATCTAAATGAACAAACAAAATAGACAGATAAAAAGACATCATGCTCACCTTTCAGCAGCATTCATCACAACATTTATTCACCAATATCCAAACAAAAGATACAAATTCTTACAACTTTTCAAAAGATAACCACACTCAGTTACCATATGGTGGATCATCACCTGGAAAAGGGACAGCATTTGTGCCTTCTGAACAGGTGACCTCAATTACATCAGCGTCATTATAGGCGGTATGGCATCCCCGCAGGATACATGCCGAGGATTTCCAACAGTTGAACTCAATCCATTTGGAAGAATGGCAAACACTTTGTTCAATGGATTATCCAGTGAACCGTTTTTCATTTTCCATGTTTTCTAACCTCATTTTCAAGAGCTGATAATTAAAATATCACTTGGGGGTTGCCAAAACACTTCCAGAGTGTGCTATCTGTTGTACTGAGGCCAGTGTGCTGTAAACATGTACAGTAGCACCTTAATCTGCCAAGTGTCACCCAGACTTCACCCACTCTGATTTGATGTGTACCATACTTCACACAAAACACCCAACTATCCTACGATGTGCAATGTCTGTGTCATTTTCTTATAATTCAAACAAACATATGCTCTCACATTCATTCCTGCCGGCACTTTCCAAGTCCCCTAACTTGCACAAGAAAGGGAACCTATGCAGACATTTAACTAATTGAATGATTAACTGCCCAAAATAAAATGCTGCTTTGTGCCCAAAATATTTTTAGATTGCCTATTTTGTATATTTTATTGACATGTTGTCAGCCATACTGTCACTTTTGTAAAAGGAGCACTGGGGCCGAAGATCTTCTGCTCGGGGCCTGTGGGTCAGGCCAGGCCAGGCCACGATACTTAAAGACACAATCACTTACCCACACACACTAAAGGAGCTCTCTACTCACTTACAATAAGACCAATTACTCTGGCAGCCTTGACATCTCTTATTCAATCTTGGCATGTACATTTACACATACACATTGTCAAGGTTTTTTGTCAGTTGAATGCAAGTTTGGCTTGCCACTTACTCAGCCCTATTGTCATTTAAACCAGGACAGGATATCAATAAAATGAAACAGACCTCCTATAAACAGCAACTGTAATTCTCCTTGAAATATTGGAAGGACATTTTGCCTCATTACTGCTCACGTGGAGGTTTTCTGAAAGTCTCGGGTGGCCCAGGATGCCTCTCTCCCCCCCATGCTGTCACTCGCTGTTGCAACATCTAAGATAAAAAAAACCCTACAGCAGTCCAGAGTAAAATATCTCAACAGTTATTGAATGGATTGACTTACAACTTTCTACAGGCATGATCCACAGAAAAATAATCTTAATGACTTTAGCATGCTGATAATAGCATTTAAACACTAACGTTGGCATTCACTTCAAAACATCGGGAATGCCTGAGGCTAACAAAGTACAACGAGGAAAGCTGCAATGTACACTGACAACCTGTCTGTCTGAGTCTGAAATGTCCTAAATTGGCAACTGTACAGAAGATGAACCCTTTTTGTTTAGGTACCAGCATGGCCTTGGTGCCACCCTCAGGTTGTTGTTTTGTGCCCCACCGGTGGTAAAGATCTGAGAATAGCCAAGCTTAGTACCATTGCTTAACTGTAAATTCCTTTAAATGAACATCACTGGTGCCTCTCACAACATTAATATATCCAAATGTGTCGACTTCTGAAGGCGTAACTTACAGATACAGCCAAGTAATCAGTGGAGATGAAACGAATAAAGATTCACTTTTTGTCGCATACCACAAAGCAATAAAATATGTCACATTTACAGTTACTTCATGTAAGAGTTTAAGTGCAAAAAAAGGCATATTTGTTGGGCTTTCCACTAATAGGTCAGAAAGTAAAACTTACATCATGGCTCCTTAGAACAAGGTGTGGAGCAAACAGCTTATTTTAATAAAGTGAACAAAATCAAAAGGAAGTGCAACACATATTAGTCCATGAATTTTCACGAATGTTTTGCAAGGATTTCATAAGAATCAACCGGCCAGCCTTGGTCCAGGTTCAGGTAGTCAAGAAATGGTTATAAATTATGTTTACCATGTTGGGCTTTGGGGTTAGAGGTTAGATACAAGTTCCAGCAGAGAGGGGTTAACGTGGTTCAGAGTTACCTTGGGTAGTTCCTCAATCTGGTTGGCGTCGAGGTAGAGCTCCTCCAGAGTTCTCTCGAAGCTGAAGATTTCCTTGGGGACTTGCTGCAGGCTGCAGTGGGAGTAATCCAACACTGAGATCACTTCCTCTTCGCCGCGGAAACAACGGCACGGCACCAGCCGGCCAATCAGCTTTCGCTTAGTGGTCATTTCCAGACACTGCACTATGGCGGCAAGAAGAGGAGAGGAGAGAGACGACGTTAGATTCCTTTTAGACAGACTGCTGAACTCATGAACATCAACAGGCTCATTATATGTGAGGAGTCTTTATTCATTTCACTGTGTTCCTGTGTAGATCATTGTTACATTATTAGACTAATTCACTACGAGATAACAAAAGGTCAGAAAAATATAAAACTAGCATCAAATAAGTTTCTTTAGAGATTACCTATGGAGCTGTCCTTAACATTCATGTCTGGGATTTGCTTTAAAATGTTCTAAAATAAGATTTTGATAACAATTTGAGCTGCATTTATTAATGGTGACATGCTTTTGATGGGTAATGCAATAAATAAAGTGTTAATTTAGGTCTGAGGGTGTAAAACTGACAGTATTTATATGACATCAGTGTTAAATTGACACTTCAATCAGCCCTTTCAGCTCATCAGTAGAGCCTTATCATACAGTATGGGTTACAGCCCTGTGATAGACTGTCAAACTGTTCAAGGTGAACTCTGCCTTTTGGCGATTTTGGGCTGGACTGCAGTCCTTCATAACCCTGCAGAGGATAAGCAGGTAATGACCTCCTCCCTACGCAGATGTTCACGGTATTTTACAGTGGCAGACAATGTGGGCCTTACAGTAATAGATATGTGGAATAGATACAAATGAATGTGCATTCCTTGAGTGAGGATGTATTATTCAAATCATCATTCAACGCTTACTACACTCAATCTACTGACAAATTAAAAAAAAAAGTTAATGCCAACCCTTTCAAACAGAACAAAGAGTGAATTTTCAGTTATCTTGACTGCCACCTTGATTTCCTGTTTGATTTGGATAAGCTGAAACCAGCTGTGATGAGGAGAAATGGAGTAAGAGGACAATAGGAGCTGATGAGGAGTGAAGCTGAAGAAACAGAGGGGAGTCCAAAGGGGGGATGAGGAGGAGAAAATGAGGAAGTGTAGAGAGCAAAGAGAGGGAGACAAGGAGTCTCAGAGATATGACCTGCAGCGTTATCTGTCTATAAACACACACACACACACATGTCCAGCACAGTGTGACCAGATGAATTCAGAAGATAGACAGAGGGATCTTGAGCACTGTGAGGACACACTTTGTTATCTGCTTTAGTTAATTGCAAGGGCAGTGAAATCTGTTGAATTGACTGGCTGGTTATGCTCCAGGACTGTTTATCTAAAAAGGGTTGGACCATTAAAATCAATACATCCTTATCCACAGACATGTTCAAAGCAGGCGTAATGAGGCGAGCTGGGATTTACTGTTTGTTTCTACAGTATGTGTAAACCCAGCAGTGAGTGCTTTCCTTGGACCACTGGTTCTTTTCTAACCCCTCATGTTTAGAGCTAAACGGTAACCCAGGGTTTGTATAGCTACTGGAGAACAGGTGGGATTTCACCAATGAGGATTACACAGCTCAGTGTAAAAAAAATGATCTCAAAGCATGTCCTGTGTTTTCCTTCCTTCAATGTGTTGGACTGCCAACTCAAAAAGATGCTGCACAAGGGCTAAAACTATAGCTGGGCAATGTGGTCAAATTTACTTTCAGGATCTCGTTAGTTGTATGTGGAAATATATTATTTCATTTCAAACTTTAGTCTCAGTTAATCAGCTTTCTTTGTGTGTGCGTGAAAATAAAATACAGGTCAAAAAAATTCAGAAAAAAAAAAGATCAGAGGCGGAGGTTAAAGGTAGAATTTAAGAAAAGTCCAAACTGATTTGATAAAACTTTGCATGCAATGAAAGGAAAAATGTAACCAAGGGCTCTCTTTATGCATTGACCATCTACAGAGTCATAATCCCCAAAAGTTTTGGAGTGAAATTAATACGGTTGGGCCCTATTGGAAGCCGAGTACCCATGAAGGCGAGATTAGAAATTTGAGTATTGTTTTTTTTCATGTCTTGTATTTCTCCTGTGTGGTTACATGATCAAACAGAGAGCAACTTCTATTATTCACAATAAGAAATCACCTATATTTCATATTTTCCGTGTTTCAGACACTGTTACCTCCGTTCTCCACCTGTTGGAATTTTGTATTATTAATTTAATAGCCTGCATTCATCCCAACATAAAACCGTTTTGCCAATTAAAGATGGTCAAGAATAAAGTATAAAATGATATATTTTTATAAAACTTGGACAACAAGCTGCAACAGCCTCACCATCAATAGTTAATGTTTTGCTAACAGTTTCCAGGCCTGGAGCAGAATACACATTCACAGGTCAAGACTTCCTGCTGCTTCGTGCGAGATCCTTTACAATAAAGCAACGGAAACTATACGACACAAGACGTTACTTTATATAAATATTCCCCATTCATGTGGGATGAGTCTATATTTTGGACTTCTGACAACTATATAAGTCTATATGACTTCTGGTCGATGTCAGAACAGTTATAATTTCCTCTCAAATGTTTGGTTTCAGTGCGGCTGTCCAATCAGCAGGGGACACAAGTCAGATGACATGCTCCGTCATAGTTACATAGCAGAAGTTGCATCAGGGATCTTCTCATTGGCTGAGTAAGCAGGCAGTCTGAGTTATAACCTGGCTAATAGCATCATGACTACCAAAGGTGTGAAATCGGCATTCTCTAAATCAACCGCTTGACATCCCAGCCAAGAGCCAGATGGCCCAGTATAATGCTCCAAAACCAGCAACCCTGACCAGAGCTGGTATGATCTTTTGATAGAACTCTACTACAGATTAAAGAGGATTAAAACGTGTTATAAGACTTTTATTTTCTTCATGTTTTATATAAAACACTTTGAAGTGCCTTGATACTGAAATTTGCTATATGAATATAGCACATTGTGTTTTATTTTGATTCTATCTTGTGGCTTTGCTTGATTTTTTTTTTTCTTTTTTCATCATAAAGTCTTTTCTGTAACTTTTGTTTATTCCAAAATGACCCCGTAAAAAAGCACTGCAAAGTATTGCGGATAATGATTTGGCAAAATCGATAGTATAAATATCAGCATGCAGTCTGGTGAAGCTGTTTGATTATGCACTCCCAGTCTACTGATGTAACATCTTAGGCATGCATAGACTGACTAAAAATAAAGAGAGCAGAGAAAAAGAGATCAGAGCTGATGCTACCCATTAGAATTAGACAACAACAGCAGGGACAATGACAAATATTAGGAGCAAATGGGAGGTTGTTTACGTGGGCAGCGATAAGCGCCGGCTGTGGGCAGTCACCTTCATGACACAGACACCTCTCCAGAGGCTGATTTTACACAAGAAACCACAATACTGACAAAGAAGATGCACAAAACAGGAAGGATGCACAGTGGAGCTGCTCAGACTCTTTGAATCTATGGATAACATTTCAAAAGATTCATATGAGACAAATGTCAACAAGATGACAAATGTAACACAATACATCAGCATTTGGGATTTAACAATCCACGTTCAGCTCTCGTTCATTCATGGATATCATGTTTTGTGGAAAACAAATGGACCGAATTTTGAAAATCTTTTGCTTTCTTTTGTGGTTCTAGTGCTCTGGTAGGCCCTGTCTAAATGAATGAATGTAAGGGGGGACACTGACGTGTATCGAGTCCTGCTCAGACTCCCAGAGAGCCAAAAAAAATAAAAAATAAAAAGGTAGGAAGAGAGTCAGAGCAAACTGGCATTGATGGGGTGAAACTAGGAAGTGAGCGTGGTTGGCTGTGTTGGCTCTCGCTGCTGCTATGGAAACAGCATGACAGAGCAGACTGACTCTGCAGAGGCAACGCTACATGTGCATGTGTGCAAGCTCCCAGCACGCAAATTCCACACACACACACACACACACACACACACACACACACACACACACACACACACACACACAAATAATTTAGCTTTGCTCATATCAGTACAATGATAATTACATTAAAGAAACAAAGATGTAAGCAGTGAGACATTTTGCAAGAACTGCTAACACACACCTGCCCACAAGCGCTACACACACGCAGTCACCCACACTTATGCACACATTTACACACTAGCAAGCAGAGGTGGGAGAAGTACTTAGATTCTTTATTTGAGTAAAAGTAGCAATAACTCAATGCCAAAATACTCAATGGTAAACGGTCCCTGTCACCCATATCAAAGGATAATTGTAACTGATGCATTTATAAATGTTTGCTGTAGTTGGTTTGGGTGTTTGTTTTTTCCAGTTGCAACTGCAAGTTGCAACATAAAGACATTTCTGTCAGTAATTTACTCTTTTAAGACTTTTTCTGTGGTGCAGTAAGAATATTTTAAACAGTTTTTAAAGGGGCTGTACTGTAATGGCGTCCTGAGTAGAGAATTAAGTCAAACTTCCTGTGTGTGTGTGTGTTGTAGTCCGATCTTTTTTGTTCTTTGTTTTGATAGCCGGTTCGGCCACACGCGCATGTTGTCGTGAAATAACATAGGTATTTCACCTATTAGGGCATAAGTATTTCAATACAACCCCTTTAAAGTAAATGAACTTGTCAAAATGAGAAACAAAAACTGGGTTGACACTAAAGTTTATTTTAGAAAGCATTTTTGCACTTTTTATAGGAAAAACATTTCTTTAAGTATTTAATTCCAGACAAGAATGACCTAGAATGAGATTTTTGTTCACTGAATAATGCATCTAGTTTTAGAAGATGGTTGTATGCCTTGTATAAAAACATAACCTGCAAAATATGCAAAGTAACTAGCAACTATATAAATGTAAAGTAAAAAGTACAATATGCCCATCTTAAGTATAGTAAGTATTAACTATCATATTTAAGTACAGTACTTGAGTAAATTAATTTGCACCACTGGTGTCATTGCTCTTCCTGAATTTCCCCTCAAGTGGTCTGTTTCCTTCCATCTGTTCATTTAAGTTTGTGTGTGTGTGTGTGTGTGTGTGTGTGTGTGTGTGTGTGTGTGTGTGTGTGTGTGTGTGTGTGTGCATGCCTCCTCCAGCAGCTCGAGAGGGTGAATTCCCCAGAGTCCCATGACAGCCATCACTTCACGTGCAGCCTTGCTATCACCATAGTAACCGCTGCCATAGAGACCGTCTCCCAGGAGCTGGGTGTATTTTTACTCAGTCTCTCTCTCTCTCTGTCATAAAACAGAACATGCTGCACTCAGTGGGCGATCGCTCCACATTTGCGCGACGCTTCACATAGACTCAAATATATCAGATACGTTTAGTGCACCTGAATAAAATCTTTAGAGCAGCTTCTCCAGGTCTCTTTTTTTGTAGAGGTTTGAATGCTGCACTCTGCAGAACTCACCCCATGGCTTCTGCACTCTCTCCCGACTAAACGGTCACATACTAACACGCACATGTGAAACACAGACAAACATTAAATGCCCACACACATATAAACCAATGACACATACATGCACACATGCAGGCAGTCATTTAGTTTAAGACTACTTTGTGACAGGGACGGAGAGAGAAAATTGAAGATCCCGTTTCACATCCCAGTTCACAAGCAAATCCCTGAGCTGTATATGTGCGTGCATTTGTGCGTACGTACGTGCATGCATGCGTACGTGCATGCTTACGTACGTACGTGCATGCGTGCGTACGTGCATGAATGCATGGGAGCCAGTTAACATCTTGTTCTGTCTTTTTTACATTAACTAAATTACCACTTACAGCAGTTACCTGCACCAGTACTAGCATACAAACACACAGTTATTTGTCTTTTGTTCTGAGCATAGCCTGTTAATATTTACAGTCTATAGTTCTGAGTCAGGACGTTAAACATTTCTAATCTTCCTGATTAAAAAGCAAGGCTATTACTAACCGGCAAAAACATGCTAAATTAGTGTTGTAAGGGGTCACTGCATGCACTGCAAGATCAGAAAGTAACGATCTTGACGTTTCAAGTGCAGGTGTATCTCAAGGGAATTAATGGATATTGATGTTGGAATTTAAGTTTAATTTAAGTATTTTGTAGCCTCACAGTTAATTCAATCTATCTTCAAGCCACAAAACACATTAACATTGATAAGCACATGAAGAAAATGAATAAATATTAAATGTGTAGGTTCTGAGTGCATCTTTGTGCATTCTTAATAACTCTACTTCTAGAAACTATAAATGAATGTACTTAGGGTCAGTTTAACAAATATGTAGCAACACAAAAATCCATCCATCACCTGTACCCACCTCTCCTGTTCCTGGTCTCCAGTCTATTACAGAGCTGACATATGGATTGAACCATTCACACTCACATTCACAACTACAGGCAATTTAGTCACCAGTTCACCTAACCTACATGTATTTGGACTAGAGATGTAACAATTAGTCGATTAGTTGATGGACAGAAAATAAATGAGCAATAATTTTGATAACTGATTCACTGCTTTGATTAAAAAGAAAGGTGAATCGATAATGAAAACAATCAGGTGGTTTTTCAATGGTGGAGGCATACCATGTAACTGCAAGCCAGTGACTTGAGGGAGCAGCAATATTATTTTCTAACATTTCTTGGTCAGGGATATCATGCAAGTGGTTTCACCGCGAACAATGACCCTGCCTTTTGGGAGTAAATTTGTCAACCGAGTGGACAATGTCAACGTGGACATCAGCATCAGATACCATTAGTGTACATATATAGCTAAAAGCACTAAACAATAAAATAGGTTGTATGCCAGCGCAAAATACCTTTTTTCTGATCTGTTGCAGCTGTTAAGGTCTAATTAAATTTAGTTAGCTATTTGGTTAGTGTTAGGTGTGTAAGATTGCTCCTTCGTGGATAACATTAAAGTTAAAGTCTTGGTAGGAGACAAGGCACGAATCCTGGTCACACGCTGTGGGCCCATCCGTCCACCTCCAACCTCTTCTCTATTAGAGCTGTATGACAATGCAATGCTACATCCACCTTTGCTGCTGCTGAGTCATTTTAAGTTTTAGAACAAATTACTAATGCTTTCTTTTTCCTGGTGAGGAGAAAGTCTGAAGGAATCACCACACAGTCTTGTTGAATCATGGTTTGGGGCGTTTTCACACTCGCAGCCAGTCCGATCAGTCTGCCATAGTTGCTCCAGGTGGCACGTCTGACAAACTCAATGACCCTTACATCACTGACACTAAAAATAACAATCGGCCGACAACAACAAAACACGGAACAGCTGACGATTCACCTGCACCCAAAATGTGGGGAATCAATTCTGCTCTGATGCATGAATGAACAAATACACAAATGCACCAAATGGGTCAAATATTGTTACCTAAACTGAGCCACAGAATGATCTGAAAAAAATGTTTCCCACGTTCTCGCTCTATGGAAAAGTTTCTGACTGCATTCAGAGACAAATACCAACAGATGTCAGACAGGAAGTTAGATAGACAAACAGTATATATATATATATATATAAATAGTATGCAATAAAGACAAATAAACAAGCAGCCAGATATAGAAAGGCAGCGTAAGAGAGTCGTTCTGTCAGAATCGAACATATCTGGGTTACTGCATTGATTTTCAGTACAAAGATATGTCAGCTAATAAAGAGTATTCCTGAAATAATTAGTTGATTAGTCAATTAGCTTATCAGTCTCTTAAATGAGAGAATTTGCTGTAATATATTATTGTAAACTGAATATCTTTGGGTTCCGAAATAAATGTTGACCTTTATTGGGTTAATTGACAGCATAAATACAAACAGGAAACACAGGGATAGAGTGTATGCCTATGTGTATGCTTATATTATATTATCCCTTAGGCTGACAGGACGCATGTGATGCGTTTTGTCTTATTGCTCATTAACGGTAGACTTATGCAACAGATGATAAGCGATTGTAAGTAAACATTTTGAAGGGTCACATGCATGCTAAAAAGCTTAAGACTAAACAATGAATCTGCTTAAAGATTTATTTAAAATGTTTGTGAATGAAAGGTTGCAGCCCAAATAAAGACAATATTTCAGTGTTATGGATGATTCACGTATAGTACATGAACACAGTCACTGGATGCTTCAAATGAAAAATATATACAGTTTAAAATGTCATTATTTAAAAGGAAACTTCCAATTTGTTACAACTTAGGTCTTTGGCCATCGTTTCCATTTTCCATTATGAAATTGAACATGGCAACACCGCTAAAAATAAGTCATAAAGGGCAAGAAAATTCAAAAAATTAATACAAATTTGTGTATCAGAAGTTAGCCTGACCTCTATCAGAGGTACTATAAAAACAACTTTACGTCTTAATGTAAAGTGATGTCATTGTCAGCAGAAAGTCAACTGGCTGTTCGCAAACATTTCCAAACCGACTTATTTGGTTTGTTTTTTTACTCGTCCAACTGTTCCTCAGTATCTGTGAAGCTCACAGAAGAAAGACTTTATTTGAGCCTCTCCTCTCCTTCTGTCATCTCTCTCTCCCCTGTTTCCAGGCCAGTCTTTTCTTTTTTTCTCCTCTCTGTTCTTCCAGGGTTGTGTTCAGTGGCCCAGTTCTGCCTGAGACGCTGTGGCACATCTCCTCTTTCTGTCTTCTCTCTTGTCCCTTTCAGGCCTCTCTCTCTCTCTCTCTCTCTCTCTCTCTCTCTCTCTCTCTCTCTGTTTAACTTTTTCTCTTCCTCCATCCCACCCCCTACCAAGACACAGAAAGGGAAGCCATCTTAAATCAAGCATGGTACTTTTTTTTCTCCTTTCTATGAGAGCGTCTCGATCTAAATCCATTTTTAAATTCAGGGAGGTGATTCATTGGAAAGATAAACTCATCATCTTGTGTTTGACAACAAAGAAATCCCCACAGATTGGGTTCTCTGGTCTCATTCGTCAGCATGCCAGGAGTAAAAGTCAACGATCACTTCACTCGCCATTTTTGCAAAACTAAAGTTTGTCTTTTCACGTAGACCAAACTCCTTAATGAAGCACATAACAGACACATTCATATCCTCATTAGCGCTGTTCAACACCATGAATTAGTGAATTAGTGCTCTGCTGCCTGCAACTTTCAGGTCAAAACTAAAACATATATATCACTATCATTAATTTATTGTATTACCATTATATATATGACTATGTTACTGATTAGTAGATTGTTGATTATAAGGCATGTGAAAATATTGTGACTTCCCAGCTTGCCAGCTGGTTTAGAGGTGGTTTGGATGGCTATTTAGGGAGAATATAAACACTAGAGAGGGCTATAAACTTTTCTTTAGACGTCACACATGTTCCATCATGACCCCTAAGAGGGACGGGCATTGGAAATTAGCAATAGCTATAAATGTTGTGATGCTGAACATTGGAGATTTGTTGCACAAATGTCTTTGTCTAAGTCACTAATCAGATAAACATGAAATAAAAAAAGACATATAGTAACACATGTAAGAAAAGTTAATATTTTCTTTTTTTTTTATTTAATTATATTTATCATTACACATTTACCAATCCTAGTTTAATTAATTAATCTGTTCTTCTAATCGTCCCAACTTGGACAAACCAACTCGTAAACAGTCTCAGAAAATAATCACCGAAATCTCTCAAATTACAGCACATCTACATTAAGATTATTTTCTCCATGTGTCATCAAATACTCATCATAAATGTTCAGCCAATGTTATATCGGCTATTCTTTTGTCAGTTCTGGAACTTGAACCAGCAACTCCCTGGTTGTCGTGAGATTAGAGCTGGGCAATATATCGATATTATATTGATATCGTGATATGAGACTAGATATTGTCTTAGATTTTGAATATCGTAATATCATAATATGGCATAAGTGTTGTCTTTTCCTGGTTTTAAAGGCTGCATTACAGTAAAGTTGAATTTACCAGACTGTTGTAACTGTTCTATTATTTGCCTTTACCCACTTAGTTATTATATCCACATTACAGATGATTATTTATCAAAAATCTCATTGTGTAAATATTTTGTGAAAGCACCAATAGTCAACACTACAATATCATTGCGGTATCGATATTGAGGTCTTTGGTCAAAAATATTGTGATATTTGATTTTCTCCATATCGCCCAGCCCTACGTTAGATGTCTAAGTGTAGTCAGAGAACGAGACAAATGTTTTGGATAAAAAGGTTGAAAAACACCACAAGATATTTTAGATGTTTCCCCGGTGCCCCAGAATCTTCAGTGTGATGCAACAAAAAGGTTTTGTGTGAAGCCAAAGCACGCTATATCACACATACACCCTCTTAAGTATATCTGTTGATTACAGAGACACAGACAAAGTTGGTGATAAAAAATATTAATTGTTGCTTTAAATAACTCAAATCAAACATTGATGAGATTACATTATCATCATGGGAAAGGGAATTTTTGATCACTAAGATGACTTACCTGATACAGAGAGGGCGGGCGGACACAGAGGCTTTTCAATGGACTCTTGATGTCAATGGTAGTCTGTGTATTTTTGAGTAAGTGTGGGCATGTCTGTGTGTTTGTGTTATTTAGTTATTTAAGGTCACCTTGCCATGCTGGTGTCCCAGCAACTCGTCCAGCTTTCAGAGCCCGTAGGAGAGTAAAGCAGAAAGAAGACACACACACACACACACAGTCTACTATTGCAGTGTCATGTCTTACAGCTTTCGACCTAGAAGCTTTAAACTATTCATAGATCATACTAATAACAGTGCGACACTTGTTATTAAAAGTTGTAGGTCAATTTGATTTAATATTTTGAAGACTGAATATGAACCCGCTGTCCTCGAGGTACAACATATGATGTACCAGTTCAATTTTAGTGCAGTCTGATCCACATCTCTACAAACCCGATAGCACATGTGGTTTGAACCAGTGAGTTTCCACCCTGACTTTTGACTCATCTTTCCTCTTTTAGTTTCGCTTCTACAGGCCTTAAAAAGTATTCAACCCCCTTGTTCGACCTGTGTCAAGAGGTCACTAAGTATTTTGTTATTTTTGGGGGGCCACTTGAGGGCAGTGGAGGAACAAACAACATTGACATATTGCCAGCAGACAAATGCCTATTTTCCAATCTAGCAGACACAGAACATCATTAGCATTAAGATAATGTTGTGATTCTGGCCACCCAACAGATTAAGTTCAATATTCAATCTCTTTTAGCTCTGTTTTGGTGTCCTGAGGGAAATATGGTTCTTTAGCTGCTAAATGTATATAATAAATAAATTATATATATATTCAACAGCTAGTTGCTAACTTTATCTGTCTGCCATTTGGTGCTTGGCATGTAGCAGTACAGTGAGTTTTTAGAATGTTTTCTTTGCTAAAAACAGCTGCCTGCTGTGTCTGTAAATGATATTGATAAAAGTGATGAGAGTGAACCAAAACAGTAAAGTAACCCCCAAAATGAGCTGACGTTATAAAGCTCTGTAGATCTGAGGGGAACTACCGAGTTGGGTGGGGAACTGTTTATGGACCCTACCCTAAACTTAACCTAGTCATGATCTTAACTTTAAACCTAAAATCAAAACTTAACCCTAAAACAAATTTACATTTAGCCCCCATATGTGTGACTTTAAGTCCAGTTTTCTTCCCTTACAATGTGATGAATACGGAGCACATAGCGTCCTGATTGCAAAAGAACGGTTCACCTTCACCTGAAAAGCTCTCCCTGTACACACTGTGAGACCTGCTGCTATCTGGAACAACCTCTCTATCTTTCTGTCATCCCTCTCTCTCTCTCTCTCTCTCTCTCTCTCTCTCTCTGGCCAGGAGTCAATCTCTCACTTTTACTGCCAGCTGATAGCTGAGCATGACTGTCTGGATCTCTATTCATGCGTTCGCTCCATCTATCACCTGCTGCTGCCTCTGTCACCCCTTTATCCCCTCCTCCCTTCTTCTTCATCCCTTCTCTACCTTTTTTTATAAGTGAAAACAGATAATATGCTGTGGCTTTTCACCTCTGATTGATATCTTTCAGTTATGCTCTTGTCCTTACACAGGCAGGTCAGGTTTATTGTCCTGCTTAAGGTCACTTCAACACTGACGCACACCGTCTGTTGCAGGAATCAAATCTGTGACTTTCTGAGTTACAACACAGTTTCTCCTAACACAAACTCTACCTGCTAGGTTGCAGGGTTTTTGAACGTTTTTCTCACACTGCACGACAGCCCCCATTTGCATAAACACCCTTTAGTAAGTTGTATCCCTAAAGCTTTCCTTAACAGTCCATGGAAATTGCACTGTGTGCAGTTGCCATGGTTACCAAGGACTCAATTGCCCAAAATTACCATAAAACACTAATTAAAAAGCCCTGCCTAAGAGCAACACTTTGACAAGCTTTATGCAGCACTGCTGAACCAGTCCCTCAGGTGAGGAAAATGGACTTGGAAAGGAAATCTTTTCAACAACCACTGCATAACATTTTCTAATTCTGTGGACTGAATGTAAACTTAGTGTGTCTAAGTGTGGGTGTACAATGTATGTGGTAAAATATGTAAGTCTAAAGCTTTTATTGCATGATTTCGTCAACGGTTAATGACCGTTTTTATTAAATGTAAAAGGACACTAATTCCACAGTTACCAGCATCAGCATACCAGCAGTACATGCATCAATTGATGCCATAGCACACACTTACGTTGAATATTCCACTGCCTCAGTTTGAAAACACTCTGTTTGGAGGGTCACCTGGAGGGCTGGATCACCACTACCACTCAAAGAAATGGGACACCCTACCCGGTAAAGGGCACTCCAAAACGTATTGGTAGGGTCAAGGGGTGGAATTGGGATTGGCCCTTAATGTTTCAGACAGAAGTACAAAGTACAGTAAGACAAGAAAAACTTGCTGCTTTTCTGGAGGACAATTGGGGGGTGTCCTGGTGGTTTAGGGGTTTAAGATGCTGACCATTGGGCGCCAGGATAGCTCAGTTGGTAGAGCGGGCGCCCATATATAGAGGTTTACTCCTTGACGCAGCGGGCTGGGGTTCGACTCCGACCTGCGGCCCTTTGCTGCATGTCATTCCTCCTCTCTCTCCCCTTTCATGTCTTCAGCTGTCCTGTCAAATAAAGGCCTAAAAATTTCCCAAAAAATTATCTTTAAGATGCTGACCATTTAATCGCAACAACTGGACTCCAGTCAGGGACCTTTGTTGCATGTCATCTCTCCACACATGTTCTGTCATCTCTCAACCATCACTATCAAATAAAGGCAAACATGTCTGTAAAAGTACTAGAAAAGAAAGAAAGAAAATAAATAGGACAATGGTGTATCCTGACAAGTTGACGCGCGACACATACCGACACCAGATATTGCGTCATATGCCATTGATTGTCCATTTGACCCCATCTCTATTCACACACTCTGGTGTTCATGTAAGTGTGTAAAAGTGTCCTTGAGATGAAAAATGTCTTTTTCCCAAGTTGTATGTGTCTATTTCCAGAGACATGATACTCAGCAACTTGAGTTGGGGTGAACAATATTCACGATATTCCGAATAAGGCCTTCTTCCGAATACAGCATTTTACGATTAAGACATGTGGGATATTCTGATATTATTCTGAATTTAGAGGCATTCTTCGGACATGCATACAGTGCATTTTGAATATGCGTCTCAATCAGGGTTTTTACCGAAGTTTACGGCCTCTTGCCTATTAACGGCTTATGGCTAGCTCTGTACGTTGCTCATGTTGCTGTACACAAACCAACCAGCCAACAAAGGCTGCAGACCCGATAAGAAGGCAAAATACAGCTACTTTTAAACATCATTAAAGACTTGGATAGCAACAGGTTTTTGGATATGCGCTCACATTGCTATTCCACATTTTCAAGAAGCTGGTAGAAGAAATGAAAGAGGGAGGCTGTGTTCGCACGGTCCAACAAGTCCACCACCGCTGGAAAACTTTGAAAAAATCATATTTTGCAGAGTGTAAACGAGGATATTAGTGGAAGATTCACTTTCATTAGCCATGTAAAAAGCTAATATCGTCTTTTTGGAAAAAGGGCAAAAACCCGTAGTAAACGTAGTCACTGATGCTACTAAATATATGGGCTGGGCTGGGCTAACCTAACTAGCATGGTTAAGCTAATAAACAACACAAATCTTTGTGGGTGGAACTACAAAATGTTCTGCACATGACAAGATGTAGACAGTAATTATTTGGTTAATATGGCACACTGCAATGCATCTTCACACCTCTAGTATGTAAAAAACACTGATTCATTTGAAGGGCATTCACAGCTACACCACCTGTCTGATTCAGATGGATGCTGGGAAGTTGGAGAGGTGATGCATCATCATCTCCATTGGAACCATATTCTAACCCTAACCCAGAATAATCTTTTCGGCACCAGTCCCCCACCAGTGATCATCAGTACCAACAGACCTCAGATACCTTCCCTGTCTGGACAGAGAGACAGACAGTGGGAGAAGAGTCAGAGTGAGGAGGCAGCTCCATGACAACACACTGGTGTTAATCCCACTAGTCACGACACAAAGGCGCTCCGGAAATTGTTGTCAACACGATGCCATTGCCTCGGCGACGTGGGCATCGCAAGGCAAATTCAGGCCAGTCAGTCAAGGGTGAGAAACTTCACTCCCACATACCTGGGCACCGTCACACTTCACTGTCACGATTCAAATCGCTTGGAAAAAGAATACAAATCATGTATTGTCCTAATAGAACACCATTTCCCACTGATGAGGAAAGAAGTTTTTTTGTTACTGCCGGAATGTTTAACTTTAACTCTGAATCTTGACACTTGAGTTGCAAAAATTCTCTTATACAAAACGGAACAATACCTCATTGCCACAAATGCAGTGTGAGACTGCACACAGTCTTTACTTGCTATGTGCTATGCTACTTGCTATGTGTCACTCCCCCACCCCTCTATCTCTATCTGTTTCTCTGTCTTCCTCTCTCTAATGGTTTACACTAATCTGTTATTATCTGTGGTTCAGACTTCTAAACCAATTTAAGATTTATAATATGCCAGTAAGGGATAACATGTATAGCTGTATCATCTTAAGCACAGTTTGTTCCTTTTTTTCTGAGGATATAAGCAGATAAAGATAAAATGATAAAACATAAAATGATTATCATAATAAACTTCCAGAGTTGTAAAATTCTGTCTCATAGTATTAGTACACTCCTGTGCAGTGTCTTGGCATCTGATAAGCCTTCAAACATGATGCTTTTGTGGAAAATATATTTCAGATTAAAACTCCCATTCTATTCAAGACAACATGTATCCTCACACATCCATCTATATGGTTGTGCATGCATACATAATCCATGTCTATGCCACTCTCTATACCATCCCATTCAGTGTCACTGTACAAATTATAATACTGCACCAGGATTTCTCAGCTGACAACAGCAAAAAAGCAACAGAAAATTCACTACATGTGCATGTGTCTGCTAATATCAAAATATTCTATACCAGTGGTTCCCAACCTGGAGGTCGGGACCCCTGAAATGGGTCACAAGATTAATCTGAGGCATTGTAAGATGATTAATGAAATATGAAAGAAGGAAAAAATATTATTCTGCTTGTTCTTTTTCCTGTTAAATGAAAACTATCAGAATCTACTGTGTGGTAGGTGCACATGTCAACAGGCACAGTTGAATTGCTAATAATCCCTACAGACTGCATGTTTAAGGCAGCAGAACAGGCTCCCATGCTACAGCTGCCATACAGTAGAGGCAGTCCAATAGACAGCTATAGGAGCTGGCCTACATATGATATACACTATACTGCATGCTACAGAGAGAGAGAGAGAGAGAGAGAGAGAGAGAGAGAGAGAGAGAGAGAGAGAGTCAATAAGAAGAAACAGACAGCAAGAAAGAGTGGAGAGGGAGAGAAAGTCAATGATGCATTAAGCACACACACACACACACACACACACACACACACACACACACACACACACACACACACACACACACACACACACACACACACACACACACACACACACACAGGTCTGAAGTCTGAAGTAAAGTGATCGAAGGAAAAGATTTTCAAAAGGAGGAAACGGCAGCGTTGTCACTGGAAAATTCATAGTCAGCAATCAATCCAGTCTCTCTCTCTCTCTCTCTCTCTCTCTCTCCCTGTCTCTCAAAACACACACACACACACACACACACACACACACACACACACACACAAGAAGTTCATAAAGTCACATGCAGCTCTACACACTCAGACACATGCATGGAGTGACGCTCACACTCTACAGTGACACAGTATGCAACACACACACACACACACGCACGCACGCACGCACGCACACACACACACACACACACACGAACACACACACACACACACACACACACACACACACACACACACGCACACACAGGTCTGAAGTCTCACGTGTTGTGGAGTGGTCTATTAACATTCTCCACACATCGGTGACTACAGTGAGCCGGGGGACTTTGCTCTCAAATGTAAAGAAAAAACACTGTCAAACTAAATTACCGCACCACATCTCATGCAAGAGATGAACTCATGAATGGAAGAAAATCATTGAATGGAGCATTACTGTATACAAATACTGTTGAGGGAGAGAAAACAAGGCTAGTTCTTGTCGTGCCTCACTTATACATGACTTTACAGTATGCTTGCTATAATAGTGTTTGTAATATCCTAGTAATAAATGAATAGCTGTACAGAGCTCTATGGGACATTTGCTGATGTTTTACGCTTACAAACAAAGCCAAAGTCTGGTGTGTGGTGCCAAGAAATTAAAATGCCATGTATCATCATAAAGCATTATCTCCTTCTCTCTGACATAAAAATCAAAACCCTTTTGACATTAAAACACAATAACAGAACGTTTCCGGCAGACACTTTGACTTGTCAAAAGCAAAGGTTGGACTAATAACTTCATTAATGATGGCTCTGTTCCGTTATTGATGTTATTAGTCACATTTGAACGTTTCCTGTTATGATAAGACAAAATGTATACTAGGAAAACGGTCTATTACTACAGTTTTGGTTGAGGCATTTTTTCTTTTTTAAGGAAAAGTAAGTTTTAAATGGTTTATCGTAATGCTGACTCTCCTTGCTGTCAAAGCATTCATTACTGACTGCTACTGAAGAAATGGTGGGATATAATTTCCTTCCTCTGAGCCATAATTTACAGCCATACTCTCTACACAAATTAAAGTCACTGTTGTTGTATGCATTAAAGGATATGTCTGGTGATATTCTGTATATGTTTTTTATTGTTGACAAATCCCATTAAGTGTTTTTTGTGTGTAGCTGAAAATAGTCCCAAATGAGTAACGTTTGCTACAAACTGCAGCTGTTTTAGTAAATTATCTAGCCATTTGGAAAAACGAAACTATATATTTGTGAGCCATTTCAGTGGTGTGCATTTGCTCGGGTGCACTTAAGTACAATTTAAAGGTACTTGTAACCCCATACTTAGTGCATAGTGTTATCAGTTTATGTTACTTTATACTTTTACTCCACTACATCTATTTTGACAGCCGTAGGTACATTGCAGATTTAGGTTATTAATATTCAATATAAAGTTGCCTGCTTTCTTCTCAAAAGGTAATTATGCCTATTTGTGTAAATTCGAAGTTTAATAGTTGCTTGGCTAACTATAGCATGATTGTGCATAACGTCGTGATTTCCCTGGCAGACAACTCATGTCATGCAGTTGTAACAGCTAGAACAGCTGCGTGTAAACGATGGAAATATTAAGAGCTAATTTCGGGGTCGGCCACCGTAGGAGTTAAAATGCGCTCGGAATGGGAAAGGCTTGAAAGAAATATTCAGTTGGTTGTCATATACAATTTCACCGCTAGATGGGAGACATTCTTACACAATGTAGCATTAAGTTTTGAATGTTTTGAGTACTTCTTTTACCACTGCCATTTATAAAGATGTATGTTTTCAGTAGGAACTAATGCACCAGGAACTGAGAGCCACAGGCAGGCTGCTTAAGTCAGAAAGAGAGAGTGTTGAGATACAATGCTGTAATGTTGGTTTAGGTGTTGTTATTGGATATCATGGGATATAAAAATGCCAGACTTCTCCTTTAAGAAGAACCTAAACAAATCACATGGATAGATGGCGGTTATAGAGGAAAAAGCTGTCTTACTGAAATGATAAAATGCCAAAGAGCAGCGAACCCTAGCGTACACGGAAACAAGCCATCTCTCAGTCTCTTCCTGTCTGATAGCCAATGACAGCTGAGCCGAGACAGACAGAGCAGGACAGGAGGCAGATGCTGTCGATTTAGAGAGATTACTCTTGTGCTCTCAACCCATTCTTCTTCTCCGCCTTTAAGTCTCTCTGTTCACTCTGCTCTTCTGCTTTTTTTAAAGTTCCTCTTGAGTCACAATTATCCCGCAATTATAAAGAAAACTGAGGATGCTAATTCTAATCACATGTGCCGTGCAATTAAATGTGTCTTCGCGTTTTGGCTTTCATTTTTTTCTCCACGGTGCTCTTTCAATAATGGAAGCTGTGGTTATTTTTGCTACAATAACTTGGCCTTTTTTAATAGACTCAATAGGTTCAAATTGAATCCATGATAAAAGCTATGAGTCTGAGACGGATGAGAGGATCTTAAAGAATTTAACAGAGGCCTTCGGGTCGCTCATTGTCTCCCTCTCACTCAAATTGAAACATCTTGACGTACTCAAAGTCCTCTAAGATTTCAGACCAGATGTTGCCCGGGCCTTTGTGTCATTAAGAAGAGACTGGGTCGCCCACGGCAACACGTGGACCAACCAGCACAGGATGCAGGCAGACCCGTCTCCTCCTGTATCCGGGGACTTTGTCACACTTTACTGTAGATCCCTTTTCCAGGAATTACAGGATCAGTTCGGACTTGGTACTTGTTTTGGGACAGCCAACTATTTCATACATCAGAAGTAGGACTGACTTTTTACATAATTTTTGAAGCATTTGAAGTGGGCATCCTGACAGCTAAGATGTTCCATGGACTATGGCAATGTTTTAATCCCAGGAACAAACTGACGCTCAAGAGATGCCGTATTCTTTCATTATGTTTCATTTCCACTTCAACTTCCTTTAATAAAGAACAAAAGTGTAAATATTGACTCTGCCCACAATTTTATAATTAAATTTAAGTTATTACATTTTTGCAGAAGAGCTCTCAAACTTTGTTTGTTTGTGTTTTGTGGGAAAAAAAAATAAATTCAATCTGAAAGTGGAGAGCTGTATTCTACAAAGACTGACTTCTCAAACAGCTAATTGTTTGCTGCATAAAACATTTGCACTGCAACAAAAACCTGTGATTTAATTTTGTTTTCTCTGTGGTGTGAGAAAATAGATTACTCACTTTGTTAGAAATACTGTCTTTCAGCTCATTTTAGAGCTTTGACAGGATTTATTTTAGTGACTTAATTTACCATATTTTGTGCTGAAAGACACAGAGCTTGTGATTCTATTTCGTATATGCTTCGCCCCCTCTAAGAGCTGTTGCTGCCTGTGGTTTTCAATGAACATAAAGCTGGAAAAAGGCAACTACTGATAATAAAAAGGTAAGCAAGGCTCCCTGGTAATGATGTATGACTACGCATTTCGCAGAAAGCACTGATGTCTGAAAGCAGCCACAGACAAGTGTGGGGCTTAAACCCAAAAGTCCTGTCTTCCAGCGATGTTTTTACCAATAAAGGTTGTTCAAAAGTTCTGCAAATCAATTTGCGTAAAAGACGCCTTGTTCACGAGACTTGTTTAAGATGCAACCTGCAAAATGTTGTCATGAGTAATGTGCATGACTTTCTTTGATTCTACATCATGTCACTATAAACTATAAACCATGCAGTGGAGCACGTAAATAAGACATTTTCAAGAAATGTTTGTGAAAAAGTGAAACAAGTAAAAGCTGATAGGTTTCTCAACATGTGGGTTGGGACTCCACGTGGGGTGTGTTTTTCTTGAAATGCAAACTGGGTTGGAGGAGACTTCTAAGACATGTGTGTATATATATATATATATATATATATATATATATATATATATATATATATATATATATACACACATGTTTTTAAAACACTGCATTTATTTAAAAAATATATATAAACATTTATACATATATTTGGAGCTTCACCCATATCCACATACAGTATATCCTGACAACAGAATAAAATGCCCTCCTTAGCTGCACATGTTGACTTGACTTCTCTCTAACTGTTGAGGTTGCAAAAATTCTGGGAACTAAAAATGGGGTTATCGGTCGAAAGAGAACACTTGTCCTGGGCCAGTTCCCAGCAGATTTAAACTGAGCAATCAGGAAACATGGAGACAACATGGAGGAACATAGAACCGCACACACATACACACAGCACACACACAAACCTCGCAGATTCAGCAGATACACTGGGTCACACTGTGTGACACATTGGACAAGTGTGAAAGACTCCGCTATCCACACGCACACACACACACACAGTGAGCCTACAGTGCAGTGTGAAACACCTTGCTACAGTCCTGCCAGGTTGTTTAACAACTACGTGGTTACATATGGTTTCTGCCAAACTGTTATTTTGTCCATTATCAACATACAAGTACAAAATATACTGCCACCATATAATGTGCAGCCCAACAGCTTCCCAATAGTGAGTCACATATGTGGCCATGCTGTCCCACCACTGTCCCCATGAAAAGGCTACATTATCTCAGAAACATTGCACACTCTAGCTACAATATCCTTGCTTGACTTCCACCTTGTCAGGTCATTTTCTTTGGTGCCCTTGTAGCAATTCACAATGGATGAGGAGAGACTTTTTGTTGAGACAGAGAAATACCAGGAGCTCTGTGACATAAGAAAGATGCCTGGTGAGCCACAGCTGCAAACACTGATCCTTGAAGTGAAGCCGAAGGAATTGAACAACACTGCTGCTTCAACGGGCATTTTTATAACTCAAAAACACTCAAAACAATGGGAAACTATAATAATAATAATGGACAATGACAATAGGAGATTGTCTCAGGCTTCTTAAATGACTCCGAAATAATGCTGCAGAAATAACATCTCTGATTGTTTCCTGGTTAAAATGAGTTCACTCTTAGTTAAGCTATGATGCAACCATAAGAGAAATAGATCAATTAAAATGCAATGCAAACTGTTTGGGTAAAATATATAAGAAATAGTCTTCGACTTCGCTATTGATTAATCATTTAGAATATAAAATGTCAGAAAATAGATGATAATATGTTCCCAGAGCCCAAGGTGACATCTTCAAATGTCTTGTTTTATCTGACCAACCAAAAAAAATAAAACATTCATTAAAACCTCTCAAGAAACGCTGAAGAATGGCTGCAACTAACATATCCCTGGTTAAGTAGTTTTTTGGTCTATTTAGAGTATATTTAGAGCCCAAGATAAAGTCTTCAGTCCGACCAACAGTGCAAAACCCAAAGATATTCGATTTAAGATCTTCAAATAACAACAAAACAAGGGAAAGCAGCAAATCCTCACTATTGAGGAGTTGAAATCAGAGAATATTTTACATGTTTGTGCGATAAAGCACTTAAATGATTATCAAAATAGTTGGCGATTCATTTCCAGATAATCATGACATTTTTTAGCACAGATGAGAGAGATTTAAAACAAGTAATTCTGTTATTTATTTCCTACTTCCTTATGTCAATGCTCATTCTTGTCAAATCCGTAATGTCATCCATTAGTTTTTGTGCTTGGACGAGTTGTTCTCTTCCTACAAAAGCACACAAATGAGAACTATGACTGATCCGTGACAGCAAAATCTGACTAATTTTACTAGAATTTGTCAGGAATATATGACGTACTATACAATGACCCTCCAGAGCAAAAATAGTACTGTTAGCATTGGATGAAGTTAAATATTTCACACCCAGATTAATTTCCTTGTTAGACTGTACAGGAACAGTATCCAGAATCTCGTATCCGAGCCAAATAATTATGTCACCCAGGAAAGAACAATGTGCATGATGCAACCATGGCAACACTGTCAATGAGACCGGAGAAGGGACAGAACGGATGCTCACACATGAATCTGTCCTTGCAGTGAAGGGAAAAAAAATAAAAAAAATCACATTAAACTGTCTAAATGAACGAAACGGATGAGTTAAATTTATCCTGTGAGAGACCAGTTTGGAACAGTTTCATGCAGCCTGTGTGAACCTACGGTACAGTACATGCCGTGACCAAGAGGATAATATTTATGTATCTTTACTATACGCATTTGGGGATGGGAGGAAAACGTGCTCTGGTTTATTGGCATTTCTTTAAAACAATCACAATCGTCTTGGGCGGTGCTAAGCACAGGAAAAAAGTTGCGTTGCTGCTGCAAAATAGTCTCGGAAAGGAACTTGTTTTGGTAGAACGTGTACGTTTAAAAGTTGTTTTGGTCGTGCAACAGAAAAGATTGGACAGATAGTCTAGCTAGCTGTCTGGATTTACCTTGCAGAGTTCTGAGAAAAGGTTAACCATAGTCCTCATAAATCCACCGGAGTTTAAAATACCAACACAAAGGAAGCCCAAGGCAACGGATATCCGGCCTAAATGAGTGAAATCCGTCAGATTTTCCGGCGGCAACGCAGCAATCCCGGAAGTGGAACGTCAAGGATATAGACTGCTTGAAGTCATACTCCGTAATACAAAATCGGACTAAAACTGAACTCCCTTTAGGCTTGAAAGGTGTCTGTAAAACATTTGCAGCTTTGGTCAGTTTGAACTCAAGTTACAAAGGATCCATGACTAAAATAACACAACATCAGAGCCAGTTTAACTACATCGAGTGAGAGCAGGGGGTAGGGGAAGTTCAATTTTTGTACTAAAGAGAAATGTGAAAAAAAAAAAAAACATCTCAACAAGTCCTCCAAACCATACGATGATACGACCCACCCATAGGAGCCTTTCATTAATTAGCGCCCGTAGCAGTGGCAGAAAAAAATGGCCCACAGTAGCGTTTTCCGTCCTCATATCTAAACATAACGGTTGCGATTTGAAACATGTCAACAACGTTGTAATACAGTTGCAGGGCGAGGACAGTCGCCAACATCTTCTCAAAAAAATGTTGAAACTTGAAAGTGGGCTGCAACTAACACTACTGTAATTTATTATCGATTAATACCCATTATTTTCTTGAGTAATTGCAGAGTCAGATATAATGGAAAAATTTCCACAAAAATGTCCAAGTAGATTGCTGAAAATATCATGTTTTGTCAAAAACCCGAATATTATATAAGTTTATGATGATATAAAACAAAAAAATCCTAATATTGGAAAACACGTGGAATTGGCATCATTTTTGCCTGCATTTTTACTTAAGAAATGACTTCAATTAGTCAATTAGCAAACTATTTGCAGATTCTTTTTACATGTTAATCAGCTAATTGTTGCAGCTCTATCTTGCAGCATATTCTTCTCCACTGTTCACCCATAAGCTCAGCGTGTGCCAAACAATCAACATTTTGGGAAAATATCCTAAATACATGTCGAGCTATCACCCTCTTCGAAGCTCCAGTGAGCATTTTTGGTCATATTTTGGTAAAAATATGACTGACAAGGACGGTTTTCGCATAAAATCGCTAAATAAAGAGTCAGTTAATTTAACTAGACTCTTCATCTCCTTTTTTTGAGCATCGTCAGTGGCATCGCTACAACTGACAACACCAGTGTGTATCAGTCATAGCCACCATAATCATCATCATCATCATCACCCATGACAACATCACAATTCATCCCCATCATCACAATTACACACACTGCAGATGTAGTGGTATCTCTGTCCCCCTTCCCTCACTGGGTCTCTTTCCCTCGGCCCATCACCATGACGATGGGAGCCGGTTTCATGGATACAGTCACTAGGCAACCAGCAGCATCAGCAGCAGGAGCAGCAGCAGCAGGAACAGCAGTGTCCTGTCAGAGCTGTAGTGGAGCAACAGCGAGAGTCGGAGCCAGCCTTTCTCGCTGCATGCAAGTTTGCTCTTTGAAGAGGAAATGTTAATGCTTTTATCGTGTCTTAGATCTGAAGCCTCTTCCATTACACTCAACACAAGAGGTGCTTACTGCAATTTAGACTGACATAAAATGACTTAATGAGTACTAGTTAGACTAAAATGGGTACAGGGTTAGGGTTACATGTAGGTATAATGGAAAACAGATCTCAGGATTGTGTGTATCTGATGCAGCTGTGTATCAACATTAACATTATTACTACTTTTACCATAATTATGGACACTGCTTCTTTTTCCTAATCTCTCTATAATGGGGAGAGATCAATAAAGCATAGCATCGCAATAATTTCCGTGGCAAGACTGTGTCGATACACAGACGCCAAGTATATGTGTTGGTCAGTTTGTCTGCTTGACAATCCCATTTTGCATTCAATATTTTTTTTTCTATCTTTTTAGATAAAAACAGATGATGACAACGTTTCCTTTTGGGGACATTATTTGAAATAGGGAAAAATTTGAATTTGGTTAAAATGTTTCAAATTGCAATAATATCGTATCGTGACATAAGTATCGTGATGATAACGTATCGTGAGGCCTCTGGTGATTCCCACCTCTGGTGATTTTCGATCAATCTACCCCATTATTTTATTACTATCAATTGTGCATGTGGTCTAGATTCATCTGACCGACAGTCCAAAACCCAACGATATTTGGTTTACTATCCCATAAATCCTCACATCTGAAAAGCTAGAAATTAAGAATGTTAAGAACTGGAACCACTGCCGGGCAGGGAAGGAAGACATATTCAGATTCTTCAGTAAAAGTAGTAATACCTCAGTGTAAAAGTATGCCATTACAAGTGCAAGTCTTGCATTCAAACTCTAATGAAGTAAAAGTACAGAAGTATTATCAGCAAGTGTATGTACTTAAAGTATAGAGAAAAAGAAATGTACTGTACATGCCAAATGGCGATATGGGATTTTTATCATTGATGCCTTAATGTGTAAGTGTAATTTTATGATGACATTTCTGTCAACAATAGAGTCGTGTTTAAGACAGGTTGAACTATTCCTGCACATAAGAAAGACAAAAAAACCTTTAGAGACTCAATTTCAGACTGGAATGACTTGATAAGAGGGCTATTTTAACCGCAGATGTAAATGCAAGTAAAAAGTAATATTGACTTCCAAAATGTAGTGGAGTAGACACATAATGTAGCGCACAATGAAAATGCCTAAATAAAGTAAAGTACCTGAAAACTGCACAGTGCTTGAGTCACGGTACTTGGTTACATTGCCACTGGAAGACATTTCTACTAGGTAATTTAATTCTTAAGCACAGTCTTAGTATCACTATAGAGTCTATGAAAAATAACTAGCAGGTGGGTCTGCAACGTCTATAAGCCAACAGAGGGCATACTGTTACTGACTGCATTCCTCTTGAAAAATGAGGCCGGTTGCTCTACGTGTCCGGAGAATTACATGTAGTATATTTTCAGACTATAACCTGGACTGCTCCACAATGCCAAAGAAACTGAAAACACATAATGTTCATAAGATGATACAAAACAAGGATATTAGCCATGACTGCAAAGCCCTGCTGAAAAGAAAATGTATGAATAGAACCTATCTTAGAGGCAACACAGAAGCTTTGAAAAATGTTGCATTGAAGATTGTAATTAAATATTCCCTTTGATTAGAAGAAGCCCTTTTTTTGCATGCTGCTTTAGTGTCCATGGCTGCAACTCAGAAATACACTCAGTATGTGTGCCGTTTAGTGATAAGACTGGACTAAAAAAGCTACGGCACATGACCACAGAAATTATGATACAGACAATAAAACTGTTTAACCTTGTACAGGTTTGTAACAGCAGCAATAAAACATTTAGCCGCATGGTTAACAACCCATTGTCATTACAAGCGTGACTGATAAAGCTAAATAATGGGCAAGATAGGCTAATAAGCTACAGTACCTCAGGCTGCTGGATTTAACAGGTGTGTGTGTGTGTGTGTGTTAATGTCTTATATCAAAGCATGAAGCTATCATGGTAGAATGGCTGGGGGCTACATGTCAAGACAGGAGGGTATATGAGACACACACACACACACACACACAAACACACACACACACACACACACACACACACACACACACACCTCTTCCTGCAGTCATGGCTGTTTCATTAGCTCATCACAGAGCTTGAGGGTCTGAGAGAGGATGAAGGGACCATTTAGATAGAAATAGAATTGGGGGAAAAGATCTAAATGATCATATACAGTAGTCCTACACAGTGCCAGATGCTGTTGGAAATAATAATTTATGCCATTATTTGTCGCATAATACCAGCCTAATTAAATATTTATGGTCATGACAGTACCTGGGAAAATCATGAGATGCATGTAATAACCTTAGAATACAATTTAGATGATGCCCATGACAGCAAATCTATAGGAGATTTTGGATATACATTTAGTGCAAAAAAGGTGAACCACAGGCTATATAGCCCATTGATATTAAAAGAGATTATTCATTAGGGGATCATTTACACACACTGAATGACAAATACTGCAGCAGGTAGCCTATGTGTCAATCCGTGTTGCCTTACGTTGTAAAGTCGAGTAGTCATCCATCTGTCAGGCTGCTAGTAGCGGATCCGTTTTTGTTTAGTTATTTTTTTTAAATCACTCTGGTGGCTCCTGAGTGGACACCGCAGCACCGGACAGGATCAGTACCGGGACGAACCGAGCCGGTGTGAAACCAGGACAGGCACGCGCGCTACCAGCCGCATCTTCAGTACCCCCGAGGCCAGAAAACGGAGGAGGTGAACACATCAACTCGAGTAGTGTGACTCATTTTAGGATCATTCGGTGAGGTTTAAATCCAAGTCGGTTACACACACCGTTTTCAGTCAGATCTGGTCGGTAGTTTTGTTGCAAGATGCCTCGCTCCGCCTCCATGTAAAAAAAAAAATTTAATTAAATAAAATAGAAAGCCAAGATGCAGGCACACGGGTATAGAGAAAGGTCAGTGGGCGGTTAGGGAAATCACACCGGAGGAACGGATCCGTGACTGAGAAGAGCGCTGCCCTGTTTCTTCTTCTCCGTTACCGTAAACCCGCTGCAGGGAGAACACATTCAGCAGGAGCGTCTCCTCCCATCCATCCCCGTAGAGAGTGAGAGAGTGTGAGAGAGAGGGAGAGGAGAGAGGGAGGAGAGATGGATGAAGATGGAACGAGGACGCCAGAGTAGGTGCGTTTGCGCGTGCGCATTCAAGTGTGTGCCGGTGTGTTGTAAACCTAAACGTGCACAGGTGTGTGTATGTGTGTGAAAAAGATACAAAGAATGGAGTCATCTTTTTTGATCTCATTGTGTCGCTGACGCCACGAACACACACACACACACGCACACGCACACACACGCGCACACACATACACACGCGCGCGCGCGCGCCATGAAGCGTGTCCGTGAGACTGTTGCCACGCTGCCTTAATCTATAAAGAAGAAAAATGTTTCTTCTGTGGACAAAAATAGCTCAATGTTGCTAAAAGACGATTTTAAATTATTACGTTTTTTATGTGGGTGTTGAATGTTTTATCACACTACTTTGTTATTCTAAACATGTATATAGGGCTATTTTCATAGTTCTGCTGATTATTTTCTCCACTAATGGTTTGGTGTATACTTGATATCAGAATGATGGGAAATGCCGAAGGTGATGTTAGCAAATTTCTAGTTTTCTCCGACAAACACTCCAAAACCGACAGATAGTCAGTTTACTAAATCCTTACATTTCCAACTCCTTCTTTGAGTAGAGAAAGTCTGGATGATTACCTTAAAGAAAAACGTACGCTTGTAATTGATTACCAATAAAGTTGCTGATTTTCTGTCGATCAATTAACCGTTGCAGCTCTAGCTCTACACATACAATAAAACCACTGCAAATATTCATGTATAGGTACTGAGCATGTGTGTGTGTTTCAGGCCTGTGTGTAGTGTGTAATAACAATAGAGTGAAAACGTTGTAATTTTCCTTGCAGGATTAAGAAAGTATAAATTATTAATATTATTGTTATTTGCCAATCTCCTGTTAAAGAGGTTTGAGGTTGTTCATTAGCACAAGGTAAAATCAAACAAAAGACAAGCACAACCTTAATGATATAAAAAAGAATATGCACTGTTATATATATAATATTGGAGTCTTGCAAGATGGTCAAAATCAAAGCCCGAGAGTTTGAGTTATCCGGATTTATAATCCTAAATCCAGCTCCAAAAATACCAGATTCTACACTTCATATGATGCAACTTGATAGTGTCTTTCATTATGCCACGACCATTATGCCACGTCCATGTCATATCGGAGTTATTGTATAGCATAATACCAATTTCCGGATTGAAGAAACCACATCTTCAACATCAACATCCGAGTCGTAATTAAGACTGAGAAACGTTTTTATTGTTTTCGATATGTTGGACTTCCAGAAAACAGAAGTGCCTAAAACAACTAAAAAAACACGAGTTGGCTATCTCATGTCATTTAAAGTCTGTCATTCAGTTGTTCGGTTGGTGTTAAATTGCCAATGCCCAGTCCTTTTTAATTCTCACACACATCCAACTCTGCAATCACACAACCGTCTTCAGTTATCCAATGATGTGAATGCTTGCAAGTCTTACATTTTTCCAATCTCTGCCATTCATCCCATGTAATGCAAACACAGAATCAGACCCTCCCTGCCTCGTAAACGCCCATATCTTTATTACGCCCATATCTTACTCCTCCAGTTTGTCATGCAGGCTTTCTGTTACAAATATGCTATTTCCATCCACAAACTGAGATAACCCTAATGGCATCATCATCATGGTGATTTGCTCCTCCACAGCCACAGAAAGACATTATACAACTGTGTTTACAGGCTGGATAGTACTCATAATGACAAATGAACAGATCTTCATTTGGAGTGCCCCTTTTAGTGTCAAATTTGTTTTTTAAATGTTACACCACAAAGACATGATCAACCCTGCAGGTCTTCCAATCTGAGCAGCGAAAGCAGCAGTAACACGTTGATCACAGATGATCAGATGTGTGTTTGAGAGTCAATTTGCAAAGAAATCACAGACATTATCAGCACCTGTCCCGACTGCCAAAGACGTATTTAGAAAAAAAAAAGTATTTGGCCTTATGCCCGGGATAATTGTGTCCCACCTCTTCTTCATCCTCCTCTTGACCGACACTTTAGCTTCCAAAATTAAATCTGAATCTGAAAGGTAAAGGTGCCATCTATCAAAAATGACAACCACAGTGCCATTGAAGATTTAGCTCTCTAGCTCATTATTTGAATTCACAGCACAGGACTCGGTGAATGATGAGCATGGTAAACTTCTAAATTTAAATTTATTTGTCATCACTTATATTAGTGCTACACGCCAAATGACTGCACCCGTACGCAGAAAAATTAAGACATTTCGTGAAAATATATAATGATGGTAGTCCAGAGGCTAAATATGAGTTTTACATAAACAGCTGTTGAGAAATCCAAATAATGTGGATTTACTAGCCGCATCTGTAGCACAGTTATGATTGCATAGTTGTGATAGTCGCTGAACTGCAGAGGACCCCTGTTGGTATTGTGATGGACATCAAAGAAGTGAACAGCCAGAGCTCAAAGCATGGCAAACTGCTGCTCATAGTCAGTATAGCCTACTGAGTGGGCTGCTGTTTTGTGGCTGCCTGAGCCCAATCAGCTCCTCCACAGCCAGCATGAGGCCAATTAAATTTTATTTGTTGCCTTTAATATCACTTTGCAAAGCAATACATCCACTCCACAGACTTGACAACTAAATATGAGCAGGTTAGGTTGCTACTTAATCGTTAGCTAATCTTCCTGTTAATCTACAATGTGCATTTTTTCACCTCAGCTACTCAATTTGGACTGATCAGCGAAGACAAGCAATCCGCACAAGAACATCAATGCTGCACAAATTCTGCAAAACTCCAGATTAAGTCCAATGGTAACAACATTTTACATTTCTCGGTTTTTACAACATCTGCACATGGCAAACGTATGGATAAGGTTGGGGAAAGTGCATGGCAAATCATTAAGATATGGTTAGGGCTAGCTACTTAAACACTTGGTAGCACATCCTTACTTTCTGCCCTGCTACCTGCGTTGGGAGCATCGGCGCTGGACATAATTGTATTCACTTGTCTAATGTTTATTTGTATAGGGCCAATTACTGTACATTGCATGAACCAATACCACTGTATAGTCTAAAATCATTTGCAATGCCCCTCCAAAAATTGACCATTAAAATACACAAAACTCAATAATAAAATACAAATCAGAACAAAACATCAACGATAGGACAATAAAATGATCATAAAACTCAAACAGCAGGTCATTCATGACTACATGACTCTGTTTCATCTTGAGTTTAAAATGATCCTAGCCGTGATCTATTTAAATCCTGAATCATCTAGTATGGACATCATTTTTTAGGGGTACTGGGATGAGATTAAAGAAGCAGACATGTGGCTCGATTCCAGGACCATCAGGATAAATTTGTTTGGGGAAGGTGGTTGCCCCTCCCTTATAACCATTGCTGAGGAGCCCTTGAGCACAGCACCTAACCCACAGCTGCGTCATTCAACCTGCTCTGAACAGATCACACTGTGTGTTCATCTACTCAAACAAAGGTAAAAAAGAAGCAAATCAAATAGTCAAATACATTCAATGAGACATCTACTGTATTTAATGCTGTGATCAAATTAAGAAGATGTCTGATTGTGATTCTGATTATGTTTGCCTCAATGACATGCAAAAATAAAAAGATAGCTGCCTTCAAAAAGGGGCAGTCAGGATGGTTTTTAAATTCTCATGATCTAAATCCAAACAGTGAAGACAATATTTCATACTACAGGAGGACTGCCAGGCGTGGAACAGGCATGTCCGAGGTCATGACAACAACAGAAGGCTTGAAACTGGAGCAGTAATGGAAGATTTCTGAAAAAAAAAAAAAAAAAAAATATATATATATATATATATATATATAATATATATATATATATGGTTGCTATCATGGCTTAAACTGACCTCAGACACTTGATAACTAAACATGACTGAGGACCTTCAGCTCTACTTCAATCCACTGTACTCAACTCAACTCAAACACATAGTATCCTTATGCCATCTGGCCCAGTTGGCAGTGCCAGGATAAAGCTTCAGTTAAACCCAGATGGCAGCCCTGGGACTCTCCAAGATTGACTGAGTTTAACAACAGTCTGGGAGAAAACAGGAAGCTGGCCAGTCGACACCTCTCTCTCTCTCTCTCTCTCTCTCTCTCTCTCTCTCTCTCTCTCTCTCTCTCTCTCTCTCTCTCTCTCTCTCTCTCTCTCTCTCTCCTGGGTCACCCTGAGGATTTGTCCAAACTCATAGAAGTTGGCAACAAGTTTTGTTTTCAAACAATAAAGTGGTCTACCTTTAGAAAATGGATGACTACACAAACAGAAAAAGTATAATTAATTGAAGTATTTGTTAAAAGGATGGCAAGCATATTAAAAATAATAAATTGATAAATTGGTGTATATCCTGGGAAGATGTAAGTCTCATCTTTTATTGACTGCTTATTTTGTTTAGACTGGTAAGAGCTGTTGTATTACATTGTGTAAAAATGTTGAGGAACCCTTTGACTGCATGCAGCTGTGCACTCTTGCACTGGCCCGTTGTTTGATTACAGTGATGTGTTACATTACCACAGTTTTAAAAAAGCAGTGAGCAAGGGCCCAGGCTTTACAGTGATTTCAAATCAATGAGGAGCTTCATGTTGTGTCTGTTTATGACTGATTGCTTTGCTCAACAGTCCAATCCCAAATGCCAAACACCAATATTTAAGGATTACTGACTGTAGAAATTTACATGCATAATTAGTTTTTTTTTAGGCTATGAAGGAGAAATGAAATACTGTACATGGATTGTACACGTATCATATTCTTATTCTTCTTTCAGGATCAGAAATTCATGCAAATACAGGAGTTTTGGGCACACAAGGACAACTGAAAATAAGAAGGGTGCCACGAGACAAGAGCTTTTCACATTCACAAAAATTTTCAGATTTTATTTAAAGTGTACTGCAAGACTAATAAGGCATCATCTCCATAAGATTTATTTATTTGATTAGGACAATGCACATTAATCAACATTTCCGTAAACGCACCAGTGTTAGCAGTCGGCTAATTTTCAACTGTAGTCCTAGTTACCTAGCATGCATGTCTTTATGGTGGGAGGAAACCGGAGCATCCGGAGGAAACCCACGCAAACACGGGGAGAACACGCAAACTCCACACAGACAGGCCCTGCCTAGACTGGGGATCGAACTCTGCGGTGCCAACTTGCTGTGAGGCAGAAGTGCTAACCACTGAGCCACCGTGCTGCCAAAGAGCCTTGCTGTCAAGCAACTCAGGTGAGAAGTTATCAAATTTAAACACAATGCATGATAAACAGCATGTTTTACACTCTGTGTAACACTTTGATGGGCCAAACTCATTTTAAGGGAGCCAGGTCTAGCCTACAGGTTCCTATTTCAGGCAGATCAGATTCAACAGATTTTGCCCACAGGTCCTATTTTGGGCAGCTCTGGTTTAGAAAGCCAAGCATGGATCTGCTATAAAACATAGGCTGCACTGCTGTACATTTAGAGAGCTCGTCTATTTTTGGTACCAAATTGCTGCTCCTTCAAAACCACTCATACCTATTCTGTAATGGAAATACAACAGCGATGCTCATATCACAGTGGCAGGATTCCCAGCTCTGCAGATACTGTAGAGTGACAGTAAGTTAAAAACGCAAACTGAGTACATTTTGGCAGTTCTCACTACTCCAAAGGGCTTTTTTAGGGTTTAGACTTGATTTTAGGGTTAAAGTGCTCAAATTATGCTTTTTGGCTTTTTCCCTTTCCCTTATTGTGTTATATATCTTTTTGTGCACGTTATAGGTTTACAAAATGAAAAAGCCCAAAGTCCACCCCAAAGGGACTTACCATCTCCAACAGAATACACTGTTCACAAACTTCTCCAAACAGCTCTACTGTAGTCCAGCCTTTACTTCAGAGACGAATGTGCGTCACTTTGTAACACACGTTATAATGCTCGCCAATGTGCTAGCGTGGCACGCCCTCATACTCTGCTTCTGACTGGCTTGTAGTCCTTACCTAGCTACTGCGCATGTGTGACTCCTAACAAAGATGGAACAGAAGTGAGATGTCTCACTCTGTAGCTAAAACAGAGAGCTCAACACATAGGGTGAAAAGAGGAGCTGCAGCAATGTGCAGTACAACAAAAATATATGGTGTTTTTTGAAAATTAAACCATGTAAACCTATTCTGGTATAACCTCTAAATACAATTATGAACCTGAAAATGAGCATAATATGAGAACTTTAAGTTTAAAATTAGGTCAAAGTTAGGCTTGGGGTTTAGGCATGTAGTTGTGATAGTTGAGGTAAGGGTTAGTACGGAAATGATGGTTCTGAATATCACACAGATACAAACGTGTGTGTCTCAGGGGAGGATGGCTGCTGAGAGAATAGTATGTTCACAAGCAGCTTGAAAGAGGAGTGTCTTCAACACACGCACACAGACACACACACACACACACACACACACACACACACACACACACACACACACACACACACACACACACACACACACACACACACACACACACACACTTCCCAAAATAAATTATATGAGTATGTGATGGTGCATAGTAGGATGTCATGCAGCAATCTGACCTGGTGGGTGCAGAGCCAACAAAAATAGTTTTGTCATTAAATCACTGAAGCATCAATAGTTGCTCTCTGTTAAGATGTTCACTAAGTTAATGTTGCCAAGCAACAATTACAATTCTAGCCAGTAAGAGGGGCTTTAGCCAAAATCACTTGGCAACACAAATATGCAGGGGCATGCTAAGAAAATGTACTAAAGAATCAATAGCTTTGCAATGTCACATTATGAGTAGCAGCTGTAATCAAGGCCACCTGGGTCAAGTTCAAATCATTTTCAATAAAGCTTTCTTAGCATAGGTCATTTTAACATGAATATAATGATGACAGTCTATTGTAAATCCCTGAAAGTGTGTGGGACACCGGGGTGAAAATGTAATCACAAGGCCACAAAGTAGGCTACTGAATGCACATTATTCTGCCACCAGCATGTGGTTTCAGTTGAACAATCCGTTGCTAGTAGCAACACCTACACTTTAACTGACATTGTCACATCCACCATTTTGTCAGAATTGTGACCGAACAAATATTAACAGACATCTTTAATCAACTCCCCGCCATAACAATGTCACCATGACAATGAATGTCCCATAACCTCAACAGTCATTTTCACCCAAAGCAATATCCTTTCCTAAACTTCACCAAGTCATTAAAAAAGATCAGAAAACCCTTCTATGTGTTTTTTCTAGAGGACATGAACAATTTTGTCACTTTATTTTAAGGACTTTCTTCGCTAGATTAACTGTGTTGTACTTCCTTTGGGGATTTAATGTTGTTCTTTCACTAGTGTCTTCCTGGAACAATGTAACTTTCAGATCACTTTTAGTCCTACTATGATTAAATGCAGCGGTCTCATTCATTTGAATGAGGCCAGTTAGTTGACGTAGACGGGCTCTGTGACTGGTGAGAAAAAACAGGGATGAAACCCAGTTGTTGGGAAAGCTAAAAGGAAATTCAATTCATGGTTACAGAGAGATCTATCCCTGAGAGGACGAACTCTTATTACTAAAGCCGAGGGTATCTCAAGAATTACTTACCCTGCTCTCTCCTTATATGTAGATAAAGCTGCATGTGCAGATATTGATAGAATGCTATTTGATTTTCTGTGGAAGCATAAGAGGCATTACGTTAAAAAGTCTGTGGTTATTAATAATTATGAGTGTGGTGGTCTAAACTTTTTAGATTTTACCTCTTTAAATAACACTTTCAAGATAAATTGGTTAAAACAGTACTTAACAAACCCTGAGTCTTTCTGGAATACTCTTCCTAATCTTGTTTTCTCTAAGGTGGGAGGTCTCCCTTTCTTATTGTTATGTAATTACAACATCACCAAATTGCCCCTTAAATTGTAAAATTTTCATAAACAAGCACTTTTGGCCTGGTACCTAATTTATAAACACAATTTTAGTCCTCACCGGTACTTTATCTGGAATAACTGCGATATTATTTATAAAAATAAGTCGCTGTTTTTCCCAAATTGGGTTAGAAATTATTTGATTCTGGTTTCTCAATTAATTAATTAATTAATACTGATGGATATTTGTACTCGTATTCAGAGTTTTTGAGTAAGTACAATATACCTGTCACTCCTCGAGAGTTTGCTATCATAATGGATGCCATCCCTTATGGAGCATTAACTCTTCTCAGAGACTCAGCTAGATCCCAGATTTCTATGTCAGTAGCTCATCCTTTTGATACCAATATTGGTAATGTTTGTTTTTTATCTAACTCTAATGGTCGGAACAGAAGACTATTAGACAGCTATTTCAAAATGAGATTGTTTCTCTCCCATACATTGTGCCACACTGGAATGGCCAATTTGTTAATATTCCATGGAAGAAAGTGTGGTCTTTGTCTTCTAAATATTTAATAACCAATAAGGTCAAGGATGTGTCTTACAAATTACTTCATCTTTTTTATCCGGTGAAGCTTTATTTAAAAAAGATGTTTCCTGATATTGACACTTTATGTTCTTTTTGTGGTGCTGAGGAAGAATCTGTCTCTCATCTCTTCTGGGAATGCACATATACAAGTCTGTTCTGGAAGGATTTCTGTATCTTTGTACGCTCATTCTCATCACAGAGATTTTCCTTGTTATACAAAGATGTCTTATTTGGTCAGCACAACTTTGATAAAGACTTAAAGGACCAATATTTTTTGAATTACCTATTGATTTTTCTAGCAAAGTTTTTTTTACACAAATGTAAATTTCAGGATACTAAGCCCTACTTTTTTATTTTTTGTAAGGAACTCAAATCTTACCTGGACACTCTCAGTACATCCAGCAACAAGCCCTTAAAACTGTCTCACTATGTCATTTGTTTGATATTCTCCTGTCTTTATAACCTGTAACTGTGCTTTCAACTGTATTTACCCCTGGCATTGTTTTTATATGTTCTTAACATTGCAATAAAAAAATAAATAAAAAAAAAAAACAGGGATGAAAGGAAAAAAAAAAAACTCAAACCTGGCTCACCTTTTTCCGGACTACCAAATCATCCAGCAAGGCACTGTGGTGGCCAATCAAGTACATGCAAGTGTGCATTCTTGGTAGATTACTTAAAGGTCCAATGTGTAGGAATTTCTCCCATCTAGCGTTGAGATCATATATCGCAATCAACTCTATTGCGCCACGCAGTTCAAAGTACGTATTACAGCTATGGTAGCTGTTCGGCGTCTCTTTCGATCCCCTTTTCCTTAATCAAGTCTTTCCATCTTTGGAAGGCAGCTCCAGTGTTCACTTTTTTTATGATGACGCCGGTCTCTTTCTCTTTTCAAAATCTGTTTTCTTTTTCTGGGCGAAGAAGAAGACTCCTGTTCCTGAAATTTGGATTTTGAATACGTGCGGTCCTCCATGTTTCCTTCTTCAAACTTGCCGGGGCCGGGAAGCGACGATACCCATTAGCAGCATTAGCAGCACCTGGGAGTTTATCATGTGACAGCGGAAACGCAAAAGGCGGAGCAGTACGTCCTGTATGTCCCTTACCGGCTAACGTATTTCAAGATGGCGCATGAATATGGAGCGTCTGCCCCAGGTCATGCAAACGCAAATGTAAAATTTCAAGCCAAAAGGAATACTTGGAATTGATGGTGGTGGTAAATATTCATGAAAAAGGACAAGTTTGTGAACAGGCAACACAGATTTTGATAATGAACAACTAAACACGTTACACACTGGACCTTTAACGTGACTGCTGTATATCTACTTTTTACATTGTTATTGTTGTAACAAAAGATAAAATAATTGCTTTCCAGAGTTGTCTCAAAGTATTACAAACTGCTTTGCAGGGTTTTGGCCTTCAGTCTCAGGCCGGTTACTCAAAAGGGCCATATTTCTCACTATAGCCCACCAAATCACAGAGATTTTACTTCTAGAAAGGAAAAAGCACAGCCAAACTAATTCCTACTCTGTGGAAGTATAATTAGTGTGGTGAATCCAGTCTATATCAAAGACCACAATACTGTACACCAGAGGAGAGCAGAGGAAAACAAAACAATTAGCGTTCAATAATTGTAGCTCTCCATAAAACTGTTCATACAGTCGACACAAATGCACACATGATGATCCGGGAGATGTTGGACATAGGTGAGGGATTCATTGAGGTTTCTATAATTCATAGGTCTATGACTAAGTGATATGAGATCATAATGTAATTCATGGAGACACTAACTCAACTCCAATCACCAAGCAGTGAGGGGCAGCAGTGCGCCTCTCTCTCTCTCGCTCTCTCTCGCTCTCTCTCTCTCTTTTACACACACACACACACACACACACACACACACACACACACACACACACACACACACACACACACACAAATAATAATAATATATATAATATTGTGTGAATAAATACTCAAACATAAACTGACAGCTCCGCATTTGTAGGCTACACTTGCTTGTTTGGGGAGCCATCGGTGGCTGTGAGCCCCTAAACTCTTGTTTAATTTGCTTATTCCTTGGGCAATAACGATAAATGCATCAGCTGTTCCAATATGCACTAAATCGCTTTAGAAACGGACTTATCAAACAAACTTGTTAAATTTCTCAGAAGTTGTGTTTGAGGAATAACCTTAACACAACTGTCTGAAAAGTCCATAAATGTAGCAACAAAGTTTGAAACAGTAGTTTGAAACACTGCAGGCTTAGATGTGTTTGTTTATTCCATTCCATAATGTTTATTCCATTCATTTAAATACATCTATTCACATTTAAATAGTTGCATGTTGGGGTCAGCAGTATATTTTGAGTGCCTGTGTAATCTGTTCCTCTACAAGTCTAAAACTACAATATTCTACTGTAAGAAAACAACATTTGATAAGAGAAGACAAGGGGAGAGCAGAACAGTAGGCAGTCTTGTCCCACAGTCTTCTTCCTGCCAGTAGGACATATCCATGGTTGCTATGGAAACACAGTTACAGTATGTATATGAATTACTGTTTTAGTTTATTTTCTGGGGCCAAAAAGCTGCCGTTTATAAATCTGTCTTGTGCACGTTGCCCATTACTGTCTGCGTTGTAAGCCTTAAGATCTGTTAAGTATTGGATGTGGGAAGAGACCAAGTTTTAGTCTGCTCCCACTGAGATGACTAATTGGCTGTCTAGTTGTGTGGCCAGCTGACCATCGGGCTAAACGACTGACTGACAATGGAGAGGCTCGCTGAGGAAAGACTGGAAATAAGTGGGATCACATGGCAGGTAGGAGCAGGTATTTGGACGACGTGGTAAGCTGCAGCAGTGCACGACAGAGAACGTGTAAACATGGTAGGATGCCAAAGCGGCTCCAGCTCATGTAGGACTTAACTGACTTAAAATCATTGACGGTGGAGCTTTGTAAGAATGCAGGTCAACTGGACTGTTTTCAAGAAATACAATATACATGGTATTGAGATTGTAGAGAGCCAAACTGACTATTTTGAAACCAGAAGCCCCTCATGCCTTTATAAGACCAGAGCAGGTATACACTGGTTTGTTATTACTCTCTGAAAAAGCCATGTCCGTTTAATGTCCTCTCACTCTGCCTCTCTTTCTGAATCTTAGAGTACATTCAGCCTCCATACTGCATTATGCCTTATATGGCATTTTGTGAATGGGTGTTGCTAGGTAACTGGAGTGCAGTAAACCTTAGCGATTTGGTTCTTGTATTTAGAATGATTAAGGATTAAGACAACATGTTTAAGCACTGGATCAGCTAAACTAACCAGAGGAATTCTGTGCAAAGAGAAGCTGTGGAATTTCTAGATAGATAGACAGATTGATACTTTATTGATCCCCCAAGGGGAAATTCAAGGTCCTTAAGTAGCTTAAGACATCACAAACAGGATGATAAAAAGCAAATCCACATGAATAGCATGGACAATAAAATAAAAAATACTAAATAAAATAAAATAAATTAAGGGATGTATAAGCATGAGACGCTTGCAGTGACAGGGCAGGAACTGACCCTGTGATTCAGTATGAGAGTGTGTGTCATGGTGGTAGTGCAAATAGGTCCAATAGTGCAAGGATAAAGTCTAGAGACCAGCATTAAATATGGAAAATATAAGAGAATAATGTAAACATAGTAATATAAAAACTATAGCAATACCAGTAAGAACAAGATGATTACATCTATAATAAGTTCTTTGAGACTGACCTATTCACCATTTAAAACTTGCCAAATAAGAAATGTCAGATAATTCCCTCCCCCAAGTAGCCAAGACATAAATAAGAAATCAGTTAGTGCAGGTTTAAATTGTTCTCAATGTTTTAAAATAAAAGTTTTAGTTGATATATAGTTTAATCAAGTAAATAAGTGAGGGGTGGCACCTACAAGACAAATCAAATAAACACTCTGTAAACTTGCTACTTGCTACACAACCCAGAAATAATATGAATTACACATTTACTTCATGAGGAATTCCAAAACAAATATCTTTTTTTATTACCTCTTATGTGGTCGGATCTGAATTCAGTGTTCATCCTGTTGTGACTTCATTGTACAAAATACTTTCCTCATTTGTCCTAAAAATATATATTCACATAAAAAGGAATGGGACGAATTCCTGTTTAAATTACTTTTCAGTCACATCCATATAAAAACTAGACAAGCCTGTATACACACCCATACAAACACCACACACACAATTTGCTGTGTGCATCTCCATGTCTTGTTTACTAACTATCCAGCATGTCATCATCTTGTTCTTACTGGTACAACAGCCCTTTACAGTTGGGAAAAAGCCTACGCATGTCACACCTGGTTAGCTGTGAGATTCAGCCAGCTGTCCACAGTATGGGCATGCTTCTGGTGAATAATGGGTAATTCGTGACATGGTCAAAGGTCAATAATATGTCCTTTCATCCTCTCTCTCCATCCTTCAGTTTCTATTTCACATCGTCCTCTTTTCATCATCTCTAGGCGTACATCATTTTTTGCATGTTCCACTGTTTGCCTGGTTTTGTCTTTTCTGTACACTTTCCTTTGTTTCATTTCTCTCTTTATGATGTCAGCACAAAAGCAAAAAGAGACGCGCCAGAGAGCTAGGTGCACTATCATGTAAGCTTGCAAGCTAAAAATACATCTGCGGAGTTTGTATTGCTGTAGCATGTTATTTTGGTCTGCATTTGAGGATTAAATTGCCCTTTGATCCTAAATAAGAAGAAAGGAAATTGATTTTCCCTGTCTTCTAAATGTCTACATCTCTCCATTAACTTTTCATCTACAGTATGTTTATGTATATGTTTAATGTCTACACCAAACATCACTATTAGCACCCTGGATGGATAGATGGATACATTTCTGGACTTCGTTCTCCTCCCCGCACTCTATCTCACACTTTCTGCCTCCTCTCCCTCTCACTTGCGTCAGCGCTTCTGCCTGCTGATGAATATATGAATGAGATTAAAACGGAGAGACACACACATACACCCTCTCGCCCCTCCTCCAGCACATAGCCTACACCACAAGAGTAAAACCTTGATCAATGTTAGTTTTTTAGAATACAGTAGATTTTTGCATTAAAAAAACTGAAATTGCAGGATAGTAAGTATAATGAAAGCCACCTAATAATTGGACAGCCTTCCAGCAGTTGACATCCTGTTTGACTTTGATTCTCTGCTTTAAATCAACCCACAACATCCCTAACAGCAAGTAAATAATGCAACTAACAAGCACTGTTTACCTCAAGCAAGACTCACATCCTTCCCTGTTTACAATTGAGGTGGAGCATATAGAACACACACACACACACACAGTGTAGTTGTGTGCATCATAAACCATGTTTCTCAGACCCAGAAGGTATAATTGGCCCTTAACTCCAGGACACAGAAGGATAGATGAAGGATTAGAGATAAAGCTGGAGGGATAGATAGAAGGAACAGACGAAAGCTCCGGGAGAAGCTCTAGGAAACCAATCTATGTGAAGAAAAAAAGAAAAGAAAACACAGATGTAGAGAGAAAGACAGACGCTGTGAGGCAAAGATGGATGAAGTGCAGCTTTCAACCTTAAAGTTTTTTCTCACCTCACTGTAGGCGCTCTGTTGCTATGGCGACTGTTCCTGCCATCGCTGATGAAGAAAGGATACCTGAGGAGAGGAAGAGAAGACAGCAGAGGAGCAAACGGATAGATGAAGATGGATAGAGAAGACGTGGATGAACACACCTCTGTGTACATTCTGGATCCTGTTCATATGTTCACAATAATGCAACTAATGCCCAATATGTTGCACAATTTTAACAAAATAGTAGACATTTTGGGAAAGCATGCTTATGATGTGGAACTATAGCTTTAAAGCGTAACTCTCGCCAAAATGCAACCTAGGGTCTTTTTGTGAATGTACCCGAGTCAAACTTTTGTTTAAAAGCATATTTAAGATTTACCGTATTTTCGGTCAAATGGCCTTTTGAATGGGAGCGCTAGGGGCACTTTTATGATAGCCTCAAAATAGCTATTTTTAAAACACTAAGAAGGCTCGACACAAAATGAAACTTTGCTCGAAGTATCACCAGGGCTCTACACCTTAACAAAAGCATTGACAACATTGTTTGTGTACCCAGAGTTTACTAAAAAGAAAGTTTTTGAACAACTCACTGTAGCTCTTGTTGTTTCCGGCCGCTACCACCTCAGCAGTCAAAACGAGTCGATATCTGAATGCGAATGAACGGACTCCATATGAGGCTCCTTTTTCAACTACAAGGTCAATATTGTTTTTCAAACTCTGGGTACACAAACAATGTTGTCAATGCTTTCGTTAAGGTGTAGAGGCCTGGTGATACTTCGAGCAAAGTTTCATGTTGTGTCGAGCCTTCTTAGTGTTTTAAAAATAGCTATTTTGAGGCTAGCATAAAAGTGCCCCTAGCACTCCCATTCAAAAGGCCATTTGACCGAAAATATGGTAAATCTTAAAAGTAAAAAAAAACAATTCGGTCCTAAATATGCTTTTAAACGAAAGTTTGACTCAGGTACATTCACAAAAAGACCCTAGGTTGCATTTTGTTGAGAGTTACGCTTTAAATAATGTAATAATTCCCCTCAATGCTCCCATTTACCAGTATACTATTTTTGACTATGCCGTACAAATGTAGGGATTGACGCTTGTATGTTTTGGCTTGCATTTCGCTTGCGCTATGCACACGTAATCACGACCTCAAGTGTATTTTTACAAATCTATTGTATTCCTTTATATGCAAGTAACTACAGTGATTGTGACCTACACTTAATAATGTCTGAATGCATCCTGTACATGAGGAAGACAGAAGCTGCAGCTCTGCTAACATGCAGCTTTTGTTACGTGGGCTGCGTAGACAAGGTGTTAAGAGGTGCTAATGTTAAATTGGGAAGGAATTACTGTAATTTGGTTGGAAATAGTGAAATGTGTGAGTTTTACCTTATGCAAGTTAAACTAGAGTCCTCTAGGAAATCCTCAACAAAGTCTAATTCTCCTTACTCACTTAGATTAATGTGGAATGGCCTGCCGACTCCCAACACTACAGAAGGGTAAGATCAGTTTCAACAGATGATCAACAGAGCTGCACGTCTCATTACAGGCCCTCCGAAGAATCACATGAAAATTAAGACTAATTAACTTATGAAAATGGCTGTTATTGACAGCATAGTGTTATTGACAGCATAGTGGAGACAATTAAAACTCTACTGACAGTGCTCTTTAACCCACATTTCCTCCCCCATACCTGACAGAACTGTTCAGGCAGCTTCATCAATGGTCCCTAATGGTCACGCAATGTCAACAGCAAAGTCTTTGTAGAGATGGAACTCACATCAATACTCACATCAAGAGCAGCCTGCAATAATATGGCACCATTATCAGCTGCACAGATTTACAAAGGAACAAACAAAATGTAAATGAAAACAAATCTAAACAAAATCCAGTACACCTGCTCAACAGATTGTTGTAATTTTCTTATTATTCAATTGTTTATGTTTCAAGGACTCACTGGAAAGCAGTTTTAAAACTGTGTGGATTATCCTGGTAAAATAAAGTGAACTAAACTGAAACGTATCTCTCCAGTTTGGGCAATTTCCGTATTTAAATTTAGTTGCAAGACTCTACCTTATCATTGCTGCTTATAAAACCCTTACAAACTCGGTAAACTCAAAAATCAATGTGTTTTTTACAGTGAACTTTCCAAATGACATTAGTTGCCTGTAATTTTCTATTTATTCCCTGCATGAGCTCTTATAGATGTTTCTGCAGTCCAAGGAGATGTATTTGTCAGGCTTTTGCCCCTTTCCCTGCAAATGTCTTCTCATGTCACTCAGCAACAACAATATGTTACAGTGATTATGTTTATGCTTTAACTAAGCACATAATCACATTATCTTAATCACAGCATGATGACAACAGCTACGCCTTACCCACTGTCTTGCCTTAATCAAATTACAACTACAATGTGTAGTCTAATATTACATGCTGTAGTGCATTTACCTGTTGAAGCTCAGTGTGCCAACGTTCTTCTTCAGTTTGTTTCTTTGGATGTTGTGTTGCAGGTGTAAATTAACTTAGAATTTACTTATATTCAATATAGTTACATTGATATTCCTGCAGTTTGGAGGTTAGCCTGAAGTCTACTTCCTGGAACAATGCCTGGGCAATTGCAGAAACATTTTTACACAGAGTTGTGGCATAATGGACTATTCACAAAAGCTCAAAACTTTCCCACATTCCAGTTTCTGAAAAAAAACGATGTTTCCAATTATGAAGCGAGTCATGACTTTGCAATTCCTGACAAAACAGTGAAAGTTGCGTAATTAGCTCAGGGAGAAGTCAATCTTGAATCATGCTACTGTATCAGATGAAGTTATCTGGTGCCTCTGCAGCAGATTGGGAGTGATTTACAGATTGTTATATTACAGCTTGATTGACAACAGACATTGCATTCAGCAAAACTATCTCTGTCTTGGAAAAAAACAACAACTCTAAATTGCTTTCTTAAGTGGGATTAAGATGGGATTTTCTCATTCGGATGTTTCTGTAATGTGGCCCCAGGAGTGAATCACACGGGAGTTTTTCACAAACGCCATTAACTCTGTTCAGTTCAGCTCAGACTGAAGATACAGTCCCATGGGATTCATTTGCAATTGCTTCAATTACTATGGACTTGCCCAACTGTTCTCTGTTGCTCTAACTGTCCTCTTTTATGGAGAAGCAAACTGCAATCACAAAGGACTCATTAGAGCAAATGCCACTCACAAAGGAGCTATTTAAAAAAGCACTTTGCCCAAAATACAAATATTACAAACATAATCTTGCACACACCACACGCTCAAATCTACAACAAAATGTGTGCTTGTGAATCATGCCATCCAGAGTAGGCTAGACTCTACCCTTGATCGTGTTGTGTTAATTACAGCTCAGTCATTATGGCGAGCCCCCACAGACACAGTGGGGTGGGGGGGCTCCGTGAGAAAAACATAGTTCCCAAGAGATGAGGTGGTTGAATGCTTGTATATATTTTTGAGGGAAGATAAATACAAGAGATGTGTTATTTAGCTTCTATCCCCATTTATATAAAAAGGGTAGACAAAATAATAGACACACTTATCAGTATAACACAATACAGTTCAGCAAAAACGGCAGCCTCCAAAAGACCATACAGTTAAAACAACATCTCTCTAAAACAGTTAAAGGTCCCATGACATGGTGCTCTTTGGATGCTTTTATATAGGCCTTAGTAGTCTCCTAATACTGTATCTGAAGTCTCTTTCCCGAAATTCAGCCTTGGTGCAGAATTACAGCCACTAGAGCCAGTCCCACAATGAGCTTTCCTTAGGATGTGCCATTTCTGTGTCTGTAGCTATTGAGGAGGAGAGAGGGGGGGGGGCAAGGTGGAGGGTGGGGGTGTGGCCTTGACCAACTGCCACTTTGCTCGTTTGAACGCCCTGATGTCTCTCTCTCATGGGTGGGCCAAATTCTCTGGGCGGGTAAAGCAGAGAAAGGGGAGGTAACCTTGCTCCTTATGACATCATAAGGAGCAAAATTCCAGATCGGCCCATCTGAGCTTTCATTTTCTCAAAGGCAGAGCAGGATACCCAGGGCTCGGTTTACACCTGTCACCATTTCTAGCCACTGGGGGACCATAGGCAGGCAGGGGGAACGCATATTAATGTTAAAAAACCTCATAAAGTGAAATTGTCATGCCATGGGACCTTTAAAAGAAGAAACTGAACAGTTTAACCTTGAATATTTATTGCAGGACTATTGCATTAGACTGCATTAGGTAGGTGGACCTAATAAACTGGCAACTGGGTGCATGAAAGTCCTGCTGTTTGTCTGCTGCACATTTAAGAGCACCAGAACCTACCTCATTATGGATATTGTATAAATAATGTCAGCGTTTCTGAAAATCCTGCTGTTTCTTTTAGAATAAAGCTGACACATAGGATGTGTTACAGGCCATTCACATATATGGACTCAAAAGCTGGGACAGCAAATAGGCAGATACTCATTTGTGAATGGAATGGAGAGCAAGACCAGATGTTTCCCCCCACCTCCAGTCTTTATGCTAAGCTAAGCTAACCACATCCTGACCCCAGCTCTGTGCTTAAAGCACAGAAATGAGATTGATATCCATCTTCTCATCTCACTTTTGGAAAGAAAGCAAATAATTATGCTCTCCAAAATGTTTAACTATTCTTTTAATCTGATTAAGTCACATGGCCGGGGACAATAAATACTGATGGATTCATCTTCTGTGTAAACCACTGGGATATAAATTATGGAGATAAAAAAGGAGAACGATATATGATGCGAAGAAAAGCAGGGCTGTTTAAACATTTATGATGACTCAATTTCAACTCTAGCAAGTCACTACTGAAGATGCACTTTTCCCCAGAAAGTTCAAGTGCCCATTTCATTCTTTATCTTGGGATCTTTCAAAAAGAAAAAAATCCTTGAGCTCATCCTGTGGCCCTTTGCTGCATGTCATCCCTCTCTCTCTCTCTCCCCTTTCTGTGTCTGTCTGTACTATCTTATAAAAGTCATTAAAAAGCCCGAAAAATATCACATCAAATCATAGCCTAGTCTACATTATAAAATATAACATGAATGAGCTACAGGACTAAATGAGACATCAGTAACATGCTGCTTATCAAAGGGGAGGTCTTTCAGAGTGATTTCACCGAATGTGATTTGAAATCTCCAAACTGCTATGAGCAGCTAGATGCTGTTTGGTAGACGGGTCTGAGATGCCACCTAGTGATTCCGATAAAAGACCACCACAGTCAAACTACACCCTCCTTTTCCTGACTCAGCGAACAGGGATGAGTAGGACTGGTTTCCATAGCAACAGTAGACAGAGAGAGAGAGAGAGAGAGAAAAAAAAAAAAAAAAAAAAAAGAGAAAACCACAATGAAGCTGCTACACTTAACTTGGCCCATGTACTCCCACACAAACACCCACTCAAAAACACACACACACAAAACCAAGAATGTTTTACTGATACATATCGTACTGTAAATCACATTTTAATAGCTTCTCTGTTTTTAATTCCTTGTAGGGAGATACAAATTTTAAATAGGAAGAATCCGTAGTTCACTAGTACAAAAAAAACTTTCATTTCAGAGAGATTTTTGCCATCTGTTTAATCTCTGAAGGATGTGGAAGAAGCAAGATGGGAAATAATCTTTCATTAGTGAGGGATCTAACTGGTGACAGACTGTCTATGAATGTCCTGGGCAATAAACTTTATTACCACAGTAGACATCTGGAACTTAATGAGAAATATATCCACAAGAGTAACATAACCTAGCTATAGTGTCTGGTTGAGTACCAATATGCTCATCAATAAAATATCTTATTATTGTCTTTGCCATTTCAATGACAGTTAACATTTCACAGATCCTCCACTGAAAATGTGTCTAAATTTTGAGCAACGTGTACATATTACAATAATATGAGCCCAACATGGTTAGTTTGAGAGGTAGTTGGATAATTAAAATGACTATTATGTTCTTTTTTCATTTCTGTGAGTGAGATCTTTCACCCAAAATGTGGTAGAACTTTAAACTGGCTATGGCAGTTCTTTTCATTGTTTCATAACTGCGACAACCCAAGTTCCCTCTGACCCGAAAACAATTTTGCTGTGTACAACACAAAAGATTGAGGAAGCTTATCTATTATTGGGGCAACTGACACTGTGGACAAGACAGAGCAAGATGTCTGGGCAACTGGCCTGATTGCCGCGGTATTCGCTCTGGATGTTCAGTCCACAGAGGATGAATCGTGAATATTTTAGTGTCCACTCTAGCACAAAATGTCCACTTGTAGCTACATATGAAATATCTAAATATAAATGGAAATGTACGAGGGACCTTTACGAGGCTCCAAGTTCTTCACTTCATGTGTCATCTATAATACCACCTTCAGGTTAAATGGTTAACTTTATATATATATATATATATATATATATATATATATATATATATATATATATATATATAATGGCTAGATTTCTGTAACATTTCTGGTGGTTATTCAGGGTCCATGGGAGAAAAAGTTTTAATGACTTTCATCTCGCATCACCATCAGGCCAAAAACTCCACACAATAAAGGAAAATCACAAGAAAAAATAATTGGCAGACTGCCTTGAAATGAAAAAGAACACATGTTGTCCAGAGGATGGACCCCACCCACCCAAAGTGGCCTAAATTTCCACTTTGCACGCATTAAATCTCAGGAATATTATAAATCAGATTACCACTAAATGTGCAAAGCACATACATGCTTCCATTTATGAACCGTTTTGGCATTTTCTTAAGTGCCATGATACAGAAGATTTGTTCTTGGGTGATATAATCAGTTCTGATACGGAAAAAAAGTTTCATACAACAGATAGTACATATTGCCTCATGCCAACTTATTGTTTTTTACGCCTTGTCTGATTTGAACCATTAGCAGCACCCTGGTTTGTGTTTCCGCTGTACCTCAGTGACTCATGTGGTAAAACATAACTGATCTGCCAGCTGCTTCTGCTGCAGTTTCTTGGAGTACCTGTGTGCTTGTGCTGCTTAATATCACATTCACGCGCTGTGACGTCGGTCACAGGAATCGTGGGGAACAGTAGCAGCTTGGTGATTCATACAAATTACATAGGAACACGATTTCCATTAATCGTACAGCCATAAGTTTTTCTGTGGGTGGCTGGAATCCCTGTTGTGGAATGTGTGTGTTTTTTATGTATGTATGTCTATTCTGCCACCAGCAGTTGGTTTCAGTAGAACATTCTGTTGCTCGTAGCAACCACAACTGACTCAGTTCCATACAGTAGCCGCTAAACTGACATCATCACATCCAGCCTGTCTTTTCCGGTCCGATGTAACTAATTCTACAGTACGTTTATAATTTAGTGAATTTATTTCCCCATGTTTCTCTACTCATTAATTTTTTACAGTAACTTCAGTCATCATGGTATTTCATTTTTTCTCTAATATGTTATCCCTAGCATTGAACTTGTTTTCCACTACTGTTTTCACAGTTTCACAAATGCTTCCAGGAAAAACCCTTAAAGCAACACTAGAGAACTTTTCCCGCTTCGGTCCCCCTACAGGTTGGAAGAGGAATTGTCCATTACATCGTCCAGTTCATTCGAACTACAGATCTGCTACCGGATCGAGTTAGCCCAGACTGCAGTAGTCGAGGAGTGGCTCAATGTGGGTGGAGCTAAACGTTTGACTCCGCACACTTACCCAATAGCAACCGGAGGAGGAAGAATGTGTGTCTGAGGGGAAAACACAGGACTTTCACCCCGGAGACCGGAGATAGGATCCCACGTGTGACGTTTGCTTTCCCCATTGTTGTTTTCCTTAACCCAACCGTCCGTTCTTGTCTATATATAATGTAATCTAACCAACCTGTAGGGGGGACCAAAGCAGGAAAAGTTCTCTAGTTTTGCTAAAACGGTCCCATGACATGGTGCTCTTTGGATGCTTTTATATAGGCCTTAGTGGTCCCCTAATACTGTATCTGAAGACTCTTTCCCAAAATTCAGCCTTGGTGCAGAATTACAGCCACTAGAGCCAGTCCCACAATGAGCTTTTCTTAGTATGTGCCATTCCTGTGTCTGTAGCTATTGGGGAGGAGAGGAGGGGGGGATGGGGGGGGGGCAAGGTGGAGGGTGGGGGTGTGGCCTTGACCAACTGTCACTGTGCTCGTTTGAAAGCCATGATGTCTCTCTCTCATGGGTGGGCCAAGTTCTCTGGGCGGGCAAAGCAGAGAAAGGGGAGGAAACCTTGCTCCTTAGGGCCGTTACAGAGTCAACGCATCGGTACGCATATGCATCCGCAAGGCTACGCATCGCTACGCTTCGGCCGCCATTATGCGTCGATGCGTAGCCAAATGTGTCATCACAGTTTTTGATACGCGACACGCCGATGCGCACAATACTATGCGTTGTCGGTGGGGGCGACACTGCGCGTATTGTACATAAAAAATATTGAATCAACTTAGCTGAGCAAATTCATCAAACATAGGACTACTGAGTCACATTTTTCGGTATGTACCTTTTATCAATGTATTGGTCAGTGCTATCCAATCGTAGCATACTGTACTGGTGGGGAAACACGCCAGCATCTGATAAAAAGAAGTCAGCCAGCCAGCTGCTCCTTGACAAGAGCCACTCTCCGGGAGGGTCTGGCTCTGCTGACCGAACACCGTGGAGCACTCTGCTACCCCCTGTTGCGTGGGCGGTGTATTGCATTTCACGCATCGCCCGTGACGCTTGGGTCTACTTGCGTCCGCTGTTTAGACTATGAAAGGGAGCGTGTCGCTCGCGTTGCTTGTTCGCGTTGACTCTGTAACTGCCCTTATGACCTCATAAGGAGCAAGATTCCAGATCGGCCCTTCTGAGCTTTCATTTTCTCAAAGGCAGAGCAGGATACCCAGGACTCAGTTTACACCTACCGCCATTTCTAGCTACTGGGGGACCATAAGCAGGCTGGGGGAACTCATATTAATGTTAAAAAACCTCATAAAGCCATGGGACCTTAAAAAAGGCCAACAATCTGACAATTACACCCACTTCAGACAGCAGTTGTGCCTGTGCAGAGGTGAGAAAGTATGCAGGGTTTTAACTTCTATCTTAAACTTGATTCACTCTTCACACAGTTACTTTCAATCACCTTTTGTGTGTACAACCAAGTGCAACACCACGAATACTTTGAAGAACACACTGTCTGAAATTGTGTGCAACTATCCACATTTTTATGACTGCATTGAGATGACCAAAGACATCATTCTTGGATAAAGATCATTGATGCAGGGGGGGGGACGCAGCCAAAAGGAGGCAACAGGTATAATCACTTTTAGATGTGGCCGACACCTCCTCTCACCCTGACTTCCTCTATAACACTAACATTTACCTTGCTTTCTTAAACATCTTTAGCCCCTTCGCCCCATTCCCTACCTCCCACACCTCTACTCCTCACCCTTCAGCTTCCCTTTTCATCACCCCTCCTCCAGCTCCATAGTCAGGGTGATAACCAGCAAAGATGCTGATACTGACAAACACAACGTTGAGAACTTCAGATGTAAAAGGTCTTGCCTCCTCTCCCCTTTGTTTCCTACCTGTACTGTGGGCCAATGAAGGTTCAGATGCTGGCGTATGAGGTGTTGGTCCAGCTGTCAGTCACCCTGAAGATCAGTGGTGGGTGGAGCTTATATCCCCGGGTGACCGCCTGTGGTTGGTCAGGTTCATCTCTGCCTCCTTGTAACCCCACCCACTGGGCCCCTGCAAGGCCTTATGGGTACCAAGCTCTGGTGAACATGTTGGTTTCTTTTTGTCGTTTGGTTAAGCAGTCAGTCGCAGTCTTTTCGATGATTCTTCTTGTGCCGTCTTCATTGAGGTTTCCTGTGCGAACAGACAATAAAGACAAAATCCCGTTTCTGTAAACCAGTTAAACCTTTGCTAGGCCCCGTCCACCGTAGTTAAAAGTGTTGCCTTCTACCTCAGCATATGAGCAGTTTACAATGATAACGGGCAGATTTATCAAAGAAATTCCTATTAATATCTGAATGAATGAGCCCTTGATTTCAGACAGAGACAGACAAAAGCAGGCTTCCCATTTCTAGCGGAGAACTTTGTGACTTTGCTGGCTGAAATAACAACTGTTGCTAGCAGATTTTATCAGCTGTAGCTAGCTGGCTAATTAATGCTAACACCATGTGTCGGTTGAAAACAACATGTCTAGCTAACTTGTTTTTTTAAAGATTTTTTGGGGCATTTTAAGCCTTTATTTATAGGACAGCTGAAGACATGAATGGGGGGAGAGAGAGGGGGAATGACATGCAGCAAAGGGCCGCAGGTCGGAGTTGAACCCGCAGCCAGCTGACTTGTTTATTGATGGTAAAAAGTCAACATCAAAAAACTATATACTATTAAAAAAACATACTTGGACAAGCAACACACAGGTTACGCTTCATAGTTTGTATGTACAAACAGTATCTTTCACTTTTACAAAAAAATGTGGTTTGATGAGGAGAAACGATCAATGAGTTTGAGAAACCATCTCGGGGAGCAAGTTTAGTTGAACTTGCTGGAGTGTAAACTTCCTCAAACCAACAACTAGCCGAAAAGCGATGCCGATGTTAGTCTAAAATCTAACATAACCTATAATTCCATAATAATAAAGTTTGCGATGCTCCTTAGCTATGAAAGTAACGCTACGTTACTACTGTAAACAGTAAGCCAAACATTTGTAGATAGACAGTTTAATCCACTCCTTGCATTTTTGCTCATGTGTTTTTGGTTTTGGAAAGTTTTGTATTGCTCTTACCCCATGCACACCGCTTCAACATGTGGAGAAATTCAATCCATGGAGAATTTTCACTTATCACAAAACAACCATTTGACAAATCGAAAATATCAACATTGGAGTTATGCAACTTGATCCTATCTTTATTGCCTGCCTCCATTTTAATTGCTGGCCCAGATTTTCTTGTATATAATGTATTACGACATATTGTAAGATATGCATAGAATCATGACAGAATCATTGCTAGCAAAAATATAAAAAACTATTTATTAATTGCAGTAAAACCGGGGCAAAAGCAAAAGACTAGGCAACTGTCAAAATATTAACAGTAACAAACTGGATATATTGTCATTTAGAAAACCCCAAAATACAATAAAAGCTTTGTGCTGACTCCAACACCCTTTTGTCACAAGAAAATACTTGCCTCTCATCTCCAATAACTCGATCAGTTAAAATAAAACATCAGTGGGACAATGGGTTGGTGCTTTGTCACATCTGTGTAATAACACAGTGACTGTTTTGGCACTAATGGGAGACTGATGGAAGAGTGAAATGATGGGTTACAATAACGATTTTCTGCCCCTGCATCATGTAATTTCTTTAATCAGCCTTCAGCTAGCACACTCCTTAGACGATGATACGTTGTTCTTTTATTTAAAGTTTTAACACTGATCACTGCAAATAAAAGCCGTATCACAAAGACATTAAATGCAAAACTGTTCAGTATAAGGCTTTATGTTCTCTCTCTCTCTCTTTTTTTTATTTTTTATCAGGCATAACATCCTAATGTGAGCTTCCTGCCACTTCCTGGTTGGATCCATCATTGCGTTGTAAGGTTGTACAGTGTACAGTAGTGATTTACACTTTGAGATTAACATGGGTTAATAGATCTTTCACCACTTCTTACATAGCGTCTTAGATAAATGAACAACTTGGTTAATTGCACTTTTGCTATTATGTTGTAGTTTGACTGCATATATTTAAATTGTTTATGGGTTCATGAGACTTGCCGTTTCATATTCCTCTGCAGCAGACATTACACGTATGTACATACACACACTCAGCTAGCATCTCTGGACATGCTATATGATTGTGTTACTTGAAGAACACTCCACAACAGTTATGCAAAGTGACTCTTGACGAGTTTAAATGGATTTGAATTGACAACAGTCTCAAAACTGGACTCATTACGTTACATTAATGTGAACTGTAACAAATTACAAACCACTTGTTTCTCTTCACACATGGGGAATAATGTGAGGAACTTCATGACTGCTTGTGCCCTCAGCGCACAACTTCATTCTTCCTTGTTTACAGTCAGTTCACTAAATCTCTACAGACCATAAATAAAAGGAAAGGATTTCTTTGTAATGTCAAATTATCTTTCACTGGTGGCGAGATGAGCAGTAAGTCGAACCAACAATGAGATAATGGCAGAAGCCTGCCTGCATGTGTGTCGGTTTGTCTGTCCAAGTAATTCCAATGACATACAATAAAATGGGGATGCTCGTCACCATGGCGATGCAGCATGAGTCATTGTGAGGTTCGTTACAGAGACAAAGGCCCGTGTCGAATGTATGATTATGATAAGAGGGAAAGGGTTAGCCTAGATACAAGCACATATACAAGTAGTATATAAATATATTATATAGGGAGAGTTTATTATGAGCCTCTCCTTTTCGTCATGCAATTCCACACACCAATCATTCTTCCTCTCTTCTTCACACACAAAAAAACACCCTTTGCAGCCTAAAATTGCATTCTGTATCTCTAACTCTTTCTAGGTTAGTTATCTCTGGTACCAGCCATAGCCTTTTATTGTCACTATTTGTTTTTTGTATTGTTACTGTTGCTATAGCAGTCCTCTCTATCTGATGCAACTCCTTGGTCTGAGGGCTGAAAGGTATCAGTGATCACCTGCTTCCTCATTTGTGTATTTAAACAACTTTATTTTGTTGGTCAGTGGGTCTGGCAGGAGCAAAAGAGAGGGTTGGGATGTTGTAGGGACGTCTAGGAGCACCATATATGATACCTTCATATTGGGAGATGGGATCAGGTCCATAATGCTTCAAAATACATGTTTTTCCTCTGATATTGGATAGTAATGGGAAGTAAATGTACAATCTGATGCATCAATTTGATCCGCCTATAGATCAGCTGAATCAGACACACTTGTTATAAAGGTTTTTATCATATGTCGGTATAACATATACCATATACAATAATAGGGGTATGTCATTTTGAGTGACATTTTGGTGAAGGCCAGGGTGGGGTGGGGGTCAGTTAAAAGGGTAAGGGGGGCTGCATATGTACGGGGCCCAGATTTTTGTGCTACGCCACTGGTCCTTGATAACAAAATACACAGACTTTGGGTACAAGCCTTTTATGGCATATGTTTCACCCATGCACAAGGTACAAGTCATTATCACGTTCTGAACAAACTTTGCAGTTTCCCGGCAATCAATTAACACGTCATTTCAATTTTGACAGAGCTGGAATGCAGCAGTGAAGCAGGCATCATTCCTTAAAGTGTCCTCAAAATTACCTCAGTGCATCTGAGATTTTACACCAAATAAATGGAGGAACAGACACATGAACAGAAGGAAATTGTTCTGTGGCCCTAAGTGCAGTTTCAAAATGCTCCCACAAAGTCTTTTTCTCACTAATTAATCTGAATGCTGACTCCCCTGCCCACCCACAGTCTGCTGGCCGAGACCTGTTGTCTGCTTCACCCTGTTCTTATCTGTGGAAAAAAACTAAAAACAAAGCCAGTGCCTCCTGTTGGATGAATAGCTGCAGTTTCTCAAGGAAGTGAGGAGTGATCGGTAGAGAAAATGGGTTGCTTTTAAAATAATCAAAATGTTCAGTGTGGATAAAAGTCAGCAACAAAGTAACTTCTACTAAATAAACTGCAATTTCTGAATGCAAGAGATACAAATACGTGTCCACTGGCCTCCCTATTCACTTCAATTCACTTGTCTTCCCCTTTTTCTCTTACACCCTCTTTCTCTCTCGTTCCATCCCGTCCATTCTGGCAAACAGAGTGGGAGCGAAGGGTGAATTAATAAAGGAGTGAAAGTGGAGCACAACTCCCTGAGGTCCGCCTTTTCTGGGACGCTGACACAGAGAAACACACAGACACACGCACACGCCAACACAATCTACATAAAGACTCTGACACACACATGCATTCTTCTCGTGCATTACTGGGGTGATGAGATGAGAAGAGGAGGAGTCAGAGAGAAAACAATCCATACATCTCATCATCTGCATGCCCCTGCCTTAGAGTGGGAGGGACATGAGGAGCGGGAGAGGGGGAGTGAAGAGTGGAGGAGACTAAGGAAGAAGGAGGAGGGAAGAGTAGATGGGAGGGCGAGAGCCACGTGAGGGGGGGGATGCATGGAGAGTGTCGCCGAAGGCGGTGAAACTTACAATGGTCCCATACTCCCTGCGATTCCGCCTCTCATCTTTCCTTTCTTTTCCTCTCCTCTCTCATGCCCTTTAATTTCCCCTTCTTTTTCCTCTTCTCTCCTCTGTCATTTCCCTTTCTTCTTTCTTCTTAAATATCACAATGGCCGCATACTCCCTTGTTTCCTCCTCTCCTCTGTTGTTTCTGTCCTTGTCCCATTCTCTCTTCTTTCCATTTATCTCTCCTGTCCTTTCCCCCCTCCTCTTCTCTTCCATCTTTCCTCTCCGTTTTGGTTATGGTGAATATGTAGATTTACACTGGTGTCTTGCATGTGGAATACAAAATCTGGTAATGATACATTTGGAACATGAGATTATGACTCCTCACTCATTTAGGCAGCAAAGGGAAGTCATGCAGTGGTGGAGGGATGTTAACACTACAGCGTCCTGTCTGACAAAACCATCAGCAAAAGATGTGACAGCCTGAAGTGTTTAAAAGAGAAAAGAAAACGAGAAAGCAATTGATATAAATGTGGTGCACCAAATCTGAGCCACTTTCCTGGATTAGCCTTAAATGCATCATGAAAGACAGTCAGGAAGGGAGGTATTGTTTATTAATGGCTTACACTAATAAAACCTGTTAACAATGAATCCTCCTTTAGCGAGGAATCACAAACATCCCCCAGGAGTTTCACTGTAATCCAAAGTGTTGTAGTGGGCACAGTTAGGCACTGGGGATCAAGACAGCAACTACTCACTAGCTCCCCTTATAGTTCTGCCAACCAGTGAGCTCCCTCAACTCCATCGATCTTTCCCCACTCTCTGTTTTCATCTCTTTTTCCCTACTATCTGCTGACAGAAACAAAGGCAGATAAAGAGGAAGAAAGGAGCGAATGAATGACATTAATTGAATGAATGAATCAGTGAGTTAAAGTAACTTAATGAATGAACGTATAAATGAATGAATGATTAAACTTTTATGACAGGGTTACAAAAGCTACTATTTAACTGCTCTACTGGCACAATGGAAGGCTTTGGTGACCAACTATATATAGTGCTGGAGGCTCAAGCATACAGTGCAGGCCTGTATGAATATTACAGCGTTGACTCAAGCCAAACTTGTTCTCCAGTGGTGGAAGAAGTTTTCAGATCTTCAAAGTAGCAATACCACCGTGTAAAAATACTCTGTTACAGGTCCTGCATTCAAAATCCTAAGTATCAGCAGCAAAATCCATCCGTCATTAATCCACAATAATCCATCAGAATTTATTGCTTGATTTGGTTTGTATAAATAATGTGAATCTGCACTAACTAAAGTTATCAGAAAAATGTAGTGAAGTAGAAGTGTAACGTAGCATTTCATGGAAATATTCAAGTACCTCAACGTTGTACTAGTTACATTCCATCACTAGTGCCCTCTGAAATCTTGATTATAAAGTAGCAAGCTCTTTTTCCAGTGAAGAAGGCTAACATGTTGATTTGTAATGATTAAAGCACCTGATTGTGAAATATTAGAGATTACATCTTAAAGGTCCCATGGCATGAAAATTTCACTTTATGAGGTTTTTTAACATTAATATGCGTTCCCCCAGCCTGCCTATGGTCCCCCAGTGGCTAGAAATGGTGACAGGTGTAAACCGAGCCCTGGGTATCCTGCTCTGCCTTTGAGAAAATGAAAGCTCAGATGGGCCGATCTGGAATCTTCTCCTTATGAGGTCATAAGGAGCAAGGTTACCTCCCCTTTCTCTGCTTTGCCCGCCCAGAGAACTTGGCCCACCCATGAGAGAGAGAGAGAGACATCATGGCTTTCAAACGAGCAAAGTGGCAGTTGGTCAAGGCCACACCCCCACCCTCCACATTGCCACTCCCACTCTCCTCCTCAATAGCTACAGACACAGAAATGGCACATCCTAAGGAAAGCTCATTGTGGGACTGGCTCTAGTGGCTGTAATTCTGCAGCAAGGCTGAATTTCGGGAAAGAGACTTCAGATACAGTATTAGGGGACCACTAAGGTCTATATAAAAGAGACTTCAGATACAGTATTAGGGGACCACTAATGTCTATATCAAAGCATCCAAAGATCACCATGTCATGGGACCTTTAATAAAACACCAAAACATGTTTTTTTGTATTTCATCACAGAGAAGAGATATAGCCTAATGTTTGTCTCTTCTCTGCGTGGAGGCAGAAACTGGAACAAGAAACTTACAATACAGCCATATGAATGTGATACAGCACGGGAAGGCTGAACGCTCACCATGCTCCAAGGTAACAAAGGCTCAAAGATTTAGGAAAAATATTTAAAATAAAACTTAGAGTCTGTTAAAAGAAAATAAAACAACTTGATTCCAACATCTTCATCTGGTGAGGGATTACCTCTTTTTCTTGCTCTTTCTTTCCTGCATACCCATTAATTAAAGCAGCAATTAACGTGATAGAGAAAAAAGAAAAACCCACACAGAGAGAGAATAAAGCGATGAAATCTGTGAGGAGAAAGAATGCAAAAGAGAGAAATGGAGCAAAAAATGGAAAACATGCAGAAAAAAAGTGAAAGAAGATTTAGAGCTAGAAGCAGCGAGAGGAAGAAAGTAAGAGAGCCTCTTGCAGAAGCCCAGGGGGTATCCTGCTATCCCAGAATGCTTTGCTCTAACCTACTTTGGTATTTCTGTTTCTGTCTTTGTCTCTGCAGCGCTCTGAGTGGGCTAGCTACTCCATACATACCATATCTGACTGAGTTTTGTGCATGTGTGTGCTCCTTGGATTTCTATCCTTCTGAGGACAAACTTAATAAGAATATACACATATTTGTGCCTGTAAATGTCTGGGTCAGGGACCCCATGTCTGCAACTGACCTCACTATCCCTAAAGTGGTAAAAAAAAAAAAGAGACCTTTTGTCTCTGTTTAGGGAGGATATATAGACAAACACATATACCTACACACATATGTACTAGAGTAGAGGATGGATACCCAAACCGAGCCCGTTGGGCCGGGTTTGGACAGATATTTAGAAATGATGTTCGGGTTGGGGTCGGGCTCTGTCACATCAGCGCAATAAGGCATTGAACATTTTAAATTTAAAAAAGCTTATAATGTAGGTGCGCGCCTGTGTTAACGTGCGCTTGTTACCCCGTGTGCACTGATGCGCTCATCTGTTGACATTTCCGAATGCCTTCCTACAGTAGCTTAATAAAAGAGGGCTTTCCACACACACATATTATTTGTCATTAGTATGAGAAAAAAAAACGAGATTTTAACTGTGTCGGGCTCGGGTCTGGAAAGATAAATATTTTAATGCCTGTCGGGCTCGGGCCGGGCTCGGTTACTGCTCTGTCGGACGCGGGCCGTGCTTGGACAGAAAAATGCGGCCCGATCCACACTCTAATATGTACGCACACAGAGTCATGGTATAAAAGCCTCAAAACAACAAAGCACTTTTATGTAGCTTGTGTGTGTGCGAGTGCGTGTTTGTTTGTGTGGATTTGTCTGTAACTGTGCCATTGTAAAGTCTGTTGTGTGTCCTTGAGTCAATGCAACTGTAATACATATTTGTGTGTCTCTATGTGTGAGAGTATCTATGGGTGAATGAGTGTGTGTGTGTGTGTGTGTGTGTGTGTGTGTGTGGGCTGAGTGGGCAGCCTGACGACCAGCTCAGCAACACTCTGTCACCATGGAAACTAATGAGCAGAGCAGAAAAGAGGCGTGTAATGAAGAGAGCAGAGGAAGTTGTATCTATCTAGCTCATATAGTATACTCCATAACCTCCTGTACATATTCATTAAATTGTTTCATCACATTTCACAAATCGGATGTGCTCAAATGATCAAAGGTCCCTTTTGTAAAAACATCTCTGAGACAGTGATGATTACTCAGCTAGCAAGTTAGCAGCTTGTTCACAACATAATAGAAGCAATTACATCAGGAAATGTGTAGGAATGCATATGTAACATTCAAGGCCATCACTCTGATTAACACTTAAAATCAGTCATACACTAGCATCCACTTACTTCCATTATAGATTATATTTGTACAGTTAAAAAATATTCCTTGTATGTGCTTGGCCAATAAAGCTGATTCTGATTCCATGTTCAAGGTTGCTTCTATTTTCTTCTGAAAGAGAACATTGTCTTGGATTAAAGGAATTGTTGCATAACAGAAACAGGCTCGTCACTAAAAAAAAACTGCAAACTCGTAATGACCACACTACTCATGACAATATTTTCACGGTTCTATAATTACAGAAGAAAAAACATTTCATAAATCCTATGCCATTTTAGTTTCATTTTAAAGATCATATAAGGGATAGCAGTTCTGTATTGTTCTCACTATGTCTGTTTTGTTCTAACAATTCTAAAACATTTCCTCTGCACTCCCTTTCACAACTTCAGACACATGCACACAATTGGTTTACTAACTTGTGATGAGACTGTACTGATTGACATAAATTCCCTTAATTTAACTCTTAACCACTATATACCTGGCCCCAACGTTTACACTACCCTTAGCGCATGTGTAATTCTAAACCAAAAGCTAAAACCTAACCTGAAAAATAAATCGGTAACCTAGTGGGGACCCGATTTTTGTCCCCATGAGAGCTGAGTCCCACCAATGTGATTGCAAGGCACACACATGCTTTTATAATCAATCTGATATTCAACACTAGAACCAGGGCTCCACCTGCTGCATGCACAGGAATACACACACACACACACACACACATTGGGAAAATAACAGACTTAAATTCATTTAATTTACCCTAATCACTTGACTACTTAACTAACCCTAACTGTAACCACTGACCCAAAAATCAATTGGAAATTGGTCAACCGTCCCCAATTAACTGGTCTTTAGTCTGAAATGCGTCCCCAAAGGTAGCCTCAGTCTGAGAACACACACACACACACACACACACACACACACACACACACACACACACACACACACACACACACACACACACACACACACACACACACACACACACACACACACACACACACACACACACACACACACACACACGACTCATGACTGTCCATACAAATCACTCACTGTTCCTTACAGCTTCATGTTCAGAAGCTGTTTTGGTAAGCTGTTTTAATCGGTGACCATTAACACCTACAGTAACTCCTACCTCACACACACACACACTCTATCCATGCACATCACTTTAAACACATCAGCAAGGAAGCAGCTGTGTTTTCAACTTAGCTGCTGAATCTGATTACACATATTTGCTCTCCTACCCACACCTGTTGCGTTCTTTGTGCTAAACAACTGGGACAAACTCCATTGACATTCTGACCAAGGACAGCCCACGCTGCCTCACAACACTTTTTGTATTTGCTGTTAAAACGCTAAGAACAAAAACCTCTGCGGAAAGCCTGAACTGAATCTATTCAGGTTGTGCCACTGCATATTATAATTTGGCTGCAAAATGACAATGACTATAAAAAAGAAAAATGTGGCAATGAAAAATAAACAAATGAAAGCCATATTTATATATAGTGTTTCTCACTAAACGTGTGTATCCTTCAGATCTAACCTTCCTAATAAAACCTTAATAAAGCCAATTTTCAGATATTGTCAAACTTGCATTGCACATGTGCCTCCTCATGCATGGGCTAGTATAGAGCACATAGCTCTATAATGCCACTAGTGGTCAAAAACAAGGTTAAAGACATCTTTGATGAAAGTGCCATTACTCAAATAGGCTTGGGGTTAAACGTAGTTTTTGACCACTAGTAATTGTGATATCATGACACATGCATACACGCCACTTTCTCGTGTTATCTGTACGCATTTGGAGCTATCCGCGTGTGCAGCGGACGGGTTGGGTTTAGGAAAAAACAACGGGACGTTTGGATTTAGGAAAACAATAACGGGACACTGGACAACAACGGCAAGGTTGGGTTTAGGAAAAGAAGAAAGCAATGGTTGGGTTTAGGAAACGTGACACGATCCCCGGTCTCCTGGGTGAAAGTCCTGTGTTGTTTGACCCATCCACCACCCCAACCAACCTCCCTACGTGGATTTTCGGCCTTTCATACTACTCGCTACGGCGTAAATTTACACGCAATCGCAAGGTAATGTAAGTCAATGGAGGCCAAACGGCGTTGATAAACACGCTACAAAGCCATACTTATTGAGATCAGTCTGAGTAATTAAAAACCATCTTTATAAATGTTTTGTGAGGAAGCAAATGCATCCAACGTTTTTATTAGGCCTCAATTATACATACAATGTGTTTTGGGTGAAACACTGACAAACGCAACGTAGCGATCAGCTTATAATTGTCAGCCAGTAACGTTAACAGTAACGTAATGTTATAACGTTGTATCAGCTATTTCTGCCTTGATCTGATGTATATCCATCTCTTTAGGGACGAGCGAGGACTAGAGGCCCCTCATTTAGAGGGGAGGATGACCATCAGACCATAGAAGGATCCCCTGGAGAGTCTGAAGTCCACCCTGATGTCACTTTCCCTGTCAAACTAAAGTACAGCGCCAGCACTGGGACTGTATCGTTCAGCTGGCAGTAACGTTACGGCCGGGGGTCTGGAACTATAAGCACAGGAACGTCTTTTAAATAAAATTCTATTAAATGTATTTAATGTTGTGTTAGCTTTTGCATTGCACTTTGCATCACTGTAGAAAGCACATAACGTTAGTGCATAAAAGAATAGAAGAATGGGGTCAATTCTGGTGCCTCTGCTTTCACTCTGGATTGTCACTGTATGAAGACCATTTAGAACACAGAAAATGATGACTTAAAATAATAGCTTATGTAATAAATATGATATCCACCTTGCCGGAGTAACGTTACAGGAATTTACTATCACGCAGTGGTGCGTCAATGTATTCTAACACATGTACATATGACGTGAGCCTTTATAAAATGCTCAGTCTAGCTAGAAACATAAAATTATAATTTTATTAGATTTTGATGATGATGGTTTGTCTATTAGGTAAGTTGTAAGGGTAATGCTTCACACCAACAGTCTTATCTATGGGCCACAAGGATTTTCTCATAAAACAGTTGAGCGTTACAATTGCTACTCAAATGAACAGTAATACATTAATGTTACTCATTTTTAAAGCAGAAACATAAAATATACACAAAAGAGAAGGGTCAACAAAGAATAAAGAGAATTAATTAATTGAAAACACTGAATAGAGAGCGATAACAAAAAATAATATTAAGATACTGTAACGTTTTCTAGCTAATAGGCGGATGACACGACGGCGTTGTCGCAATCGTCGTGACACGGAGCAAATGCAAGCATCAATCAATAAAATCACATTTATTTTTATTAAAATATCAAAAACGAAGCAGGAATGTATTTTTCGCGGAAAACAATAGGTGGCTGGAATGCTCTCCCCGGGTGAAATTCACAATTTTACAGAAGAAGAAGAAGGGGTGAAATGTTTTGATTATCATTTCCGGTAAGTGCACAACGGCTGTGCGCGATTTGAAATGTATGCACTATGCAAGTCAGTAGGTAGTGTACAAAGTGTACTGCCTGTTCGAGCACTAACGGAAGTGCACAATTTGAGACACACTATATATCTGTACAGTTCGCATGATTGACCAAATTTGCCAAATTCGACTTTCCACCATTATTCATCAGCAGAGAAGTATCCTGCTGATCGTCAGGCCACATAAATGATCAAATACAGTGAATACTGAATGGAGCAGACAGCAGATGGTATTCTGAAAGATCACTGGGAAGTAAAAATGGACGGACTGCCAAGGCATGCTGGTTTCCTCTCCTTTACCTCATGTCCTTCCTCTAATCCTCTTTGTCCTCCCCCCTTTTTTCCTCTGTTTCCCTTCATTCCAAGTCATGTTTTACCGAACTCCATGGAGTGACTTCACTTGAGGACATTTAAGAGACTATGCACAGCTCCCTCTGGAGTCACCTTCTGAGACACATTTGTGATTCTAGGCTATATAAGTTGACTCATGTGCATACGAGCACGACTCTTTATAGTCGTCCACATAAACTGGCCTTAACATGTAATAACCGCAGGCTGTCGTTCACTTGCGACCCCAAACCGCCTCATCTAATTGGCTAATGGTTGGCTCTCAGATGACTCACTGTCTTTGTCTCTCAAATACACACAAACACAAACTACACAAACAATGACGCACAAACATTTGCAATGAATGTTTTGTTAGCGTTTACACAGATGCTTAACTAGTGAGAAGGAACTAGACGGAGAAACAAACAAACAAACAAAGAAAACCTTGCTACTGTCAACAACTTTGGAGAGTCTTAAGGGGCCCAGTCAGTCACAGATCTGTGTGTGTGTGTGTGTGTGTGTGTGTGTGTGTGTGTGTGTGTGTGTGTGTGTCTCTCTCTCCATGGGCATCCTGTGCGTGTGGGTGGACAGTGAGGCTGAGTTGTCATGTTGGCCAGAAGAACATAACTGCATATTCATAACCAAGCATCTATGCATATAAGCCTGCACACACACTCACTCAGGTAAACACAGATGTACAAAAGTCCCTGTGAGATGTAAACAATATCTAAAAAAAAAATAAAACAAAAAAAACCCTGTTATGCTAAACAATGCTGAGGAGAACAGCAGGAGACAGGAAAGACAGCGAGAGAGAGGTGAGGTAGACAAAGATGGCAAGAGGAAAGACACTATGGCAGACTAGAACGAGAGAGAGGAAGAGAATGAGTGGTAGGCAGGAGACTGTGTGGGTTGACTTTTTCTCTCTCGGGTGCTATGGTAACCTACCGAGCTGCAGCTAACCAGAGGGGAGAAGAGGGAGATGAGAGGAGAGAAGAGAAGAGGAGAGGAAGAAGCAAGAGAGAGTAGAGGAGATGAGAAAGAGGAGAAAACAAGGAGAGAAAAGCACAAGAGAGAGGAGAGGAGGAAACAAGAGAGGAGAGGGCAGGAGATGAGAAAGAGGAGGGACAAGAGAGGGAGAAGCAAGAGAGAGGAGAGGAAGAAGCAAGAGAGGAGAGGGGAGGAGATGAGAAAGAGGAGGGGCATGAGAGGAAGAAGCAAGAGAGAGGAGAGGATGAAACAAAAGAGGAGAGGGAAGGAAAGGAAAGGAGCAGAGGAGAGAGGAAGTAACAAAGTGGTGAGGGAAGGGAAGAAGCGCAATGATAAGAGAGGGAAGAGGAGAGGAATGGAAAGGAGAGGAGAGGGGAGAAGCAGAGGATAGAGGAGGTGAAGATATGAGAAGAAAGGAAACGAAAGGGAAGGAGAGAAAAGAGGAGATTAAATGAAAGGAGATAGGAAACAAAAGAGAAGTTGGCAAGAGTAGAGCAGTCCGGGTTATCTGAAACTAAAACAAAGATGATAGATAAGAACATTTCGGTTTTAAAAGCCTTTAAGACATTCATGTTGTGACTTGTTTAGAGCTCCTAGGATCATTCAGTACGGATTTATTTCCCAATCATAAAATGTCTAACTGCTTCAAGTTAAACAGGAACTTCAATCGACCACGACTAGAGGAGAAACGCACGCTAGCAGCGTGGCTCTAAGGACGGTAATGTCAGTCTGTCAGTTGGTCCAGACTGAAATATCTCAACAACTATTGGAAGGGTTAGTCATGCAATTTTAACGTCTGTATCTCTAAACTCAATTTATTATTAGTGAGGCACACGTCCGGTGGATTTTCCACCCCTGCCGCTTTATTTTTAGATCTTCCGTGAAGTGTTTTGATGGCTTGTCCCATGGATTCTAAACAGACAGCGTCTTTATTGTCTCCACTGTCAACGGGAGGAACAAGCATTTAACTGATCGAACAATAAAGGACTTTGTCATTCCACCAACATAAAGTGAGTTCATTTCCTCCGCTTAATAAGTGATGGTTAAATTGAAAACAGTCTCTTACTCTTGGTTACCCTGCTGCACTAATATGCCCTCCGGGGCATAATAAAGATACCTTGGACCTAGGATTTCCATTCAATCAGATTTTTTTGTTTCTGTATATAAAATCAAATACATAAAACTGCTTGTGGGCGGACTTCTTTTGTGTTTGTTGTTGTGGCAGTTGATGCATATATACAAAGAAACTGCATAACAGTCCTTTGTTCCATAGCCTGTTGTGTATTATGTACACCCTGGAGCACAATTAGTGCTAAATGAATCACATTATGATTTGAAGAGATATTTCTATTAAATAGACACGTATTTTACCTAAAGGTGTCATATTATTCAAGTTATAGTGTGTGAGTGTCTCATGTGCCTATCTGTGTGTTATGTGCTCGTTGCAAAAGAGCTGTGTTAATCACTGAGGAAGTGGTTCAAGGAATGTCCCCGATGCACAGAAAGTTAAGATGAAGTCATAAAATTAGTTTACGTCTTTATGGATTAAGATTAAGATAAGCACACAGGAAAGGTCACGGAAAGGGGAAGAGGAGGAAGACGCGGGATTCTGTCAGCCCATTTGGAGTGAAACCAGACTTCTACTGGACTGGTGTGCATGAAGCATCCCCCACACATTCTGAGGACAACGCCCAGAGAGAAATAAATAGGGACTGAACTGTTCAGCATTTGCTCCTAACCTGGGAGACATGGGGAGGTCTGGGTTGTGGGTCCGCATGTAGGTCTGCATGCGTTCGTAAATACTTAAAATACTGTTCAGGAAAAGTACTTAATTTGATTCCATCGTCTCAGTAATTTATTTCAGTCCACCGGTTAAGAGATCATCAAAAAGAATACACTTAAGAGGGATAGTTTAGAGCAGTGTTCATGGGCTGAAATATGTGCCACCAGAAACTGAATTTGAATGATTTATATTTGAATCGCTAAACTTGAATTATTGCATTGAAAAACTGAATTTGAATCATATAATTTGAAATTGTATTGTTGAATTTGAATCACTGCATTGAAAAACTGAATCTGGATAGTATAATTTTAAATTGAATTTATTCGTTTGTAACTGAAGTCCAATAAAATCTGATCCTCACTGAAAATTCAACTCTCTATATATCTTCACATTCAGTTCTCACAATTCAGATTCAGTTCTCAAAGTTCAATTTCAAGTTACTGTGACAGACATCCGGGTAGTTGGATGAAGGTTAAAGGTGCAATATGTAATATTGTGTGTAATACTGGCAGCTAGCGGTTAAAATAGTTACTGCAGTACAAATTCAAAATACTGGAGAGTCGTTTCCCCCGCCCCCTCCTGCCCAGACTCGAAGTTCACGGAGGTTGCCAGGCTGAGACCGCGGCATCCACAACAATGTTGCTAGATGCTTTTCTCACATAGCCAGACATTACTTCACAGCACAGCAGAGTAGCTAACGTTAGATGCTAGTCTCACATAGCCAGACATTACTCCACAGCACAGTGGAGTAGCTAATGTTATATGCTGGCTATATTGACAGTCATAAAAGCCCGTGCTCATTCGGGGCTCTGTAACCAACTGACAGACACACTTTTTCGGTTTAAAATTACAGTATGAACCGCTAAAAACACAACAACCTCACCGTCCTCTCCACACGCCAGTCAGGCACACTTCCTCGGCTTAGAATTACAATACGAAACGCTAAAAATACCACTACCTTGCCGACGGAACACACTTCATTGGCTTAGAATTACGGCAACATCGCTAAACACACTGCAAACTCACAGTCCTCTCTTTCCGATTTACAGCCCCTCGCGGGTTTTGGAAATAACTCACCGTTGTCGGCTCCAGCCGCTGAAGAGGCTACATGCTGTAAACAGCCATGGGCTTGCCTGGTCCCCGGTAACGTTAGCAGTAAGCAGGGTTAGCAAGGCAGCGTTAGCCAGGACCAGTCGGGATCACTTTACTGTCTCAATTGTTTTTGCAAGTAACCAACTCCGTAATTTTAGCTATATAATTCAATGTGAGTACACAAATGTTGAAATGACAAAAATGCCCCTAGTAGCTGTGATAAATTAGCCTGAAGCTATGCTTACCGGTTCAGGAGGAAATAAGCCAATTCTGCGTCCTTTTGGGCGCTAAGCTGTCTCCATCTTTCAAATACATCTCCAATATTTACCAGGGGTTGTTACCTTCTCTGGTCACGCGAACTGTTAGAAAAATGCTTTTTTTTTTTTTTAGGTCGGGTAGAATCTATCTCCGTTGATCCTGTTCGTTTGTGTGCTGCTTTCATGGCTGTACTACCGTTACAGCTGTAGCGTGCTGGGTTTACGTTTTTACAGGTATATCTGGCAACCCGGCCTGGCTGTCAAACTGGGCCGTTGATAACAACACACAGATCAAAACATAAACATAAATTCCGTCACGGAATGTAAATTTCAAAAAGAAAAAATACTGACATTAGCATTGTTGTCAGAAAAGATAGTATTTCAGTTTAACATGTTTCCTTAATATCTGATGAGGCATTGGTGTCATTTTTGGATTTATTACAGTACAAATATTACATATTGGACCTTTAATTCAAGTTTAGCAATTCAAATTCAAATATAAATGATTCAAATTCAGTTTCTGGTGGCACATATTTCAGCCCATAAGTGTTTCTCAAATGGGGGTACGTGTACCCCTAGGGGTACTTTGGAGGACTGCAGGGGGTACGTGAGATATTTAACAAAATGTTTAATAGTTACAAAGCTGTTGTCCAGAACATTGTTCCTCTTTATGTAGATTTTTTTTTTTCCTACCAAAAATGTGACATTTGTGTCTCCTTCTTTGGACCTAATCTTGCCGTCCTTCCTATACTGTCCTTATACTTTTTACAAGTTTCGCTTTTTTTCTTCTTATGTCACTGTTTTCGAAGTTTTTTATACTATTTTGACCTATTCTTGCCTTACTTCCTTCCTTCCTTCTACCATCTTTTTCCAAGTTTTTGTCTCTTTTTCTCATTAGCATTTAAATGTTTTTTTCAGTTACAAGGCTGTTGTTTAGTAAATCTATCATTGACAGCGCTGTACTGTTCCTGTTTATATACACTTTTTTTTACATTTTTTTTACATTACGTATTTTTAACATTTATGTATTTACTTAAGTATCTAGGATCTGAATACTTCCTCCACCACTGGAGATAACGGTGCCAGTTGGTCCCAAAGTGTACTATAGTGTAGGACAACCAAATAGAAATTGGCTGAAAAGATATCCACCAAAAAGAAAAATAGAAGAATGTGTGCGAGCGAGGGAGGGCAATATTATGTCACCTATATAGGACAAATAGCTTTTGAATTGTTGGTCTCTTGTCTCTGAAATGTCAGAGCCAAACGCATTATAAAATCAAAAACACTTGAATTCTCAGTCCAATGAATAACAGAATGTAACAACTCATTCTGGACAATAACATTGAATCTGACAGACACTGGTTATTTGAAGCTGCAGGACAATCGGAGGCATTAATTATGGGCTGCTGTTAGTTGATAACAGATTACAATGGCTTCATGTTGTTCGATAATAGAAACCGTTCAAAGCTTGTCCTTGTCTGAGTCGCTCTCTCCGAGTCTCTTTTTCTGTATTTGTGTCATCATCATGCTGTTTCTTGATTTTTTGACAGATGAAGTAAATATAATTTAGCGTTGCCAATGTCAAAGCTTTGTTTCTCTCATCAGTCAGTCTCTCTCTCTCTTTCCCCTCTCTGCTCATTTCTCCCCGTTTCAAAATCCTGCTGAATGATGCAACCATACAGTAACTATACAGACAAGTAAACACACATACAGAGAGAGAGAGAGAGAGAGAGAGAGAGAGGGAGAGAGAGAGAGAGAGAGAGAAACTGTTTAAAAGATGAGGTTTTCTGTTTGTAAATGAACTTGGACGAAGTAGATGGAATTTAAGTAGTCTGTTTTCAAAAAGACTGCCTTTCTCTGTGTCTGTATGTCTGTTTTTTAACCTGTCTGTCTGCCTGTCTGTCTGTATATGTAGGTCAGGGTGCCCCAGTTGTAACTGGCCCTACTTTCATGTGATTGGTTTACACATTTTCTGTTTTTCAGGCTGATTAGACCTCTCTTAGGGCTATACCTATGCTTGCAGTTCGCTGATGTAACCAACCTCCATAAAACAACCAAAAATGTGCATGTTGTCCTTCCATAACAGGTTTGACAGCAGAGTCATTTAAGGTCAGATTACAGCTTTAATGTTGTATCCCATTGAAGTCATAAAGCATCTATTTTTGTTTCTAAAGTTGAGAGGGTCGCTTATCACTTGCTGCTGTTTGGAAGGTATTTCTCGAATCAATAAATAGTATTTTGCCCATCTGGATAAGTATAACCCCATTTCCTAATTCAAATAAAGGTGGCAGCTGAAAGTGACACCTCTCTTTGCCCAAATAGGTCTTTTTCACAGCAAACATTTTTGACCTGTCATTATTTAATAGTAGGAAAAGCACAGGTGTTACTAATAACGTTAATAATGGCTCAGTGCTATTTAATCTGCCCATTAAGCCGTGACAAGTTAAAGTGACCCTGTGACATGTCAAAATGTCTGTGAAGGGGGCCTACTGTACACTGAGATTTATTCATCGATTTTAGTTATTTTCCTACAATTAATATTTCCGTGTACCATATCATATGTTTTACTACATAAATGTTGTTGAAAAACATATTTTTTGAAAGCTCACTAGCGATAAGTCTCATGCATGAAAGGCATAAACTGTGGCCCCACTGTCCTGAGAAGAGGTCTTATCAGCCAAAAGTGAAAACACCTTTTGGGTGTGTAGAGACTTTAATCAAGTTGTTCTCAGCACCAGAATCAAGTCCCTCCACCTCAGGAAGAGCTAGTCCCTGACCTGGACTTTCAATCAGAGTAAAACCTTCCCAAAATGTTCTGATCCAAAACCGTCAACCTTCAAACTGTCAGTTTTCCAAGAAAAACGGAAGAGTCGGTTTGATTAACCCTCTAATTACGTGGGATTTTGGCCAGGTTGCAGGATATGATTAATGATTTTACTTGGTGGTTGGAGTGATGATTCTTATTTGTAGGTCTGTGGGATGATATCAGCTGCAGTCATCACACTCTCTTCCTCAGACAGATCAAACTTCCCCTTAACTAAGTAGTTCGTTACGAACTGCTTCAGACTTTATTGACACAGGCCAGCGTGTTCAGTAAGCAAATGTTTCTAGGCAACAAATACGGTTGCAGCCTCAACGCTGACTCTTGGGATGATATTGCTTAGCAACAACATTTGTTTGTAGGATGTTAAAACTGGACTTCACAGTGCTTCATGAGTGTGATACAGTTGAGGCCACACGGGTGTCATTGTGGCCAAATTGCCGTTAGAAAGACTGCTTAACCTTGAAACCAGACAGGATCATCTGGATATAAGTATGCATCTCTCCATCTTTGTCCGCTTATCCGGTGTCGGGTCGCGGGGGGAGCAGCTCCAGCAGGGGACCCCAAACTTCCCTTTCCCCAGCCACATTAACCAGCTCCGACTGGGGGATCCCGAGGCGTTCCCAGGCCAGGTTGGAGATATAATCCCTCCACCTAGTCCTGGGTCTTCCCCGAGGCCTCCTCTGAGCTGGACGTGCCTGGAACACCTCCCTAGGGAGGCGCCCAGAGGGCATCCTTACCAGATGCCCGAACCACCTCAACTGGCTCCTTTTGACGGAGCAGCGGCTCCACTCCGAGCTCCTCTCGGATGACTGAGCTTCTCACCTTATCTGTAAGGGATACGCCAGCCACCCTCCTGAGGAAATTCATTTCGGCCGCTTGTACCCTGGATCTCGTTCTTTCGGTCGTGACCCAGCCTTCATGACCATAGGTGAGGGTAGGAACGAAAACTGACCGGTAGATCAAGAGCTTTGCCTTCTGGCTCAGCTCTCTTTTCGTCACAACGGTGCGATAAATTCAACGTAATACTGTCCCTGCTGCGCCAATTCTCCGACCAATCTCCTGCTCCATTGTCCCCTCACTCGCAAACAAGACCCCAAGGTACTTGAACTACTTCACTTGGACTCATTCCATCGGTTTCCTGCTGAGAACCATGGCCTCAGATTTAGAGGCGCTGATCCTCATCCCAGTTGCTTCTCACTCGGCTGCGAACCGATCCAGTGAGTGCTGAAGGTCACAGGCCGATGATGCCATCGGGACCACATCATCTGCAAAGAGCAGCGATGAGATCCCCTCCCCACCCCAACTACACCTCGATATCCTGTCCATAAATATTACAAACAGGATTGGTGACAAAGCGCAAACCCTCACCTGAAACACGTCCGAGTATATATGAAGAGAGACAGTAACAGCGACAGTAACACCAGCTAGACACAGAATCAAAACCATCCACATCCTCCACAGGAATCTGTCGGCTCAGAGGGAATCCATGTATCTGTACCACAGTATGGGACAGGTACCATACCGGAGCCACACATCAGCTGAAAACACTACATTACATACAGTATTTTCTGTATCTGCTTGTTCCAGCATTGAAGCTTTTTTCAATGGCTGCACGGTCACATCTAAATAGTCTAGATGGATTGTGCATTATTCTATACTTGTGTAGGTGCATACAAATATTCATAAGCAACTCACTATGATGCACCTCTCCTGAGCATGGACCAAATACTGTGTCAGCATCATCCAACACCAGTAACACCCCTCAGTTCTGCAGTCTCGTTAGTCTAAATCCACATTATCACCAAGCCTATCACAGGCACATGTATTTTATATTCAAACATATTGGCTGCTGTTTTAATATGTGATTTTTCAACCTTTAACTCAGGTACTTGCAAGTGTGTTGTGTAAGTATTGTTTGATGCCCCAAATCAAAGCCAAAATTTGTGACAGTTTTCACATTATTTTAGTAATAGTTTTTTTTTTTTACCCAAAGGTAATTCAAAATCCAAAGATAAAGTTATGGCCAGCAGGCGTTTAGCTTAGTTTAGCATAAAGATTAATTTTTACATTTTGGATAGCTGTTTCTTCCTGCTTCCAGTCTTTAGCTAAGCTAATTGTCTCCTAGCTGAAGCTTTATATTTAGCATGCAGACATTAAAGTTATCCATCTTCTCATCTAATTATCAGCGAGAAAGGATTAAGCATGTAGTAATGGCGATGGCTAAAATTGAGTTAAACTAGGGGATTAGGAATGCATTATGTCAGTATGGGCACTCACAAGTACAGATGTATGTGTGGGTGTATTGTAAATAAGATGGCATAAGTCCATTTAATCATTATTAGACATTTCAGACACATTAAACAGTCCAGGTGTGAGTGCACTATTAATGCAATATTGGTTACATTTGAAGAATCTTAAATCCTAGTTTTAAAACAGGTCAGTTCAGCATAATATTACAATTGAATTTGGCAATAATTACTGTTTAGCACCTCCTGTTGACACACTGCCACTGACAAACTGTCACTGATACACTGCCATCTTGCCATCGTACAGGCTGTGCTAAAACATGATTAATTTCAACGAAGCCTTTACCAGTCAAGAGAGATTTGAGGCTTACTAAGACTCAGGGATTTAATTACTATGTTACTGTACACTTGGCTAGAAGAAGCTCTCAGCTGTGGGGCATCCCAGTGAATCCGTGGGCTAAGGTGAAAACCATGTACTTGTGATGTTGTGGGCTCAATCTGGCTCCTAGTCTGCCCCCCTCCCACCCCCTCCCACCCCTTCTCTCGCTCATCATCCCTGCCACAGCTCTGCATGCAGTCTAATGAAGCAGAAACAAATCCCAAAGCTTTATATCTGCAGTAGACAGAGCTGTGAAGATGAGATGTTTCCACCTACGCAGGCAGACAGACAGGCAGTAGCTCGAGAGACCCGAACACCTACCACTCTATAGCTACTGTAATGCTATGGAATATCTAATTTATTCTCACTGAGGAAGCTCAGCTGAGCTTGTATCTAAACTGAGAGATTTATTCTGTATAGATGTATATCTGCAGTGAGGATCTGAATTCATCGTATGGATCGATATCGGACATGTAGTCACTGTACAGGTTCATCAAAATATGAACTGTCTGCAGAATCTCTTTGGTTTAACTATGACAAATTCAAAAACCTGCTAGGCTGCCATGTTAGTCAGTTCTCTTCCAGTTGACAAGATGGAGCAGAGTTTTACAAACAGAGTGAGTCAGTTACATTAAGATGGTTGGAATAAAATGTCTCCATTCAGAAGGAAGAAAGAGTGCAAACATAGGCAGAGGAAGCACACAAAACGGATCAGAAACAAATCTGTTCCATCGATTGACTTTCTATATAATGCTTTTAAAATGATATTTAACAAAATATGAGATTTTTGAGGATTTTGATGGGGGGTAGCATACATTTCTGTTTTAATCAATCTAGGCTCTTGTTCAACTCATTTGATAAGTAAGTACAGTCAGGAAAGTTATTCAGGATTTTAAAAATACTGAGGTTGTGATTTCAAATTCCCCTTAGACATTATGAAGCCACCAACCAAACTGATTAAAAAAAGACTCACATAATTCTGGTGAATATACTGTACACTAAATCCTTTACAGTACAGGCCACAAGTTTGGACACACCTTCTCATTCAATGTGTTTCTTTATTTTCATGACTATTTACATTGTAGATTCTCACTGAAGGCATCAAAACTATGAATGAAAACATATGGAATTATGTACTTAACAAAAAAGTGTGAAATAACTGAAAACATGTATTATATTTTAGATTCTTCAAAGTAGCCACCCTTTGCTTTTTTTGATAACTCTGCAAACCCTTGGTGTTCTCTCAATGAGCTTCATGAGGTAGTCACCTGGAATGGTTTTCACTTCACAGGTGTGCTTTGTCAGGGTTAATTAGTGGAATTGTTTCCCCTTATTAATAAAAAAGCAAAGGGTGGCTACTTTGAAGAATCTAAAATATAAGATATGTTTTCAGTTATTTCACACTTTTTTGTTAAGTACATAATTCCATGTGTTCATTCATAGTTTTGATGCCTTCAGTGAGAATCTACAATGTAAATAGTCATGAAAATAAAAAGGAAAAACATTGAATGAAAAGGTGTGTCCAAACTTTTGGCCTGTACTGTATATTGGTATTCATTTAGTTTTTGCGTTAAAAACTGTCACATTTATTCTAAGAAAATATCAAAATCGGCACACAAAAAAACAACGTGTTTTCTGTGTGTCACCAAAGACAGTGCAGGGCAAAAATGACTTCTACAGTAAGTCAAATGACTTATTTGTTTATATTTTTATAGAAATGAGTAGTTTCCTCTAACAAAACTGAAGATGGTGATGGGCTTCTTGAAGCATTACTTTGTTTTTAACAAACACTGGTTAGATTATGCATTGAAAAATATAGACTGGATCAATTAAATGGGTAAACTACATGCTTCACTCATACAAATGACTATGACTTGTTGAGGTTGATTTCGTATTTAGAGAGACTGTTGTCATTAATGCAAATTACCCAAACCAGGGCAAAGATCTGTCATATGGATGCTGAAATGTTGAATGTATGTAGGGCTTCAAATAGCAATTATTGTCATATCACAAGTCTGTAACAATATCGATGAATCAATTGTTTTGCCTATAAAACACCAAAGCCTGAAATTATTATTTGATTATCAAAGTAGTTGCCCGTTCATTTTTGAGTGATGGAATAATCAGCTAATCCTTTCAGCTCTATGCGTATGTGTTAGATGTATCTTCAATCAAGCGATGCAAGAATAATCCAAAACTTATTATATTTTTGGATTGTGCTTTTCTTAAACTGTGATATTATTTAGGATATATGAAATGATAACACATCTGTAAGTTTGCAACTGTATGACAGACGGGAGGTCTCAATTCAAGCCAATTTGTTCTCTACAGGGTTCCTCAGCTCTCCAAATCTCCTTGACAGTGAATCAAAGTTTTTAGATATTGGGTCTTTGGAAAATTGTCTATTAGTCCGTTTTTCTTTCTGTAGTCCAACACCAATCTCACAAAACCCAACAGAAGAGCAACAACAACAACAAAAAGACTTCCTGCAGATGAAACTTTTCACACCTGATTTAAAACCTAAAGCTTAAAAACGTTTGAGGCGTCCCCTCAGGTAGTCGGGCAGAACACTCTCTCTGCAAGAGAGCAGCCGAGCAGAAAGCCAAGTCCCCTGATTGTGCACAGCTGAGTCCTGAGGGCACGAAGGAGCCGGCTGTCGCCTGACCCGAGGTGACTAATGGAGGTTTTACGGAATCCTGGTGGCACAGAGGGCTTCTTTTTCCCCTTACAGCAAATTGAACCCAATGCAAGACTGCTGTTTCTTTGTCTCTCTTTATGATCTTTCCAAATTGTAACACAGACATCAGGGGGGGTCAGAAGAGTTTTTCACCTGCCCACTTGTTACATCACACATCTGTTCACAACGATAACACGAATCCTCCAACTCTGGGACGTATATATATATATATAATTGATTTCTTCAGACTATCCCACTAGAAACGGCCTCTATGTCTTTCTAGGTTACAGTAGCAAACAGACAGCCACACTCCTCCAAATGACTGTAGCAGTGAAGCTTTTCTGGACTAGTGGGACAGCATGATACTGCACACAGCCCAGATACAGAAGTATAGATGGAGCGTTATGTAATTAATACTCCTCCTCCTATGCAGATACAGTAGGCAAGCCTAGAAATCCTGGCCTCAGCTGTAACTGTAGCCCCGAAATGACTGACACAGCTCATATGTACGGTGTCATTTTAATCACTCTGGCTCCTATAGTCCCATTTAGACCAGCAGCTCTTGGCTCAGCTAAAGCTTTTGCATACTGTAAAACAGCCATCCAATGTGATATACAGTAAAACCAAACCTCCTCTACAGCCACGCAGCATGCAGAAAAGCTGTCTCTCTCCATCTCACCCACACACACACACACATATATATAACATAGAGCCCAAATAAAACCTGTTTACCTGCTATCCCATAATTCACAGTTCTGGCAAGGACAGGTGACTGGTGAAGCCAAGACAGACAGAGTAAAGTGTTGCGGGGCTTCTCTTACCAACAAATCCCCCCTTCTTCAGGAATCCTTTCCACTCCCTTCAGCCGGCTTCTTCCAGTGCTCCGGCTTTCATCTCTCCAGTAAAGAGAGCAGGAGGAAGACAGCCAAGGACTTTAAATAATTAGCATGCCTCTTGCTCTTGTGTTTTCTCTCCGTCTCCTCCAGATTTCTCCACAGTCTCTGGGGGGAAGCAGGAGCATCAGTGATACACTGCCGCGCGCGCTCCGCTGCAGGAGGCTGAACGTCAATCACACAGGTAACCTAGGGAACCGCTGGGTCCGCCTCCCCCCCCTCCCCCCCTCCCAGCCAACGCTGATTGGTCGGCTGACGGACAACCAGAAGTCCTCGCAGATTCACAGATGGTATACTGAGAGCTGTGGTGGGATCAACCAAACAAAAAGTAGTGGATTGCGGTACTTGTGAACTCTTTCTCTCTCCTCTCTCTCTCGGACTTCAGAGCCTACCACTTTATTTTACAGTTGCTTAGCAACAAACCGGCATGTGTGAGTGCATGTTGCAGAGCAGGAGGAGAGATGTGGGAGAGATAAAGGAGTTCAAGTCCTCAAATCGCTCTCTTTCTCTCTCTCTCTCTCTCTCTCTCTCTCTGTCAGAGGTGTGGATGGATGTTGCATATTTCAGCTCTCAGCAGCAGCAGTATTATAGAGGCTGTTGTTGCTTCAGAGCAGCCTGATATAAGCAGTTAAATGCAGAACTGAGAGTTGGTTATTAGGGGTAGCCTTGGTATGAAGGGGGTGATTAAGATTATGTGCACAAATTAGTGTATTTAAAAAATAAAAAGGGAAACAACTCTCCATTTAATCTTTAATTGTGGTGCACAAAATCCTTCCATCCTGAATGGAAGAGTTTATAGCGCAAAATCTGAGAAGTTGAATACTTCTATTAGAAATAGTCCAACCAAAATCTTTTTTTGTATGAAACAGACTTCACAGCAGTAAAAGATTGTTAAGCGTTTGCAGCTGCACAAAACAAACTTCTCAAGCCATTCCTGCAACAAGATCCACATCTCTGCTTCCCAGACATCACTATGTACAATAAAGTATAAAAAAAAAAGTCTACATACATTACATCCCTTCTAAACCTTACCCACAATCCTGCCAAGCTCTTGTGCAAACAAATGGATTGGTTGGCACAGGTTAGAGTGCCTGCCTCCTGCACTTTTACTTGTCAGACCGTCTCTATCCTGACTCAATAATTAGATTAAAATGTTTACATATCGAGTACATCTTTAGTTTGTTCCGTAGATAATTCTGGGATGCATGCAACACTACTTATTAAATACTACAAACAGTATTTAATAAAGACGACTGGAGACTAAAATCTGTTGTTACTGCAGTACTGAAGTTGTCCCCTAACCCATAACCTAAAGTGTTAACAGTAAAAGCTGATTGTATACAGCTGTCAGCAGGGGGCACCTTTTTTAGTTAAGTTAAATTAAGAGAATTTTTATTGATGCATTCGGTGAAA